>NC_092521.1:71696825-72010218 GCF_037038585.1 Patagioenas fasciata | reverse complement strand
CACTAAAGAGTCTTGATCAAAGATGGTTCATTCCAGGAACTGACAGTAAGATGAGGTAATACTAGGGAAGGCTGAATAATGCTGGCTTTTTGAACAATTAAGAAACTGCTAGTTAAACATTATAAATTATACTTGCTATTTAATGGTGATTTGCTTAAGTCCACTTAGCCATAGATAAACTGTACCTTTAGAGCCATCCAGAACACTTGTACTCAAATTTTTATAGCCATCTGAAAAACATCATGCCTGTGAATGTTCATAAGGTCCACTCTTCATTTATTAACTTTTCTAGTAATAACTGAACATGCACTTGATAACACAAAGTTGCGCTCCAACTGGAAGCACCAAATGAGCATTAAACTTGTCATTGCTTCAAACCTTTCCTTTCAAAAGAGACCCAAAAGGAAAATGCAGTTAAGTTATTCCAGCGATGTCCATAGCAAACATTCCCTTTATTTTTACCTATAACAGTAATTATTACACTCTGCAACATTCACTGTTAATTACCGTATGTACTCCAAACCATAAG
Source organism: Patagioenas fasciata (assembly GCF_037038585.1). NCBI lineage: Eukaryota > Metazoa > Chordata > Aves > Columbiformes > Columbidae > Patagioenas > Patagioenas fasciata. The sequence continues at coordinate 72,009,689 of NC_092521.1, read as the reverse complement.
TAGGAGAGATTCTTCTGGACACCATAGTTAGCTTTGGTTGCTTAACTACCATATAAAACAGGGTTAGCTAGTAATTATGCTAAACATTACTTGTTTCTCTTCTGTTTTATTTCACCATAATATTCTACAGTTGTATGCAGACAAGAGTTATACCTTTATCTATGTGTTTCTTTTGTTACCTAAAGCAGACAATGTTACATAAAATATGGCACCGATTACCAACTTAGGTTACAGCATCCAAGCAGGAAAGAAACAGCCAGTATATTCTCAGAAGCGCACATCACCGTGGTATATTGAAATATACGAATGAGCTGAGATGTTATAAAATTTATCAAAAAATGCAAAGGCAGCAGGTGCAGTGCTGGAAGAAGAAAAGCAATCGATGGAAAAGCTGCCAGGTTTCATAAAATAAAAAAGAGAGAAGACTATTGATTCTTCAAATTATTACCCAAAGAAGCTATTGTGACAGCACATTTGATGAACAGCTTGGACTGTGAAACAGTCGATGGTAGAAATTACCATTCCCAACTTGTTTAGGATATAAAATATTTTGATTTTACTACCAACAAACAAAATGAGAACCACTATAGCAAATTACTTCGGTATTTTTGGACTGGAACAAAATGTTCTGAAAATCCACAATTCTTGTAAGAGGGGAAAAAAAAAAAAAAAAGACAAAACCATCACACACAAAACCAAGGCTTAGATAGTTTTTCAGTATGCATATCAAGTGTCTGGTTTGTCCACTTAGGGGGTAAGTTGAACAATTGTTCCCTGAAGCATCCATGGCTTATTCTTTTGGCCTGAATCTCAGTAATTCTGTTGATAGTTTATTGTTTGTTTTAATTTATATTTTCCTGTTTAGAGGTAAAAAAAAAAAAAAAAAAGTAAATTCTATACTAATGGTTTGCCAATACATTTATCAATTAACTTCTGAAAAGTTGAAGGCAGGCACTGCCTTGCACTGCAATACTAAGTACCATCATGCTCAGAGCTGAGAATAAACCATAAGCTTCAAGATTAGGCTTGGTGAGAATCAATGGCAGTATTATTCAGAATTTAAAGTTCAGCAGTAATGAAGAATTCCAGTTACACTAGCATCTGTTCACAAAATGTTATACAAATAATGTAGAGAGCATGATTCAGTTCACTGAACTTTAGCAACCTGAAAAGCTTTTCTTCAAAATCTAAACCAGTCTCTATAGAGAATGTAATGGAAAAGGTTCTTCCAGAAAATGCTTCATTCCTTATCTTAAAGTTATCATCATCATCTGCAGAGGCTCATTAGTCTTCATTAATTACAGAAGAATCATGGATGATTAATGTTGTCTTAGATTATTAAGCTGGCAGCTAAGATGCCCCCTATATTCTTGGAGTGCTGTGTGAATGCTTCTTGATCTAGAAGTCAGAGAGCACCTAAATGGCTTTTACTTATCATTCTGAACAAGAATGAAATGGCTGAGCAAAATGCAGAAGTAAGAAGTCATTTCAGTGAAATCTATAAGTAAACAGAAGAGTTAATAACCTTCAGAAAACAAAGGAGAAGCAACAGCATAAATATTCCTGGTTTTAAGTAGGTATTTCAAGCAAATCATCCTGTTATGGAAGAAAGGTGAAAAACATGTCAAAAGATACTATGATGAATAAGGAGTTCTACATTGACCTCAAACATAAGAAAACATATAGAAAATGGAAAAAAAAATCGAATTATTAAGGACAGACACATAAATGGAGCATAGGCATGTAGAGACAATTTAGGACAAGGTGAAACAAGGAGTTGCCTCATGAGAATAAAATTAAAAGTCTTTCAAAAAATATTCCTGTTGGTTCTTAAATCACCAGCATCCAAAGCTGATCTTGAGGAAACAGAATCATCTACCTGGGCTTGTTGCACCAATGAGAAGACCAGTTGTGATAAACTGTCTATTCCAATTAACAAAGTGGGAATGCAGTAGGAAAGAACAGCTGAATGAGTTCCTCCATTAGCTCTGCTTGGTGAGATCACTCAAGTATACTTGGAGTTGTGGTACTTGTAACAAAAATTATGAGGAAAGGGCCATAAGACCGAGAAGTGTCTCAATTGGAATCTCTGATTCAGATTTGGGTGCTTTATTTCAGTAAGAGTGTACACTAGCTAGAAAGGTCAAGAAGAGAAGTAAATGAATACTCAGAGGTCTACAAAAGTTTACGTAACTGAAAATATTGAATTAATCTAGTTTACCTTACAGAGAGATGGCACAGTATAAACTTGCTTTAAATAAAGAAATGTCTTCTGTAAAGGAGGGACTAATCTGTTTTTTCTTACCTGTAACGGATAGAACAAGTAATAGGCTTACATTACAGCATAAAATATTCAAGATAAAAGTTAAGAAAAAACTTCTTGGTAAAGAGAGTGAAGCACTAGAACAGATTGCCTGGAGAAGTCATGCAATCTGTGTATTTAAAGGTCTTTAATACAAGGCTAGATAAATATTGATCAGAATGACATAGGGGAAGGTATTAATGCTCGAAGGCAGAAGGGTTATATAAATGTAAGTTGAGACTTTTCAAGTCTATGTCATGAGGCGAACCAGTATAATACGCATAAGGCAGTAAAAATTTTCATTACTTAAAAGAAATACATTATAATCAGCATTCAAGTACCTCAGAAAGAGAGCTGACTGAGGATCTTGCTGATGTATGCTTTGGATAAATCTAATAACTCTGGAATATTTCAGAAGCAGAATGGCTGAGATAGTTTAACAAGTCAAACTCACTTCCATTGAAGAACTGGATTTAATTCACTGGAAGTATAAATAATACAAGCCAATTTAAAAATTGACCAAGTAGATGATATTCTATGCTTTAAGTCTTCCTTAAGTGAGTCTATATTGATACACAATAGCCCAAACTCATGTCTAGGTAATCAAATATAGCTCTGTCATTGAAACATATACATAGACTTTGTATTTGACTTAGTGTCACAACGTATCCCTATTTTTAAAGACAGTATTATGCACTATCGAAGCACACTAACTGATGAAAAGCTCATAGACTGATCTAAAAAAAAAAAAAAAAAAAAAAAGGAGTAAAATAAACCATCAAATAAAGGAACCTGCTTTTATTCATTATTTTCACAAATCATAAATATTACTCTATAATTAGAAATTAATTACATTACATAACTATGTATATAAAATTCACAGAATGCAGAGAATCATAAAGTTATTAAGCAACAGAAATCAGAGGGAAAGTATACATAACAATAAAAAAGCACTCTAAAAGGTACCCATTGAATATAGTGAATTTAACTACATACCTATAGAACCAAATAAAACAAATATATGAGAAAGAAGAGTGGGTCTGTCCTGTGAAAAGCAGTCACTGAGGAAGAGACCTCTGTATCACAGTGAACACAGTCTCATTTGTGCTACATGTGAGGGGAAAAAAAAAAAAAATCAGACACGAAACATTCTGCTTCACAGAATGGAAATTAAGCCCAAAGAGGTTAAGACAGGTTCTTCTAGGTGAGCAATATTCTCTGTTGAGTTTGTCATGGAGGCACCCCAAGGTCAGTTTTAGACAGACAATAAGTTCCAAAACAGACTTTTTTCTAGCTGGAAAAGTGTAGCCAGTACTAGAAACAGGGTTTATAAAGTTATTTAGCACTCCAACATAAAATACAGGTTTGGATATCAATTGAGGTGATTATTGGGGTAAAACAACATAATATTGAGGATCCACAACGTGCATGTGCACACTCACAAGAAACAAAACCAGAGGCCTCTCACTCCAGGGTATCCACAAGAAATAATCACTTGCCTGGGTTAGGTAAGGACTCATTCAAGGATATATCCAGTAAACAATCACCCACCACAGGAGGAGATGAGGTGCGTTCAATCCCGGGAAGTCTCTCTAGATGTGTCCCAGTCTAAGGGGAGGGAGACCCGTTGCTCGGAGAAGACCACTTCAGCGGGGACCCCATTTTATAGCCTGGTCAGATCTGGCTGTGGGCATTACAACATGGTCCAGAAGCTTCTCAGATACTCTGGGCACCTCCTTTGTTGAGGACCCTGTCAATGCACTGAGGGTCCCACCCCTCCTCTTCCCCCAGCTGGGTGGAGGTGAAGTCACCCTGCCCCGGGGTAGGGGAGGATATGACTGTCAGCTCCTTGCCACCCTAAATGTGTAGGTTGGGATAGGCACAAGGAGGCACAAAAGGTGCTAATGAGCTATGAACTGCCCTGTTAAAGGCTCCGGATCTCAGGGGGATGTGCAACTGCCACAGAGTTCAAGTCAGCCTTTTGCCGATATAATATTGAAATTTTGTCCCTTTGTTTTTAAACCAGAGTTTTACATATTGCTTCACAAATGAAACCAGAGAACTTGTAAAATGGTATGTAAATAGCAACCCAATTACAATTCAGCAGAAGATTGCTTCTCTAGGTTGAGCTGCTCTCTGTTAACAAGCAGAAGAGGGGAAAAAAAAATCTAGTTCTTATGTTTAAGATGATGCATCTTCTCTGACAGCTTCTGTAGTTCTAAAAAAATACTGTACTGGGACTCAGATAGTGGGTGGTAGATAAGAGACTTGATATCAATGATTATGTACATTTTCAGTGTGAAATATTTTCTGATTCTGTTAAGGTTTTTAGGCATAAAGAGAAACCATCCAAAATTAAGATAACTGACTGATAAAGTAAGTGAAAAGAGTTAAGAGAAAGAAAGAGTGGTTGTCCTAGTCAGAGTGGAAACAAACCAATGGATACAGTGTATTCATTTTTGTAGTCAGTTTGCTGTTCTGGAAACTGAACTATTAGAAGTAACTGGGTTAAAGAAAACCAGAATGATTATTTCATTTGAGATAGCATTTATGCAGATGAATAAGCATGAGCTGAATACTTGCAGTGGCAGTGACATTTCCTGTTCTGGGCATCAAGACTCAATACAAGCCAAAAGCAAAGCTTTTATAACATTTATCACCTAGCATGACCTCAGATAGAATTAGTACAAAGGTATTCAAGATCTCACCATGAAGCACTTAAGCACATCCACATCAATGCCTGAAGGTTTCCTTCAGCTTTTTGTGCTTACCTTCTTCTGTTTCTCCTGTTCCTCCATTAAAAAATACCTTTAAATTAACCGTGTGAATAGCAGCAGCTTACATTCCTTCCTTGGCATCCAAACAGCTTTTTATAGGAATATGGACATGCTAGTCAATTTTGAAAAGGAACACCCCTAACACTTCAAAAAAATAATTCTTGACCCTTTCTTCTGTTTCAAATATTCAAATATTAGTTTCAAACTCTAGTCTTGTATCCACCAAGTACACTCTGGTACAGGTTTTTCCTAATGCTAGTGCCTTGTTTGTTATTGTTCAGTGGTATCATCTGTGCAAGGGCACTCAAACTGCAGCAGCCACTCTGCTCATAATTGCTGCTGCACTTTGCTTAATCCAGACATCTCACTCATCATGAGCTGCATCATGAAAGAAATATTAGATACTGACAAGGAATACAGAGTGCTGCAGTAGAACTGAAGAATGTTAGAAATTAATGATATGGAAAGAATAAATTAAGTTTTCATCAGTAATAGATTTAAAAAGGATTGTATTCAATATACACTAAAGACCATGAAACTACTTCTGAGAAAATATTATAAAACCTGTTTCGCATTTAGTTTTCTTTAAGTAGCTGTAAGAATGTTTTAGACACTTCCTTTCTTTTATGCAGTGTTGGAATACTGCTAGAGGGCTTTTTATTTATGAACATTTGGCATCTTGGGTATCCTAAAAATAATCCCATCTCTTTCATCTTCAGAACCAAAGATATAGCTTCTATTTCTTTCATGGCTGCAAACCAGAAGCTTGCTCTAAGTTGTTAGAGTTTGTCCTTATTCTGACTCAGTGACCACCCACTATGCCTGGGCCTGAGTGCATAACCTATTTCCAGCTGCTGCATTTTCACTTCAGTGGATCAGCGGCTAGGGTTGGGCATTCCAGGTGTTGGCTACAAAGCCAACAAAGACAAAAGGATTTTTCTTTAAGACAAGAGGAGGGCAAGAAAAGTCAGATGCTAAAGAAAATCCATGCTGGAAGGAGAGGTAAGAGTTAACAGATAGTGAGAGAAACTTCAAAACAGGAATTCTCTCTTTATTTTAAAGCAAAAGGAAATACAGGAAACAGGACTTGAAACTCCCTTACCTGTATGGGTTTGAAAGACAGAGGAATTTGTTCCAAGTGACATTACTAAGCTTTAAATGCAATATGGTTTCAGAAAGAAAATGCCATGTTTAACACAACAGTAAACATTAGGCAAATGAAACTGCACATGGTCAGGAAAGACTAGACAATGTAAAGTTAAAAGAGGAGATTAAAATAATTATTCATCTAATTTATTGCACCAAGAATAGAATTATGGAAGTATTTAACCATATTCTAGTAACTCTAAAGACACTGGTGGATTTTTTTTTTTTTAAATGAGTACTTCAAATTCTACACCCTAAACAATTATTTTCAATATAGTTATTCTGACCTTGTTTAGACACCTTCTGATATTAGTGTCATATACTTGCCTGTGGTTTCTTTGGTTGTTGCTTTGCAATATCTTATGTGGAATCCTTTCTAGACTGGTTCTTTGCACCATCTAAAGTAGTCATACTCCACAGCTTTTATTCTATTCTCCTTCAAGACAGGAGAAAAACATACATAAAACCTACACCTTGTGCAAGAATATAGTCTTTTAACTTCCCAGACAACCTTCTTGGACACTACAATATGCATCCAGCTGTGAAAGAGACATTTTTCAAGGTCATTTTTACATACGAAAAAGTTTACCTGCTGGAAAGAGAGCTCATTTCTGTCTCAGTGACATGTCTTGACCCTTAGAGTATGTATCATGGAAATTGTGCCCTTTGAGTTTCACAGTTCACTACCACAAGTTTTCTAATTGGAACTATTGCTCGGACCGAGAAATATTTTTTGCATAAAAATCTGAGCCTTCAAATCTTCATTTTTGTGACTGATTAAAAAAAAAAAAAAAAACAAACAAAAACCAAAAAACTGTGAGTTCAAATTGTGTTGAATTCCATACCCAAAGAATGGTTCACCTTAAAACACTCAGAAACCGAATTTTTTTTCAACCTGACAAGTTTGATGCTATAACTGGGCAATTCACTACTTGATTTTCATCAAGCTTTTGCTCTTCGTTCACACAATTTTAAATTTACTCCCTTTAACCTTCATCATGTGCTACTAGTGTATCTGAGGTGATGCCACTAGCAATCTTGGATTTTATTGTAGCATACGTAAACTGAGTAGCTCTCAACCACAGCAAAAACTCCCTTGAATTTTGAACTAAGGATTGTCTTGATTCATTTACCTATATTTGAATTGTCTTCATGACTCCTTACAGAAACTCCAAAAAATAACTGAATATGAGTAAGGAGTATGTTCTTCTGTAAATAAGTGTTTAAAAAGTTTTTTCTTAACAGTATTAAAATACTGAAAAAATTAAAGTGCCTTTTACAGCTATAACTTGATTGGGATTTTTGTGTTTGTTAATTGGGAGTGGAGGGATTGCTCAGGTGTCCTTTGTGAGGTGCTTAATGTTACTGCCTTTGAGATTGTTCCTTTCCAGTTGCTGCAGCCTATCACACATGTAAACCCAGGGATCCATGGATCAGTTTTTCCACCCCAGACCAATGGCTGTGACTGTTGCTTTCCCATTTGCAAGTTCAATTCAGTGTATGACCAGACCAGGACAGCAAGTAACACAGCCAGCTGCAGACTTCCACAAACTGGGCATTACTTTATAACAGCATCCACATGTAACACTACCAGGTCTCACAAAAACACAGCATAGGTAGCCAAAGCCCCTTCCTCCTTTCCAGATGATCAGGGTTGGAGTTCAATTAGCGAAAGTACACCCCCCACACACTCTCTAGGTCCAAAAGCACATCCTCAGATCCCCTGATCATCCAACACCCCTGCCTGTGTGCTGACCTCCACGAGTTTCCGTTCACCAGCTAGCCCAGTTTGACATTTGCTAGCAAACAGACACAGGCACCCACCTCACAGTCACAGGTCACTCAGGTTATACCACTGACACCTTGCCCATATGATACACCTAACCCAAGCTAGGGCCTCTTCCTCACCAGCTAGACCCAGCCTGGCATTTGCTACCAAACTGTACACACACACACTCCCACGGGCACCAGCATAGGGGAAAACCATGAACACCCCAGTCCCTCCAGTAGCTGCCATCTAGGTCTTACATCACATAATCCCACATCAGTGGCTGACACTGGGACCCCCGCCTGCTCCAGTTGAGCAGGACAGGCCTGAGGCACCTTCATCTGAGTCTGACTCGAGCTGCTAGCCCCAAATTCACTCATGTCAGTCCCCTCAGTTGCTTGCAGCCAGTCCTTACAGCACTCACAGACAGGGTAGAGAGTGATGTTACACAGAGATCTAACTAAGAAAAGATTTAATAAAACACAACAGACAGCAGTGACCAGCACAGATCTTGGTCAAACAGGCATATGGACTTGCAACTGTTATATCTCACCAACCCTCTTCATATTCCCGATGCCCCCCTCTTTGTTCCTGCTTGACATCCCTCTCCCAAAGATTTCTTAAGTTTTGCACATACCTGCATCCGCTCCACCTCCCAAATATCCCAAATCTTCATATGCCTCGTGTTCTTCTTATCAAAGTCCAACACAGACCTCTGCAAAGCTGTTTCTGGAATTTCTTAGTGGCTGTCATTCTCACTACTCCTTTTATTGCCCAGATCCCAATTCAGCATCATACTTAGGCACCCACTCAAAGTTAAGCTAGTGCTTACTCTAAAAACACTTTTCCAGTCTGGTTCCATTTTTGCTGAGAAAAAATATATGACACAACAGGTCAACTCCCTCACCTCTCCCTATTGTCAAATATTACAGCCAAATTTATTTCTGAGCATGTTTCTTCCTGAGGGGAGAGATATTACCCACTTCAGAATTTACAAAATATACAAATGCTTTCACCTAGATATTTTGTTAGATTTCAAGCTGTGTAGTAACAAGTTGTCAGTCTTCAGCTTCTTACTTCACCCATCAGAAGTAATTTTTTCTTCTTATGCTGATAACAACATCGTCACAAAATGACTGCTTTCATTGGATCAAGTCATAGAATGTACACAGCTGAATCAGACATACAGCACCTACAGTCAAGTGAAATTTAAGAATTCCAAAGATTTCCAGAAATACTTAGTTCAAAAGTGGTTTTGTTTTATTTTTAAAGAAGACTCTATTAATAGAACCTGATTTCTCAAACCTTCAGTAGGTCAGTAGTAATAACAAAGAAAATGTAATAAACATTATTATGTGGAAGAACACAGGGTATCACAGGTAGTGACACAAAAAATTAATGCTATTGAAAATCTAGTTCTGAAATATCATCTATATCCTAACAGTTACACTTCAGGAGAGTGGAAAAAATGACAGAATACTGTTCATTGTTTTTATATGGTTTTTGGTTGGTTCATTTGGGATGTTGTTTTTTTTGTTTGTGTGGTTTGTTTTGGTGGTGTTTTGTTTTTGTTTTCTTCCAGTTAAGGTGTTCTCCCATACAGCAGCTTTTTTTGGTCTAAAATTCTCCATTAATCTGTAAATAAGTCTATTTATTACTCAAAAAACAAAGACTCATTCAAAAATGAGTGTGCATTAATATGCTTGCCAATGTTCTTCTTTAACTGTTTTTTTGTGTGCGTTATTTTGTTTTGTTAAGACTTAATTTTGTAATATTTCATTGTCCTAATGTCATAGTGAAAAATCATCTTTCCTAAACAGATGATGTAATTGTTATGACATTTCAGACCCACTTGAAAGTCATAGGTAAGGACTGGCAAATAAATCTAAGCCTTTGCAAATGTTAGTCAATAGCTCAAATGTTAAGCTTCTGTTTTATCTATTTTTTTAGTAAAGGATTTTTCAGAGAACATGATGAGCCTCATCACTTTATGTCAATTTTACTGCACTGTTACTTTATTGATGTTCATGTAATTTAATTTCGTGAAGCTGTAAAATCAGCATCATGTCTGTGGTATTCCAGCAGCAGGGAATTCACCAGGATCCTTTCATATTGGTTACATGTGAATCATAAGAAGTCACAACTCAGAGGAAATCCAGTATTCACCTTCTAGGAAAAAACAAACAAACCACACTACTGAAGTAAGTTCTTTCAGCTTTTTTACTGTTTTTAATTGCACTATACACAGTTTTGTTAGTGCTAGAAGATCCACAGAGCAAGTGTTCTTGTTCCATAAGAGAAGAAAACATTGAAGTACACTGGCTGTAAAAGAGAAGTCACAGTAATTGGAATTTTAATAAAACTTTTGATTTAAAAAACAGTTGCCATATTTTAATTATATTCTATGTATCAATTTTCACATAGTCAAATAGTTAAAAAGGAAGGGTGCTCAAATGGCATATTTTTTCCTCAATTTCAAGAGTAGAATGAAGTATTTAGCCGGGCAGGATAGATGTTAACAGTTATTGGCTGTAGTGGGCCGAACTTCTCACAAAGGTCAATATGAAGATTTCATTGATGACAATGTGACTTCCTTCCTTTGAAACAATTTTCTAAATGGGGTTATGAGGAGAGGAAGAAACAAAGCTAAGATGTGAAATGAAAAACTCACAGAATCACAGAATGGTTAGGGCTGGAAGTGAGTTCTGAAGATCATCTAGTTCAACCCACCTGTTAAAGCAACCTTTTGTTGTTTTCTTCTCTGCTTATTCTCATTATGTAGCCTATAGAAAGGTTCCTCTAAAATATGCTACACTAAATAAAGTGAATTCATGACATACAAGTCTGCCTTAATTTCCCTTTTCTTTTATCAATAGCCACACTATATCTAACTTGGCACCTATCTTGTGGTGCACCTCGGTATGGGCATAAACCTCTGTTCATACAGGGTTTGTTACAAGATAAAGACTCTACGTTGCAAGAAAGACTCACTTCTTAGTACTAAACATTTTTAGATAAGAAAAATCACATTCAGACCTTCTATAGATAAATTTCAGGATTTTGCTAGTAAATATTAAAGTTCTAGGGACACAGCTGGTAGTAAAAAAATTAAATCTTGGACATGTTAGAGGAAAGGCAGAACATATATCCAGTATCTAAACATGGTAAAGGAGTAGAAACGCCAGAGGTTGGATTTCAGACTAAAATAAGTTTTGAATTACATAAGTCATATCCAAATAATGTTTTATTACTGAACACAATGCTTTGCTAGATGACTATATTGTTAGTCTCATCCTTTTACAGTATTTCCTTATATTTCCTTAGCTATTCTTCTAGAGAACAAAATAAAGCAGTAGTAGTGTAGTTTATATGGTTTATAGTACAGGCAACAATCTGAGTAATAGAATACAGAAAATCGGTAGAAATTTATTACTTGTCACGGAAATATGGGGGGAAGGCAAGAATAAAGCAAAGCCATGGTTCCATAAAGAAAAGAAATCTAGAGAATAGATGAATACAAGTTTCAATTAATTTACTATCTCTTGGACTTACAGAATTGAAATATCTGTTTTGATAGCATCTGGTTCCCAAAATGAACAGAATATATAAAGGGTATAGGATCTATATGAAAATAACAGATGGCATTGTCTTCTGGATTCAGTCCCTTCTGCCACGCTTCTCTTTGGTTCCACTGAACTACTTCACTGATTTTTACATAGCTGGGGTGGAAATTGGAAGGCTTTTTTACTAGCACAAAATTTTGGAGGTAGATGAGGAAAACAACCACTAGGTAAAATGTTCAAAAGAAGTACAAGCTTCAAAAATCTAGACCTGAAACTGTATCCCAAATCTTACAATAATACATGCCACATTTTTGTTTAGTTCCAGACACAGCATTGGTTAAGTTTGGTCTATGTCTCCAACAGTCCTCAAATCTTGAACCTTTCAGAGTCAAGATGTGTTCAGTACACAAGTACTATCACGTCATCCACCTTCAGTAATCTTCACACTGTGGATTCTTCCTAATGACACATTAAATGATTGTGACCAAGTATTTCTTCTTTGCTTTTTGACACTGGAGATTTTACACTTAGATAGATCAAATATTTCTTAGTAGTTCAGGCTGATGATGTTCACCCACTAAAACTGCAACCCTAGAGCAAATTGTCATTTTTTCCTTAAAACTATAAGAACAACTAGACTTATCTATCCTTATATCTGTGTCTAGAAGATAATAGCACACAGGTGGAGCAACACATTGCAGCTTTGCTCCAAAGATGTCTCAAATTTTTGGTAATGTGTATGTGGACAGAGTTTCTTTCCCAGTCTAGAAGCAGCACATTCCTGTTTCAGTCCTCTTAGGTTTTACTTCTGCAAACAAAAAGCAAGTTAATCAAGTGATCTGTGTCAATTTTCTGACTTGTAAAGAACAGAGTCCAAATAACAAGGGAAGGACAGATAAAGTAGACAAAGTAATGGGAGAAGCTAGAGATGAGTTCTGAACTATTTCTTTTATTGTCTATGACTCCCAACAGGGAAGCTTTTCTCACATGAGCTGTCTCAGAAACACAAGGTTTTCCCCAAGTGAATGAAACTACTAAGTCAGAATGAAAATGAAAAAGAAATATTTAACTGCATTAGGTCAAGGCTGCACTACTGAACTAGTATGGAATTTACCTTAAGACAAGAAAATAAATTTAGAAGTTATAGAGTGAGTTATTGAGTCAGGTATTGAGTCACTGTAATCCTGTTTATGAAGAACATAAACCAAACCCCATTTTCCTGAAAAAAACAAAAAGGGACAGTTACTATTTGTTCAAGTCTCCAAACTTACCTTTTCAGCCAAAGTTTAAACTCCAAAGGAACTTCTCCCTTTACTTTCTCCTAGTTATTTCATGCCTCCAGCAGTTGCTTCTGCCACGTTCACAATGCAGTCAAGAACACAGCCCTTGTATTTGCAGTATGTCTTAAAGGATTTTTCTCATGTAATGAACAAAACCCTAGCAGTATAACTCATCTGTGCTTTGAACAACAACCTTTATTCTTTTAACAATTAAGAAGCAGGATCCTTAATTGCTCTCTCATTTAAATATTAATGGAGACAATTAGTATTATTCAGTAAGATCTGCAATAGCCCACAGGTTTAAAAAGCACTCTCTAACAGATCCAAATGCTTAACAACACACACACACAAAAGTTAAATCTCATTTCAACTGCTATTTTCTGTAATTCTAATCATATCAGCTTGAAATAAAGGAGATTCATAACAAAAGATTTATAAACATCTATTGTTGAATTAAATCATTATTTTACATGAACCTCAGAGTTTGCACGAACAAAGGTTTCTTAGATAAAGTAACACTGCAAGTCTGAGCTGTGTGAGCTCTACAATATCAACGAAATAATAGAAGCTAAAATGGCAGCACAACATCACCACTCAACATAAGACATATAGCTGGCAACACACTATATAAATATCTTTCTCTTCCATGTATTTTTAATTCAGTTCCTTGGAGGAGATTTCATTTATTCTAAAATTATTGTCAGAACCTACTTACTGAGTATTGTGCCTTGCATTTGTTCATTTAGTGCCCTGAGACATAGCATCTCTTAAAGTGAAAAGTATTAATAGAAAGCAACAACTCTCCTAATCCATGATTTGGCCTGTGTCTCCCATGCTTTAAAGAAAACTGTAGAGCAGGGGTGTCATTTTCTCATTTTCACTGGGGGCCACATCAGCCTGGTGGTTGCCTTCAATGGGTCAAATGTAATTTTAGGGCTGTATAAATGTAGGATTAGTTACATTCAGACTAGAAAGAAGAATTAAGAGTCTTTTGAAATATGTGATGCTTATCAAGTATATAATATCCAAGGCTTTAAAGAGGGCAATAGTGTCTTATTACATGAATAGCTATAAAAAATTATTTTAGTTAGATAGTACCATATAGCTCATACTCCTCTCAATGTACTATAAATTAATTGCTTTACCATCAATATGCATAAAATGAAACCACACACAAAAAATGAAAAAGAACCTTTAGAGGTAAATAAAGGAACATTTCCAGTCAAATCTTATGTGCACTACATTCACAAAATATATTAAAAATGGTTTGCTTTACACAGTCACCCATATTGTGTAAGGGAATGAACTTCGTTCTCCAAGTATAACAGACAGAATTCAACCCTTATAGCACAAGCTACCATAGAAAACCACAGCACAGCCATACTTTTCAACTGCAGTACACTATCCTGAAGCTCTAGAAAACACACTCTGTTCTACCATTGAGCTGATAATTGAGGAGACGTAAGATGTTAAACAAAGCACACAGATATTCAAAATTCAAAGCAGTCGGCATCTGGGACACTCTTGCTGCATTCACTGAAACAGGAAGAGCCCTCACAACCTTCAGTTTAATTCCTTAAAGGGGAGCTGAGTGCCAAGCCATGAAGCAAGCAAGCATAGCCATCTGCACTGCAAGAATATTTATGATCCTACATTGATTAACTATATGACTATTGAAATCTATATTCTTTTCTTGTTTCTTTGTCATCTTGTTTTGTTTGGCAGATTTTTATTTTCAAAAAAATCATTACAGGCCATCAATAAAACTAAGTGAAAAATATATACTAAAAATGTCTCTGGAAAATTAATAGCTGCATTACAAGGTTTGAAGGGGGAGGAGGGAAATCAGACACCTGTCTGCTGAAGTCCATGCCATATGTATGAAATCTAAATAGACTATCGTTCTTTCTTTAAATGTAATGCAGGCACTATTAGAACACTCTATTTCTGTGAAAGTAAAATTGCAAATGTTTCAGAAACTAGTACAAATGTGTGTCTCCAAAGGTTAGCTGCAAGTCAATTTATTTTCTTTAGGTTAATTTTATCCTGACATTTGTTAATTGTTAACATCATGGGATCAAACAGTAAGTTTGATCCTGCATCATTGATATTAACAGGGGTTTTTCAACTGAACTACAATGATACAAGATCAAGAAGTGCTAAGAAATGTCTTATAATAATCAACAATATCTCACAAATTAATATAGATTATCCAATGGAGAGCAGAACAAAAGATTAGAAGGCTTTCATATTGGGACTGGTACAAAAATTCTAATATTCTTCTACCTTACTTGCCTGCATCTACTCTTAGTCTATGAATAAGGTGACTTAGCAACAGTTTCTCCCTGAGAAAAATCAGAAAGTATCAGAGATATCAGGATCAGAGTCAAGAATTACTAGAATATTCTTTTTAATATTTGTTCATAGGATATCCAGTGTCCTTCTATTTATCTTGCAGTAATTGAATGCATTTATAAGTGCACTAAAATATTAACTAAAGAAAACATCAGTGAAAGAAAAAAGACTAAACAGCTCCCATCTACAGAAATATTTTTATTCACAATTAGACTAAGCCTTATTGATCTCAACCAACTTTGAGATGTCTTTCTGAGGACCTTCAATACCTTGTTATCTTGGTGTATATCCAGGAAACATTACCCAGTTCAGAATCAGCTCTAGCACATCACTATTAAAAGGGAACAGTCCATGGACAGTTTTTTCATTATTTCTGCTATTCATTGATATGGCTCTGACCCTCATTTATATTTAAATTAAAGAAGGAAAAAAAGTCTTACAAGATCTTGTAAGTTTTGTTTTTTCTTTGATAGAGGGATTGAGAAGTTGAAAAGCGGTCTGTTTTAGAGAGGGAAGAACACCTACGAAACACAGAGAAGAAATGAAAGAGCTACAAAAGATTTAGTCATATGTAATTGTTTCAGAAATACTCTCTCAGAACCAAAGATCAGATTACAACTCCCATTGAAAAGATTCACGTCTTCCCAACATTGTGCTTCCAGGTTAACCTGTGATACATAGCAAATTGTGGAAGAAACTACTTAACAGTAATGTTCCTGTGACGAAACTCCATTTATCCCTCAGGAACCTCAGAAATCAACATCATTGTGCAGGAAAATGAATAGGTGAGGTTGGTGAAACAGAATACTCAAAGCTGAATGTGTTAGTAATTGCTGTTTTCCTACTTTCACAACAGATAGGGAATAATGTAATAACATGCAACTCGCTCCTTGAAGAAACTTGAGTTCGTGAGTTAGTCACACTTGAAGCACACTTCTTACACAATAAATAACAACTGCTGCATAGTTCCTAGAAAATATTCCCAGTGACTGTTCTCTTTACAAAAAAACTCAGGACTCCCTTGTAGCAAGGACCAGAGCTTAGCATTACCTTCTAGAGGTGCATCCTAATCCCCTAGTCCCAAAAAACATGTTCCTTTCCATATGCTCTGCCTTTCTTTGCAGCGATATATTCAGTTATTTTCTGAACAGTAGAACATGATGAGTAAGAATAGCAAAGCCTGTTATTTCTTGGGCCACAACATGGTAGCAAGACATGATCTGTAAGAAGAGATTTACATTTCACTCTCTTCAGTCAGGGCACAGAAATTAACCCACAGCAACGTCAATTTCTCAGGTTTTTTTGTTGTTGTTGTTTTAATCAACCACCACCACAAACAACAACAACAAAACCAAACAACAACAAAACAGCACACCATTCCATCAGCTCCTTCTTCTGTTCTCTTAAAGAGAAACAATAATGCCTGATGCATTGTTTGCAAAGCTTGATCCTGTCAATACATGGTAGGCATGTAGGGAAGGGTTGCATTCTAGTTTCCAGGTCATGGTTGGATCTGTATGCAAGACACATAGCAAGCAAATCTATCTGGCCAAGACTAGAAGTGCCATGGACACATACAGAAGCAGAATATTTAATTATTTAAAAATCACCAAGGTAAGTTGCTTATGTACATAGATATGAGATCTTTGGAGTTAGATGCTACAGAGACTTTTTAGAACTATAAATTTGGATTTGGAAGCAAATTCCGCTTATTTCCTACTTCACATGTTCATGCTGTTTTTCAGATCAGGATCTTTCTTCTAAACATTAATGATCTCTATCTGAACAGAGAAAATAGTCTTTTCAGATATGGTGTCTTGCTTTCACTGCAGAGCTTCTATGGAGCCTTTGTACCCTCCTTATCATGCAGTTTCTAATGCCAATATAAAGAAACACTTAAAATCTTTGTCTCTCTTGACTTATCACACATTCTTTTCTTTCCAGAACAATAAATATTTAGCAATAACTAATTTTTAATTTAACATTAAGTGGCCAAATTGCTCATCTTCTACTTCTGAGGTAGCTTCATTCAGTCCCTTTTGTTGGGTCATCAAATTTGTCAACTTCTGTTCAGTAGCTTGAGGAAAACATTTCAACACATACCATTCTCCTCATCAGTTTATGGCCGGAGTATGTGTTTTAATAGGTTAATCATATCATTGTTCTGAAAGAAATTTATCCAAAGACACTTTTTTTTTCTAGAATTAATATTTTAATTTCTGACTGGTGTTTCCGAGAGCCTTAATCACAGCAATAGTTACAGTCAAACTTTAGCTTCTCTGAGCACTGGATGCATTTCCACTGCAAAAGCAAAATCTTTGCTCTATCGGGTTTGAGATGTCTTAGCTTCAAATGTCTTGACTGGTAAATGCACAAGCAGCTATTTGGAATTCCTAGTAAGGGCTCTCCTTAGACAAGTTTCTCTGCAAGTTGCATGTTATTTATATCAAACTTCACCTATATGGAATGAGGGCCATAGCAGTAGCACTCTTCTGCCCCCAAAGACTTCTAAGCTGGAAGAGTAATGTTCACTGCTGAGAAAGCAAGAAATAAGAGCATTATAAGCTTGAACTAATCTTTGAGCAAAGTTTGTTTCCATAATAATTTACAAACTCTGAAAAAGTCTTTAATCTATTTATAATTCTGTTTGAGTAGCTCAACCTATTCCAAATTACACTTTGTCAGGCACTGCAGATTTCAAGCTGTCTGGCTAAACCCGGCTCTGCTAAGAAGTGAAAAACTGACATGAAGAGTTGTGTACGTAATATGACACTATTGCATTAGGAGGGGCTCACATGCTTCTTTGCACTTGCTTATGTTATGAGCATCTTTAGAAACACTACAGGTTCTGTGCAATTAAGTAGCTCAAAAGAACAAATGATGTACATGGAATGAATTTGATGCAAATCCAGCCACAATCCAGGACAAATCTAATGCTGAAATTGAAAAATGGACTTACCACCTGCGATGGGTGGGCTTTGGACAGGTGCCAAACCAGCCACTCTTTAACACTGCCCACTCTCCCCACAACAGGACAGGGGATAAAATTAGATTTAAATGCTCATGGGTCAAGATAAAGACAGGGAGATCACTCCCCAATTACATTTACAGGCAAAATAGATTCAACTTGAGAAAAATTTAATTTATTTCCTGTTAAAAGAGTTGGGAATGAGTCCTGAGACCTTCTAGCCTCAGACACCATGAAGAAAGACTTCTAGCACCCTTTCAGGTCTGTTAAATGTTCCAGGTCCTTAGAGCCACTGCCCCACCAGACAATGAATGTCAGAAGTTATACAGAACACCATGTTCTGGCTGAAGACAAGCAAAAACCAAAACCCTAATGACTCCTAGTTCCATACACAAACATATTATTTAGGTTATTAAGTGCAATTAGTTCATGTATATAAACAAGCACCTCCTCATATGCAGTGGGATCACTAAAATTAGTCATTCATTATGCATGTCTCAAAGAAAGCACATGACCAGTGTTCAGACATGATTATCTGAAGCATATTTAGGAAAGGGTGTTTTAGTACTCAAGAGGAATTTCTCCTTTGCAGCAGTCTTTTTCCCTCGGTGCAACTGTCCATTCCTGAATGATGGTTTCAAATTCTCACAGCCTCTGCAGGCTGAGACATGGCCTGAAGGGGAGAGACAGAGAGAACATGTCTTACAGACTTTGTCCAAAATGATACTATCCCTTATCAGACAACGTAGAATTGTGAAACAGATAACAGGAAATTAATACAAAGCAAAAGAGAAGATACAGGGATATACATTTAAAAGAGAAAAGGGAACTTTAAGAAAAAAAATAAATAATTTCATTAATCTTAAATACAGCAAGTTTAAGCAGATACACAGAGAAACAAATCAATTGCCTACATACTGGTGCCAAATCCAAGGGAATCACACCCACTTAACACCAGAAGTGATTTGACCTGTGATCTTTAATTAGCCCAGCAGAAGTAATTTGCCTCATGCAAGTGCCACATGTTTTTATTCAACCCAATCTTTAAAGTCACAGGCTAAACATAACTGCTATTTAACATCAAAAGCTGTTTGGGAAGAAGTGGCATATAGCCAAGCATAAAGGAACAAATGAAAGTGACAGGCAGAAAAAACAAGTCATCAAAATTCCCCATCACAGCACTAGATATGTCATTTGATGTTGTCTAAAGGAAGTGATCTTACTAAGCAGGGGATGAGAAAAGAAATAGAGGATATGCACTGTTCACATGTATAACACTCCCTGGGGACAACAGTACTCGTGAATCAAGGACAGGTCATGGTCATGACTTTCCAACAGTGCAGAAGATGCTGTCAAATTATATCTGCTATAGCATACCCTTTCTGCAGCTTCTTCAAACCATCTTTCTCTGTGAGGCCCTTTGTCATTTCCTTTCGCTTTTACAAGGTCAAAAAAGCTGCAAGCTTCCCTTCTGGGCAGAAAGCTGAGTCTGCCTTCATACACAGTCTTTCATATCACATTGCACATTGCTCAACAGCATATAAGCAAGTTGTTCAAAAACAGAAGAACATTATTCTAATCAGTCTAACCAAATGTTTTATTGATATTATTTTGAAAATGCTGCCTTACACGTTGCATAGAACATAAATCAGTATGTTGCAATAATGGTATTAGGGGAAGTATTGAATATCTTGATAATACCTAAGCATTACGTAGTGGTATTCCATCAATTAGTAGGAATGATACTCTATTGATTCCTAGTTGAAAATAAAAAGAATGAATAACAAATAAGAAAGAGAGAAATAAGACAATCTTTCTTACTTCAAGGAGAATATTGGTTTTCACTGGAAAATGCTCTGATAACAAAACATGGTATTGTTTGAAAACAGAAGTTAACACAAACAAGAAAACAGCAAATATATTTTGGACCAAGTTTCCAAAACTACTTTTAAAGCCATATTTACTGGGTTATCACTAAATATGTAAAGTGATATGAAATCTCTAAGAAGCAAACAGAGGACTTAGTTAAATTACTTTTAATTTCCTATTCACAGAGCATTTAGAAGGACCAGACCTTGGAAATCACTAAGCAGACACAAGGTTACAATCCACTTGAGAGATCCTGGAAATGTCATAAGCTAGCAGAGAGCAGCTCAAGCAGTTTATGAATTACAAAAAAGCCAAGGGAGATGATTATAACCTTGCACTCATTCAGCAATCAAGCATCATCATTATCAAATATAGAGAAGCTTAAAATACTTATGCATTTTAAGGTTGCTCAGGTCTGTCAACCCATTCAGCAAAATGTCACATGAAAGTAAGGTGGGGCAAGGCGGGGTTGGCCTGGAGACTGTGGAGTTTTTTTACTGCCCCAGTTACTCACATCATAGAGTATTAAATTATTTTTATGAAGACTGGGTCTTGCATGAAAGACAGTTTCACTTTTGATCATTTGAAAACAAAAAATAGTTGCAAAATGTGAGGACTTCTTTTAATAGCTTTCAGTGGACTTAGATGAATAGGTCAAACTGATTTTTATGTATCGAATAATGCATTTTTGTATACCCTGTGCACATTTACCCCAACAGAATTACCTTTGTATGAAGAGCAGATTCTTCAGATTATTAAAAGAAAAAAAAAAACCCTCATGTCAACCAAACCTTTTCAAATGGCTTATTCCTGTCCATGTCTCTAAAGAACAAAAGTTATTAAACAAAAAAAAAAAAAAAATTATAAAGCACTGAATACACACTGAAACAACACTGAATAACTACTGTTATTTTAAGTGAAAGGCAAGGTAATTTTCATCAGAGATTATCATTCACACTTGGAAATTACCTGAACAGTTTCTTTCCCATTAAAAAATATGTTTAGAACTTCAACAACCTTGCAGTAGCACATTATAATTACAGCATTAATTTTTCATTGTTCTACCTGATCCTTCACAGGGTGCCTCAGTCTTCTGACAAAGGCCTGCCTGGTGTATAGGTGATGTTGCACTTCAACCATGATAGTTTACAACTCAGTGAAACTTAGCTATGCTAGTTTTCATTTCAGAACATCTTTATCCAAAATTACTTAAAGAAGACAGTAGCAAAATAAACTTCTCTGCATGAAAGTGTGACAGCTTCTAGGGATGTACTCATAAAGAAGAGAAGATCCAGATGGATCCACATCCTTTAGCTTTTCAAGGATTAGACTAGTTACAGCTCCTTATAAAAACCTCATCTCCCTGTTTCCTTCATAAAGATGATGGAAAAGGGATCAAAATATTTATTTGGAAAGCAAACAGTAAATGAAAGAAAAAAAATCTTACAGTTACCCCTTTTGAAGAATATCTTCAACTTGGACTGCTTGCAAGCTTTCCATAACCTTAAAACATACTGAGTACATGAATTGCTTCTTACTGTCACACAGTAAATATTGCCAAAAATTAATGTTGAAAAGGTACGACTCAAGATACAAAAAAATAACATATTTTAAACACTTTAGTGAGTTTTGGGGCCTGCATTTTAAATGCATGGTGTGGCTAAACTGAGAAGCTTTAGCAAAATTACTTAAGGAATGGCACTTATGCCTTCATATAAAGGCTGAGTACTACCCGTAGTCCGAAAAATATATTGATGTATTGTCTCTTAGCACTGAAAAGAGAAAAGATCCAAGTACAGATTCTGTATGAAATACAGCTCAAGTGAAACATAAAGAAAGCTCATTCATGCAATTTATTTCAGTTTTAGATAGATTTTCCTGGGGCAAAAAAGATAACTGTTCAACTGTATAAACCAAATACAGCTTCATATTTTCTCTGCAATCAGATATGCAACTGTAGCTACTGCATAGGCATTAAACTAAAATGATGGAAGACTTGTTTTGTAAGAGGTATAACTGATTAATTTTTTTTAAGAAGGTTATCTGTGCTCAGACTGAAAGACTAGTTGCTGCTGAATTTGTGTGGAACTGTGGGTTAAAAATAAATCAATAATTAAACCCCAGCAACAGAGAATTGAAACAGCTTGCCAGGTGGAACGTGCTTCTAACCTGGTTAGCCTTTCCTGCTCAGCTCCCAAGTTCATACACAAACCCAGTGTCAAAGCTGTGGAAAGGGCTTGCTCAAAGCAGGATGAGTTCCAGCACCAGATCCATGGCACTTTCTAACCAAGATCTGAATATCCTCTGGGATGGAAGAATCCTGTTCCAGTGCTGCATTAGCCAAACCTTGAGCCTGTCTGAACCTTAAATGCTTTCGCTCTGTAAAACTAATTTATTTTTAGACTACAACAACAGCAGGTTGGTCTCTCTATATCACTAGATGAGACGAATGCCTGTGAAGATGAACTCTCAGATAAGCTAGGTAAAAGAGACTGCACAGTAGTCATTGCCTCTGTCCTCTGTTCTAGAAGGACTGGTCCTCATGTGTAGTTACAAGCTGATTATATTAGTACAAATGTGATGCAATGTCAGCAGATGGAGAGTGAAAGGGTTTCTGCTCAAGAGCCAGGAACTCTACACTGTGCATTTCAAGAAGTTTTCATTTCTTGCTGGCTCAAATCTGGTGGCATGCATTGCATGTCCATGAGAAGGAGAAAAACATCAGGTTACTCTCAGAGAAAATCTTCTGTTTTCAGGTTCTCAGAGGAATATGGTTCACACAACCTGAATGCATTCCATAACCTGTGTTGAATTTTAGCAAGTGGGAACCACCAGGAGGTTAACTTCAAAACCACACTCCTCATCTGAACCAAAATTGATCATCAGCACACTCCCTTTCAGATCCAGGCACTCACAGTAGCTCTTGGATTGAATATATTCTCTGCCTTCTCCTCTGGGAGCCTAGAAATTACTGTTTTCTCTCACATCCAGAGCTGCAGTGTCACAAAGGACTTTCGTTAATATCAACTCCAAAAAAAAAACAATACTGGCCTCTTTGTTCTGTTCACTCAGTCTAATGCATAAGAAAATTGTCACGTTTTAACCTGTCACCCGAGGTACAATTAGTACATACTAAATACTTGTGCTGTGACGATGGACATACTGGAGGATTTATATTGCCCAGTTGAAAAACTGTAGCATAATTAACTGTTCAATACCAAGACGGTTATACAGGTGCCTGAACCCAAGAAAAGTTTAATGTTATGTTCCTATCCAGAGCTGTAATAACTAGGCACTAAAACCTAGCTTGGATGTGCCTCATTCACCAAAGAGGGTTGATCCAAGAGGTATTCTCGGATCATGACTGACACTGGAAAACAATTAGTTCACTGCAGAGAACAGCAGCTTTGCTCCCAGAGACATTCTTCAAAGAAATGAGTAGCATTTTCAATGGTTTCAGTAAAGAG
This sequence comes from Patagioenas fasciata, assembly GCF_037038585.1. Lineage (NCBI taxonomy): Eukaryota > Metazoa > Chordata > Aves > Columbiformes > Columbidae > Patagioenas > Patagioenas fasciata. The sequence goes on along the minus strand of NC_092521.1, from coordinate 71,986,194 downwards.
ACACATCCAAGCCCTATATTTTCAGGTCGAAACAATGAACTAGTAGTCTACAAAGAGTGTTATGAACAGCACTGCAGAAGAGCAAGCACTGCTTTTTCAGAGAGGGGTTGTTCACCCACTATACAAGATTGGTGAGTTTTCAGCAAACATGTCAACCTTGCATTTCAAGTACACTAGAAGCACTGTGAGAGTTTGACTTCAGAGAACAGCCTTTTCACAGCATAGGTACTGAGATTAGTTCCCTGTAATGTCAGGGAAATGAACATAAGGAGTAGAGACAATAAAGCCCCTTTTAAACTGTTATCAACAGGCAAGACAGAATTATCAGACTTTTTATACACATATATGCTACAGCAGCACATTTCTGTGTACAATATAAAAATTGACTCAATAATTGGAAAGGGCAGACTCCACTAGAAAAATGATACTTGTACAGATATACACAGAATTACTTAAAATGCAATCATATTCACTTTTTATTTTCATGTATTCATCTTGGTTTGATCTAGCTTAGAATATACTTTTCTGGGTTTTAATTATTCCCCAAGTTCTTATTTTTAATTGAAAGGAAGTGACACAAGCATCATTTGTCAAGGGCTATTCCCACATTGTGTATCTATCCTCACAATGCCACTAACATCTTAAGAGTAAGTGTTCTGAAAAATAGAGCTTCATTACAACATTATTTAGCAATCTTTCTGTGAAAGATCACGTTGCTAATGATAGGACAAACAGAGAAACAAATCACCATTGTCTTCAGTCCAGAGAACTATCCTCTTCTTCCTATCCATATGAAAAACACAAGTACAGGGAAAGCAAAATGTAATGGCTTTATTTAAACCCAAACCTGTGAAAATCCAAGGTTTATGTCATTCAATGACAACGCTGACCACTGTGGACAATTTTTGACAACAAGTTAGTACAACAAAGCAAGGTTAAAGACAAATTCCTTTTATTTTTCTTTGGACATCTGAACTGTTCACATACGTTAAATTAAACAGATCTATGAACAGTTGTAAACTCAAATACTTATTTTCTGTTTCATTTTAAATTATTTTAGCATTTGTTTTCCTTAGCAAGCAAATATTATTCTATTGCTTTATCTGAATTTGTCAACTGTGATTACAATGAGAGACTGCACACAGGTCTCAAGTATATTTAGAAAATCGGAAACAAAAATTATCACTGTGCCTGAGCATTTAAATTTAAAAATAAAAATACTAAGCTAGGGCAATGCCAAACTCTCGTATTTCCTGCTTATACCCTGGTTTTAAAGGTTATCTATGTCCAAAAACTTCCCTAGAATATGATGTTCAAATAAGAGGAGGACATCTCATGACTGAAGTCTTAGGTCCACATCCACATACTTTTTGAAGTGCCATTTAAATAATCCTCAATCTCTTTGAAGATCGAAGCCAAAAGTTCCACATGGGTCCTGAGGAGAACTTGAAACAAACACCTGGAACACTGCAGAAGCCCTAAGTGTACTATATAGTTTTCTCCCCGTTTTGTGTAAAGGGCAAGTTACACTACCTATGTTCTTCCTGCAAATAACTAATTTACCTGCTTATGGTACTTCCACCCAGGATTCAGATTCAGAACAGAAGAGATAAAAACTCAAGTCCTTCATGATACAATTGTGGTTGTCCTGTAGAAAAGCATCTACATTGCTTCCTGTTAAATGTCATGGAAAATACTTCACTTTTTATATATTTTTGTCCAGTTTCCTTATAACTGCAATTGCATTACTAGTTCAGTAGTATGTTTTCCAGTAGCATACATTTTTAATGAGTGAATGCAACAGAGCATGGAAGGAAAAGGCTTCCGTCTAGAACAATCGTGTTCAGATGAGGCTGTTAAGTGACAATGGCCATAATATATGCAAGCAGGATTTAACTTTCGTAAGTATGCTAGTTACAGCTGACCCATAAGGGCAGCTAAAGCTAGCCTTATATACACTAGCATACTGATTGCAGTAGGAACAAAAATATTTTCATATTCACAGTATCACAGTATGTTTGGGATTGGAGGGGACCTCAGAAGATCATCTAGTCCAATCCCCCTGCCAGAGCAGGAACGCCTAGATGAGGTCAGACAGAAACATGTCCAGGTGGGTTTTGAATGTCTCCAGGGAAGGAGACTCCACAACCCCTCTGGGCAACCTGTTCCAATGCTCTGTCACCCTCACTGAGAAGAAGTTTCTTCTCAAATTTAAGTGAAACCTCTTGTGTTCCAACTTGACACTATTACCCCTTGTCCTATCATTGTTTGCCACTGAGAAGAGCCTGGCTCCATCCTCATGGCACTCACCTTTTATATACTTATAGACATTAATAAGGTACCCCCTCAGTCTCCTCTTCTCCAAACTAAAGAGACCCAGCTCCCTTTCTTCATAAGGGAGATGCTCCACTCCCTTAACCATGTTCGTTGGTCTGCGCTGGACTCTGTCCAGCAGTTCCCTGTCCTTCTCAAACTGAGGGGCCCAGAACTGGACACAATATTCCAGGTGTGGTCTCACAAGGGCAGAGTAGAGGGGAAGGAGAACCTCTCTCGATCTACTAACCACCCCTCTTCTAATACACCCCAGGATGCCATTGGCCTTCCTGGCCACAAGGGCACAGTGCTGGCTCACAGTCATCACATTGTCCACCAGGACCCCCAGGTCCCTTTCCCCTACACTGCTTTCTAATAGGTCATTCCCCAGCCTATACTGGAACCTGGGATTGTTCCTGCCCAGATTCAGGACTCTATACTTTCCCTTTTTAAATTTCATGAGGTTATTCCTCTCCCAACTCTCCAGCCTGTCCAGGTCCCGCTGGATGGCAGCACAGCCTTCTGGCGTGTCAGCCACTCCTCCCAGCTTGGTGTCATCAGCAAACTTGCTGATAGTACACTCAATTCCCTCGTCCAAATCGTTAATGAATATATTGAATAATATTGGCCCCAGTACTGACCCCTGAGGCACTCCACTAGATACTGGCCTCCAACTAGACTCCACACCATTGACCACCACTCTCTGACTTCTCTCCTTAAGCCAGTTTGCAATCCACCTCATTACTCTATTGTCCAAACCACACCTCCTCAACTTAGCAACCAGGATGCTATGGGAGACTGTGTCAAATGCTTTGCTGAAGTCAAGGTAGATCACATCCACCGCTCTGCCATCATCCATCCGCCTTGTTACATTCTCATAAAAGGCTATGAGGTTGGTCAAACATGACTTACCCTTCGTAAAGCCATGCTGACTGCCCCTAATAACCGTCTTATCCTTTATATGCCTTGAGATGGCATCAAGGACAAACCGTTCCATTACTTTCCCAGGGACAGAGGTGAGGCTGACCGGTCAAGTCATTATTCTAAAAAAGAATGTATAAAATGCTTTAGAAAGGGCCAACCTTTGCTTTTATACCTAATTAAGGAAGGAAACTTCCTACAATACAGCATTATCTAGCAAAAGGGAGGAATAATCTCTCAGCCTTTACATACTAAAATCCCTACCAGTAATCTACCAGGTCAGGAACTCTGTGGAAGTTTGGAAGTATTTTCAGGCTTCAAGTTCACTTTCATTTTCCAGTGTTTTCTTAAATGAGTCCTACAATATGTAAGAGGTTAGGACTCAGGTCAGAGTTGTTAAAATACACAATATTTTATTATATACAAAACTATCCTCAGCCTACCACAATGATCCCACTGGATATGCGTACAGCTATCCTACTCATAAGTGACCTGAAAATTAATATAGTGCATCTACAGTTCTCATTTCCTGATTCTGAAATGCAAAAATCTGACTGAAACTCAAGTCTATCTATACTAACATGCCATTGAATATGGAGTAAATTCCCATAAAGTGAATATAACTAGCTTTTAAAGAGTGTATTGCACACTTATCACTATTCCTTCTATATTTCACAAAGGTTTCAATTTTCCTGCATGTCAAATTGTTTTTTTTTTCCTGTTCAGTTGAACTAGAGATTATTATTTATGTCATACCCTATAGTCTGTAATGTATCATATGACCTTGTCCATCTAAAGAAAAAAAAAAAAAGCTACAAACTAGATATTCTATCAAATTATTTTTGGTGGAGAGAAGGAATGACAGGGATCAGAAAGGAAGTGTGGAATTTCTTTCCTTGTTTTCCCCTACCTTCTTTTACAAAATAAACACAACCAGCTGGCAACCCTTAATGGTTTTATCTCAGACAAGTCCAAACCCAAACTTATTAATTTGGTCTTTATATCTCCTACAGTCTCCAATGAGCAGATCTGACCTCTACCATCACACAGTCTTCTCTCAGTCCAGGACTCTGCACTGCAAGATCTTTAATCATAGACTATCATCTCTGTCCTTGGAGGAGTCCTGTCCAATAGAAAACAACCGACACCTGCAAGTCCCTTAGTATGAGTATGAAAGAAGAAATATATACAGAAGTATTCATGTGAAAAATAAAGCAGTTTATTAAAACATTGCCAAAGCACAGAGAACTACTGAAAAGAACCTGCTTATGAGTTTGAAGGATCAGAAATATGCTTGATGAGCATATATGGATTCCAGTGTTTCCTTACTTAAAGTTTAAACAATTACAATGAAATTGATCTTTTCAGTAAACTTCTTTCAGCTAATCTATTGCCATTGCTAGCCTTGGTACTACCCTAGCAATTATGTTTGTACACACTAAAACCTCCTCCCTAGAAATTATATTTCTTTCTTTTGGCTGTACTACATTCAGAAAAAATTCATGCATTCTGTAGGTTCTACAGCAGCATCAAAAAGCTATCTAAAGGCCTGAGTTTATTTTCCTTCTTTTTATTTCTTTCTTCAGCTGAGAAAAAAGTTGTTTAACATCCACTTTAAAATTGTATTGTAGAAAAATGTCACTTTTGTATCTCTATATCTCACCCACAGGAATTAAGCATGCCAAATTAAAAATCTAAGATATAATTCCCTTCAAAATGACTTGTATATGGTGACACTGTCAAAAGAGAGCAACTAGCTTTGAACTGAAAGAATTGAATCCTCTGGATTTTTCTGTATAGACTTATTTCACAATGGCTTTCTAGAAATGAAATAATGAAAATATTTTATTGGAAAATGCACTGACAGAATGAGTGAATTTTATCAACTACTATATCATATTCACAGGAAGATAATTTTGAACTTGCAAACACGAGATGTATCATTAGGAATTCCACTACAAGTTTGTGCAGGCTGTTCATGATTTTTTTTAAGCATTCACCTTAACAGGTAAAGGTTATAAGTAATGGTATTTCATGTGTTTATAACAATCATCTGAATAAGAACTGGAGTAGCAGCCTACCACTATGATCAATGACAAGTTTCTGTACATACCACTGTCCTACAATAAATCACTAAAAATTATTACAAAGAACAGTAATTAACTTAACATATAATCCAAACTGCAGAATTGAAGAATATGTCATCAGCAAGACAAGTTGTGAACAGTTTTAGAAAGAAGTTTCACAAAGCAAGTTTCAAAGTAATTCAACTTGCTTGAAATATCAATGACACAATTCTAGACATAAGAGCATAAACTACTGTCACTTTGAACATCTTAGGTTTGTGCTGTATCTACATAAATAAATCACTCTTCTAGATTTTATACAGAATATGTGAAAACATGAGTATGAGTTACTATATGGACCTAATACTGCTTAGTTTTCTTGAAAGCAGGGAATGGGTGGATAGGTACTTATCAGTCAAAAAAGAACAAAAAAACCCTGACTCATTAAATAACTTAGAGAAACCAAAATATTACTTTAAATGATCAAATAAATGAATTACCAAACAAAGTTACTGGTTATTTGAATGAACACAGAATAAGGACTATGTTCAACCAACAGTAGAGACATTGACACATTTGGAAATCTGGCCTGTAGAGTCCAAGATATAGAAGTTCCTTGACAGCATTTCACTCAAATAAAGAAACTTTCTATGTAGCTCAAACACATCATCCCACAGGATCAGTGTCTTGAGGTCTGTCCTTCTCTCTCAGTAAAGCTCATATATAACTCAGAGTGAACCTTCAGAGCTTTGCTACTGCATCAGTCTGAGCCTATACATCAGATTTCTGATTTGAGACCTGTAGTGGAAAAAAAAAAGGAGTGGATACATCCTTAGGTTCTTCCTCTCAGAAACTTTCAAATTTCAGGTCCAAGCAATAAGTAGAAATAATCTGGAACACATAGTCTAATCACCACTGCTCATTTCATTTGCCTACTACTTATTCACCAATTACCTATAACATCATTTCTAATACTACTATTTGCCAATAAACAATAACAATATGCATTGCAATGTGATCTTAGACAAACAATTATATGGGTATTATTTGACCCAGCTTCAAACCCAGTAAAGTACTTTAAGTAATTTTCAAATTCAAAGACAAAGTTTAATGAATGTAGGCAAAACAGAAATATGTAGTCCAACCCAAACATCAACACAGGTTAAGTTCTTCCACACATACTAACACCAAACTGCATTCTACAAGTTTGTGTTAGTGGAACAACTTTTTCTGAAAGAATTCTATCCCAATAAAAGCCCACAGAAAAGTGTTCTATATTGCGCAGTACAATAGTTTTTGTTGCTGATGATCAGTGGCACCACGCACACACAAAGCCTCTGGGCTTTGTGTTTATGTCTTAACCAACAATAGGCCACACAGTCCTGCTACTACCACACAAGTACTAAACCCTCAGCCCTCCTCCCCACTCACCCTGCCAGTGAGAATTTACATAATTAGCTACACCCTGGCCAGCATCACATCCCATCCCCAATAGTCTGCAAGTGCTCCCTTGACCTGGTATCCAATTAAGAGAAATAAGTTTTCTTTTCGTTCACCATGTTTCACCTCTCAGTTGATTCTCCAAGCATTTCACTAGAATGAAGTTTTGCTGCTACAAAGAAGATTAAATAACCACTAGAAATCCTTCTTGTCAGAAGTATTATACATTTGATTCTGATTCCAGACTGTTAGTAATTTCCAGTAATAAATGTAGTACAAGGTCACAGTGCATATTATCAACAAGCTATGTGGTGAGATAGAAGTGGGAGGGAGAAGCAAAGTTGCATTATATTGTTTGGAAATTTTGATTTGCATCTTTCTGCTTAAAAAATATGAAGCTTCTCTACAATGATCTACATGATAGGATATTGTTGTGCTAATGGCATTGTATGTAAAGCATGAAAAGTTAAAAAAAATGTTTATTGAAAATATAATATAATAATTTCATTTTTGATCTTTATAGACAATAAGTATTCTCAAGTAATTTTCCCATGAATTAGTAATTAAAAGCTAAATTATTTAAATTTCTGCTGTGAAAAGGAAACCTAATAAAATCATAAAGATCCCTTAGAAGAGAATTCCAGACTAAAAGTATGTTTTCCAGGAAAGTAATTTACAGTCAAATCATTTATAGCTATAAAATTGTGTTTCTGCAGTCAGAATGTTTTATTTTCTGCACTTAGCACAATGAATGTTTGAAGTACAGTGATGACCTTCTTTTGCAACTGTGAAATATCATAAGCACTAGAAAGGTTTTTTCATGAACTAGAATTACTCTCCATATAATTTTCTAGGAACTGCCTTCAGGAAATTGGTATGTGAGAATACAGTCATTATTGTATTTTAAAATATTTACATTGTAATTAATCTTCAAGAGTGACACGCTTAAGAGTGTCAACACTATAAGAGGTAAGAGAGTTAAATATATTAAAATGCAGCTATCCAGTTCCAATATTAGAATTTGACGAAGTGAAGAGAAAATAGCAGACATCTCTTACCTAGTTTCACTCTAAAATCCTGGTCATCAAAATTTGTTTTCTTACAGTAAGTAGGCACTTTCTCTTCCACTTTTTCTATAATACTTTAGTTTAGACTCTTAGCATGAGGACAACACACTAAAATTAATCAAAGGTAAAAAAGTGATCAATAGATTTCTGTCAAAGTTGCCAATGATAGAGGTATCTGTGACATATTTACTATAACCTAAGAACTATGAAAAAGCAGTGAGTCATCAATATAACTACATCATTATATTCAGTTAATAAATTAAGCAACAGAAAATTGATCTCTGCTGGCATGATATCAATGGAAAAACAGTTCAAAGTTATCCAATATTTCACTTGTTTAAAAGTTAATTTCTGTTAAAAAAGATGTTAGAACAGATGAAGATCCAATCCAGCACATAAACATGCAGCTGGAGGGAAAGCTACTAGACTCAATAAGAGGAGGGGAAAATCATGTCTTTGACAACAAATGAGTACACATGAGGGAATCTGAGGTTTACAAAACCTGACAGGCAGGGGCTCAAGTAAGGCTGCTACACTTTTGGCTGAAACTCCTTAGAAACATAGATGGTAATTAAATAAATTTTAGAAATACTTTCTGCTTTATCTGCAAAGAATTAAGTTAAGACAGAATATAGCTTTGAAGCACGGTCCTAGAATTATATACTGAATTTCTGTAAAATAATTTGGCTACTTTTTCTACCCTGAATAGAAGCTTTTTATTTTCACTATGGTTTATGATAATCACAAAGAATCATATAAATGATAGAAAACAAAGAGTTATATTTATTATTCTGGTGCTATGTCAGGATCAAAGATAAGAAAATTTAGAGGAGGACTACAAGGTAAATTTTGATGAAGTTACAATAATTGTCCTATGAAAGAATATCCATGAAAAAAAAACAGTGGAGACAGACAGTATAGTGCCATGCAATTGTGGAAAGGCACTCTCTGAAAATCAAGGCCTAGAACATTGGTAAAGAAGACAATGAAAATTATGATGTTTTTGGAAATTCATATTATGGGCAATATGTAAGAACAGCAATTGTCCATATCATTCTGTGAAAGTACATAAATACCAGGATAGGGTTCATAATAGGAGCAAGAGCATACCTAGCTCAGTGTAATTCTTCACAGCAAAAACAGACAATACTGCAGATGAAGATGAATGGCCTATTAGTTTGAAGTACACTCAATATTTATTTTTTGAGTTTACAGGCTTATCAGCTTCTGTCAATTATGTTGCCATAGAAAAGAAATCAACAAAACAATAAAACTTGCAGTGCTGATCTTATCTCCTAAACAAGTTCATGAACTAAATATGATTCTGAAGTTGGTAAAAATACAATTTGTAATGATGCTGTAGAAAAAGTACTTTAAAAAGTTATTAGGTTAAAACTAAGCCCATGTTCTCTCTCTTTCAAGAGGATGTAGTTTTTTAAAAGGCAAAGGGACAAAAATATCTGAAGGAAAATTTGAGGAATGACTCTGGAAGAGGTGAAACTTCTCAATGCAGTCAGAAAAAAGCCCAGCTTGGCCCATTTGTTGCTCTGGGAAGAAAAAAAAAAAAAATATATATATATATATAGTTACTTAACTCCTCCAGTTGAGTTCTAACAGGCAGAAGCAACAACAACAAAAAAATATTACATTTGCATACAAATAGCTATGATAGCCATCTCCTCTATCAAGTGCCATTTAGGTTGTGCATTCCTGTCCCTGAGAAAATCCAGAGGAAAAAGCTGAAAAAAAGACGCAAGGTCTATAAAGATGACAGTCCAATCGTATAAAAAAAAAAAAAGAAAAAGAAAAAAAAAAGAGTTATACCTGCAGGGCTTAAGTCAAAAAAATAATCAGTTCTTTGCAGAATAAATTGTAGAATAAAACAAGGGGAACACGAGCATCTTGTGTTGTATAGGTAGAATAAAAGAAATAGTTACAGTCTTCTGAAACTTGCAACTCAAATTCTTAAATTCATAAACGCCACAGAACACATATATAAATTGGACAGCAAACTACAGGAAGAGCTAGAGGCATAATTCTCAGGAGCTGACAACGGCTGCATATTCCAGACCACTCCAGATCTGTGTGCCTCCAGGTCACCACCATCAGCCCCAGTGTGAGTCCCACAATGAGCTGCACTTGAGTCCTTCACACATTGAACATAGCTCAAGAGGGTCATCTTCATATTACCCTCCCCTGTGATGACATTTCATAGAATCATAGAATTATTTTAGTTGGAAGAGACCCTTAAGATCATCGAGTGCAACCATAACCTAAATCAAGCACTAAACCATGTCCCTAACAGCCTCATCTTTTGAACACCTCCAGGGACGGTGATTCAACCACTTCCCTGGACAACCTGTTCCAATGTCTCACAAGCTTTTCTGTGAAGAAATTTTTTTAAATAGCCCTTCTGAACCTTCCCTGGCACAACTTGAGACTGTTTCTTCTTGTCCTATCACTTGCTACTTGGGAGAAGAGACCAACACCCTCCATGCTACAACCTTCTTTCAAGTAGTTGTAGACAGTGATCAGGTCTCCTCTCAGCCTCCTTTTCTCCAGGCTAAACAGCCCCAGTTCCCTCAGCTGCTCCTCATCAGACTTGTTCTCCCAATTCCCTCACCCTCTTTGTTACCCTTCTCTGAACTCTCTCCAGCACCTCGATATCTTTCCTATAGTGGGGGGCCCAAAACTGAACAGAGGATTTGAGTTGCAGACTCACCAGTGTTGAGTACAGGGAAATGATCATTTCCCTAGTCCTGCTGGTTGCACTATTCCTAATACAACCCAGGATGCTGTTGGCCTTTTAGGCCATCTGGGCACACTGCTGGCTCATGTTTAGCCAACTGTCAATCAACATCCCCAGATCCTTTCGCAGTCCTGAGGCTGTGAGAGATATCTTTTTAAAAGCTGTCTGTCTCATAACCATGGTATTTACAAGAATGTGTGTCAAAAAAAACCCAAACCTAGACTATGTTGAGAATATGTTCAAGAATAAGTACACAATGAGAAAGAATACCCACCAGTGAACAGGAGGATGACTGTTAAGGATGCTGTTCCAGATCTGAGCAAATTTCAGCACAGTGTTCCTCTGAGAGAAAATTGTTAAACATTGACCTTTTTTTTTTTTTTCTTCCAGAGAGGAAAGATGAGGAGGATTAAGGCAAGACTTTTAATCCAAATTCTTCCATGTCTACCTCTATTTCAGTACACAAAGAGCTTTGGGCCACTCTGAACTCACACTGACCTTCTCTGCTACTCCTAAAGGAGAAAGCAACAGCTTTCTTATGCAAGCATGAGATGCTTTGGATTTAAAATAACTATATTTTTTTCATCATCTGTAGCAGTCTAAGTTAAATTTATTTTGTAATTCTTGGAAACAGTGTTATTTTCTGTAATTGCTCTTCTAATTCATTCTCATCCCAGAGGTCAGCTGACCAGAGCCAGCTCGACCAGAGCTGTCTCAGTGGATCACAAGGTACAGAGGGGTTTTCTGGTTGCTTGGGTTTCTATTTCACGACCTGGAAGCTCCCAGCAGCCCTTGTAAGAGCAGCTGACGTGGTGTGGGCATTACCACGGTGACGGCGATCACACCCCACCCCTTGCCTTGTTAGATCCTCTCACCTCTGGCCAGTGTCCCAGACTGCTGCCGACCATGGTCTCCGCCAGAAAGAGAGCTTGTCACAAAAAGACTGTGGCAACTCAGACGGAGGTCCTGCCCCAAACCGTGACTGTTCAGGTCTCCAGCTGCAGGGAGTGCCAAGAGCCTGCTGCTGCCAGGGGAGGATGTCCAGCATTCCACCTGCGTGAGGTGTGAGCAGGTGCAAGATCTGCTCAGCGTGGTCACAAATCTTAAGGAGGAGGCTGAGACACTGAGGTTCATCAGGGAGTGTGAAAAGGAGATTGACTGGTGGAGTAACTCCCTGGTATGCCAGTCAGAAAGGTCCCAGGGAAATACCCTCCAAAAGGTGATGGACCCCCTGCTCTGTCAGGTGGAGGGGGAAGACCTGAGACAACCCCTGCCCTGTTGCTGTCAGGCAGAGGCAGGGGACCAAAAAGATGATGAGGGTTGGAAGCGAGTTCCAGTTCGGCATCATGAGCAACCCCCTTCCATACTAGTTTTGCTTCCCCAGGTGCCACTCTGTAATAAGTTTGAGTCCCTGGATCTTGAAGAAGAGGTAGGTGAAGATGTGGTACAAGGCCCACCTGCAAAGTCACATAGGAAGGGGCAGTGGACTCCATGCCTCAAGACTGCCAAGAAAGAAAGAAAAGAAAGAAAAGAAAGAAAAGAAAGAAAAGAAAGAAAAGAAAGAAAAGAAAGAAAAGAAAGAAAAGAAAGAAAGAAAGAAAGAAAGAAAGAAAGAAAGAAAGAAAGAAAGAAAGAAAGAAAGAAAGAAAGAAAGAAAGAAAAGAAAGGAAGAAAGGAAGAAAGAAAGAAAGGAAGGAAGAAAGAAAGGAAGGAAGAAAGGAAGAAAGAAAGGAAGAAAGAAAGGAAGGAAGAAAGGAAGAAAGAAAGAAAGAAAGGAAGAAAGGAAGGAAGAAAGGAAGGAAGAAAGGAAGAAAGAAAGGAAGGAAGGAAGGAAGGAAGGAAGGAAGGAAGGAAGGAAGGAAGGAAGGAAGGAAGGAAGGAAGGAAGGAAGGGAAAGAAAGAAAGAAAGAAAGAAAGAAAGAAAGAAAGAAAGAAAGAAAGAAAGAAAGAAAGAGGAAGGAAGAAAGGAAGAAAGGAAGAAAGAAAGGTAATTGTAGTAGGCAATTCCCTTCTGAGAGGGACAGAGGGCTCAAGATGCGGAATTGACCCTCATCATAGGGAAGTTTGTAGACTACCTGAAGCCCGGACCAGGGATATCACAAGGGCACTCCCCAACCTGGTGCACCCAACAGACTACTACCCACTGCTGATCTTCCAAACAGATGGGGAGGAAGCTGCATCCCATAGACAGAGGGGAATGAAGAAAGATTTCAAGGCCTTGGGACAGATGGTGAAAGAGTCTGGGGCACAAGTTATTTTATCCTCCCTCCTTCCATTTTCAGGTAACAACATGGGATGGAATAGAAAAATTCAGTCTGTAAATGACTGGCTACAAGACTGGTGCTACAGGCAGGGCTTTGGATCCTCTGATGACGGCTGGTTTTATAAGACACCAGTGCAGACAGTGATACATGGGAAAGGTTTATCTCACAGCAGCAAAAGAATGCTGAGACAGGAATTAGCAGGGCTCATTTAGAGAGTTTTAAACTAGATTTGAAGGGGAATGGGGTAGTAGTTGGGTTTGCACCAGTGAGGCAGCACTTCAGAATTGATGAAGACTGGGAGGCCTCTCATGCCCCTAGGGTGAAATCAGTGTGCTCAGCTTGCTCCCTGAAATGCCTGTATACCAATGCACACAGCATGAGGAATACACAAGCAGAGTTAGAAACCTGTGTTCGGATAGGAGATTATGATTTGATGGCAATTACAGAGACATGGTAGGACAGCTCACATGACTGGAATGTGATCATGGATGGCTATGTTCTTCTCAGGAAAGACAGGCCAGCCAGACGAGGTGATGGAGTTGCTCTTTACATGATAGAGCAACTACAGTGTATACAGTACTGTCCAGGCACAGATGAGGAGCGAGTTGAGAATCTATGGGTGAGAATTAAGGAGCAAGCTGACAGGGATGATAATGTTGTGGGTGTCTATTACAGGCTACCAGATCAGGGTGAGGAAGTTGATGAGGCCTTCTACAGGCAGCTGAGAGCAGTCTTGCAGTTACCAGCTCTGGTTATCATGGGGGATTTTAAGTACCCTGATGTTTGCTGGAAGGACTACTCAGCCAGCCAGCCACAGTCCAGGAAGTTCCTCCAGTGCACTGATGATAACTTCCTGATGCAAATGGTGGAGGAGCCAACTAGGAGAGGAGTACTGCTGGATCTCATTCTCACTAACAAGGAGGATCTGGTTGAAGCAGTAAAGGTTGAGGGCTGCCTTGGTTGCAGTGACAATGAAATGGTGGAGTTCAGGATCTCGTGTGGCAGGAATAGAATAGCAAGCAGAATCGCATCCCTGGACTTCAGCAGGGCAAACTTGGGCCTTTTCAAACAATTTCTGGGGGAAATCCCATGGGCAAGGCTGCTTGAAGGTAAAGGGGCCCAAGATAGTTGGTTAGTATTCAGAAACTGTTTCTTCCAAGCTCAAGATCAGAGCATCCCAACACACAGAAAGTCAAGAAAGGGAGCCAGGAGACTCGCATGGTTAAACAAGGAACTGCTGGGCAAACTCAAGTGGAAGAGAAAAGTTTACAGATCATTGAAGGGAGGGGCTGGCCACTTGGAAAGAATATAAGGCAGTTGTCAGAGGATGTAGGGAGGCAACTAGGAAAACTAAGGCCTCCTTAGAATTAAACCTGGTGAGAGGTGTTAAGGACAACAGAAAGAGCTTCTTCAAATACATGGAAGATAAAACTAACACCAGAGGCAACGTAGACCCACTGATGAATGAGGTGGGTGCCCTGGTGAAAGAAGATACAGAGAAGGCAGAGTTACTGAATGCCTTCTTTGTCTCCGTCTACTCTGCCGGAGGCTGTCATGAGGAGCCATGTACCACTGAGGCCCCAAACGGAGTCAGGACAATGGAGGAGTTTGCCTTAGTTGATGAGGACTAGGTTAGGGAGCAATTAAACAACGTGGACGTCCATAAATCCATGGATCCAAATGGGATGCACCTATGGGTGCCGAGGGAGCTGGCCAAAGACATTGTTAGGCCCCTCTCCATCATCTTTGCCAAGTCTTGGGAAATGGGAGAGTTGCCTGAGGACTGGAGGAAAGCAAATGTCACTCCAGTCTTCAATAAGGTCAAGAAGGAGGACTCGGGTAACTATAGACCAGTCAGCCTCACTTCCATCCCTGGGAAAGTGATGGAACAACTTATCCTTGGTGCCATCTCAAGGCATATCAGGTATAAGAGGGTCATCAGGGGCAGCCAACATGGCTTCACCAAGGGGAGGTTGTGCTTGACCAACCTCGTAGCCTTTTATGAAGACATAACCAGGTGGATAGATGGTGGCAGAGTGGTGGATGTGATCTACCTTGACTTCAGTAAAGCATTTGACAGTCTCCCACAGCACCCTTGCTGCTAAACTGTGGAAGTGTGGTGTGGACTATCAGGTAGTGAAGTGGACTGGGGAACTGGCTGAAGGAAAGAAGCCAGAGAGTCATGGTCAATGGGGCAGAGTCTAGTTGGAGGTCTGTATCTAATGGAGTGTCTCAAGGGTCAGTACTGGGACCGGTATTATTCAATATATTCATCAATGACTTGCATGAGGGAATAGAGTGCAGGTTTGCTGACACCAAGCTGGGAGGAGTGGCTGACATGCCAGAAGGCTGTGCTGCCATCCAGCAAGATCTACACAGGCTGGAGAGTTGAGCGGGGAAAAATTTAATGAAATGTAACAAGGGCAAGTGTAGAGTGTTGCATCTGGGTAGGAACAACCCCAGGTTCCAGTATAAGTTGGGGAATGACCTGTTGGAGGGTAGCGTAGGGGAAAGGGACTTGGGGTCCTGGTGGACAGCAGGGTGATCATGAACCAGCAGTGTGCCCTTGTGGCCAAGAAGGCCAATGGCATCCTGGAGTGTATTAGAAGGGGGGTGGTTAGTAGGCCGAGAGAGGTTGTCCTTTCCCTCTACTCTCCCTTGTTGAGACCACATCTGGAACACTGCGTCCAGTTCTGGGCCCCTCAGTTTGAGAAGGACAGGGAACTGCTGGAGAGAGTCCAGCACAGAGCAACAAACATGGTTAAGGGAGTGGAGCATCTCCCTTATGAGGAAAGGCTGAGGGAGCCGGGTCTCTTTAGCTTGGAGAACAGGAGACTGAGGGGTGACCTCATTAATGTTTATAAATATATAAAGGGTGAGTGTCACAAGGATGGAGCCAGGCTCTTCTCATTGACAATCAATGATAAGACAAGGGGCAATGGGTACAAACTGGAACACAGGAGGTTCCACTTAAATTTGAGAAGAAACTTCTTCTCAGTGAGGGTAACATAGCGCTGGAACAGGCTGTCCAAGGAGGTTGTGGAGTCTCCTACTCTGGAGACATTCAAAACCTGCCTGGACACATTCCTGTGTAGCCTCATCTAGGTTTTCCTCCCTGGCAGGGGGATTGGACTAGATGATCTTTTGAGGTTCCTTCCAAACGCTAACATTCTGTGATTCTGTGATTCAGTGATTCTGTGATTTTAGTGTTGTAATAAAAAAAAAAAATAAAATAAATAAACCCAACCAACCAACCAACCAATTCTCAGCTTTTTTTTCTCATCTAACATGATTAAAGTAAATTGTGACAATAATTGAACTCTTTAAATGTACAGTCTCATAGAGAATCAACATTGCAGCCATGGCAGCTTGGGTAGGTTTGCATAGCTCTATAGATCTATCAAGCCTGAAAAGACCCACAAAGGAAAACTAGTACCTCTAGAAAACCCAACTGTGTGACAATGAAGTACAGTTTCAATAGAGTAAGGTGGAATGACACGGTAGTGATACCCAAACTGACAACCTAAGAGTCAATGGAAACAGCTCAGTTGTATAGCACACTGGTTACTATGAACCAGAGTCAGAAAGAGATTCTCTGAGTGAAGGTTTTCCATCTTTACCTCCCTTTGCCCTCCTTTTATACTACTCTTATTCTTTCTCCTATTATAACTCTTTCTGTCTTAGACCTCCCTCAAAATACCTCTTCTTCTTTCACGTTTTCACTGTCCCAAGAGATTCTCTTATCTTCCTTCGTTTGTACCTTTCTTTATCTCTAATTTCTTTCTGCCTCCACTCTGAAGACCACCTGGTATCCATCCCCTGAATACTATTTTCTTTCCAAGTCATCCCTTTTCCATTTAAGAGCTCCCCTCTCAAATTCACACCTTGATCCATTATTCCCCCTTTTCCATTCTGTGTTTTTTCCCAGATATCTCTTTGTGCATTTCTTTCTCTTTATATCTACCTTTCCCATGATAAATCCATTCTTCTTGAGAATTTTGATTTTGCCCCCAAGACTATTTCTTGCCCACTTGGCACCTGCTCCTTCAGTAAACCTCCCTGTGCTTCCTAAAGGTCACATCTACTACAGATACAGTAAGGAAGCACAAACCCCACATCTTCCCTGTCATCTCTCTTGCATCACTTCAAACTTTGCAGAACCCTATCCCTTTTTACTCTGTTTCTCATAAAGTTCAGACCTTCTCTGTCCTTCCTGCTGCAGCTCTTCCTAAAATCTATGCCTATTTCCTTTACACACCACCTATTCTGAGTGCCATACATTCTTACAAAAACCCCAAAACCTGGATAGGCTTACTTACATCTTCTGCTTTTGTCACATGCAGTATTATCTTTTCCATATAAACCATTATATTTTCCACTTTGGATGAATATCAAGCAAAAGTCCCATAAGAGATTTCCTTTCTAAAATTTCTAAGCATTAAAACATGCTTTTGTATAGCTTTATCTATAAGCCCTTTCACACTTATCCAATAACAGATTAAGTAATAGGATTGTTCAAACTGCTTTTAAATGAACTAGCTAGGCATCTTTCGAAAGACAATGAAGGTACAGGTCAAGGACAGCTTTATTCTGTTAATCTCTCACAAGGAATTGCCAATAATCCTGAGCTGATAAAAATAAGGTTGTGAAGGGTACGGTACTGCTTATGACATAACCATTCTAAAAGGGAAAGACACGTTTTGTCTTGACCTGCAAATACAAGAGTAACAGTTTAAAATCAGTACACATCATACACACAGAGCTACATAAAGAACAACCCAATCCAAAACTCAGAAAAGCAAATGAAAGTCTTTTAGCTAATTTACCTCAGCAGGCACAGATCAGATCTGAGGTGTATGACAGTAGTCACTAAGAAAAAGGACACTTGTAAATGTTTAGTCTGTGTTACACATCTCCAAATTCCAAGCATTCTTAAACATGCTGTTGTCATCAGGTTTTGTTTCTACTTGTGGATTTTCTGTGTAACTTGGGCTATATTGTTCCTAGTAGCAGCACAGAAGATTGGAAGAGCATACTTTTCTAGGAGAAATAAAATATGCCTACAATTGTGATGTGGAAATTATTAAGGGACTAAGTATGAAATTCCACAGTGCCAATTTATTACAGTAAAATAAAAGGAATGCTTAATGCTGGTAACAGTATGGCTCTACAGAGACTTAAAATTCACTGTATGAGGTTAAAAAATACAACCAGAAAACCCAGCAGCTTAAGGAAAACGGCTCCTACTACAGAAGAAGGTATTCTTGAGCACAACACATTTTTCTAAAAAAATAGAATTCCACATTGATTACATTATAAAATAAATGGAAGACAAGGCAGGACATGGAAGATCTCTAGATTTATTTCATCAGTGTTGAGATAACTTTGTCCCATGTTTAGTTAGCATACTTTGTTGTATCACAACTCTAAACCACTCTAGCTCCATTCTAGTAGTAGCTATTGAAACTTCTGTTTTCAAAGAGGAAAATATCACTTAAAGGGATAGTAAGACCATGCAAATGCCTGTGTGAAGTGAGAGGAGAAAGTATGCACAGAGAGGTGTGTAGGAACTCTAAGACACAACAGTAGCTCTGAGATACACTTATCGTTAGTGTGTCAATTCATTCCATAGGAATGCGTATTACAGTTTTAGGTTATTCCACTTCTGTCTTCTAGGTTGATCAAAATGTCTCTCACCCTGGAAAAGGTGTGACTAATTTAACAGAAAAGTATTTTCTAGTAGAGGTAACACTTCTCCTTCATACACCTCCTTCCTTCCTATAGTAGAAATCACATTTTTTACTATGTGGCTTCCCGATAACTTTGCAGACAAGACCATGGTGCCCTTGTAATTATCATCACATCACCATCTGCAGTTCCCTGCTCCATACTTAAGCCTTCCCTCAGGCACTTGCTCACTAGCATTTAGCAGCAGCACAAAGTTTTGGTGTACCCTAAGCTCTTTGTCAAATCTTAGCCCAAGGCTTTTACAGAAGGGAAGTAACTGCCAGACCTATTTAACTCTTCAGCACTTTTTCTTAGAAGTTTTTGTTTGCTTGTTTGCCAAGCACTCCAAATGTGACCTTGAAATTAATCAATCTGAACATAAAGTGTATCTAAGTTTTTACCTGAACAGACATTTAATGTAAGTTTTATTCATGGTGCAGAGAAAACTGGTTTTGCCTGATGTATGAAGATCACAAAATCACAGAATGTTAGGGATTAGAAGGGACCTTGAAAGATCATTTAGTCCAATCCCCCTGCCGGGGAGGAAAACCTAGATGAGGCTACACAGGAATGTGTCCAGGCAGGTTTTGAATGTCTCCAGAGTAGGAGACTCCACAACCTCCTTGGACAGCCTGTTCCAGCGCTATGTTACCCTCACTGAGAAGAAGTTTCTTCTCAAATTTAAGTGGAACCTCCTGTGTTCCAGTTTGTACCCATTGCCCCTTGTCTTATCATTGATTGTCAATGAGAAGAGCCTGGCTCCATCCTTGTGACACTCACCCTTTATATATTTATAAACATTAATGAGGTCACCCCTCAGTCTCCTGTTCTCCAAGCTAAAGAGACCCGGCTCCCTCAGCCTTTCCTCATAAGGGAGATGCTCCACTCCCTTAACCATGTTTGTTGCTCTGTGCTGGACTCTCTCCAGCAGTTCCCTGTCCTTCTCAAACTGAGGGGCCCAGAACTGGACGCAGTGTTCCAGATGTGGTCTCAACAAGGGAGAGTAGAGGGAAAGGACAACCTCTCTCGGCCTACTAACCACCCCCCTTCTAATACACTCCAGGATGCCATTGGCCTTCTTGGCCACAAGGGCACACTGCTGGTTCATGATCACCCTGCTGTCCACCAGGACCCCAAGTCCCTTTCCCCTACGCTACCCTCCAACAGGTCATTCCCCAACTTATACTGGAACCTGGGGTTGTTCCTACCCAGATGCAACACTCTACACTTGCCCTTGTTATATTTCATTAAATTTTTCCCCGCTCAACTCTCCAGCCTGTGTAGATCTTGCTAGATGGCAGCACAGCCTTCTGGCGTGTCAGCCACTCCTCCCAGTTTGATGTCATCAGCAAACTTGCTCAAAGCGCACTCTGAGCTGTTGATGAATATACTGAATAGTACTGGTCCCAGTACTGGTCCGAGTCCCTTGGGGCACTCCACTAGATACAGACCTCCAACTAGACTCTGCCCCATTGACCAAGACTCTCTGGCTTCTTTCCTTCAGCCAGTTCCCCAGTCCACTTCGCTACCTGATAGTCCACACCACACTTCCACAGTTTAGCAGCAAGGGTGCTGTGGGAGACTGTCAAATGCTTTACTGAAGTCAAGGTAGATCACATCCACCACTCTGCCACCATCTATCCACCTGGTTATGTCTTCATAAAAGGCTACGAGGTTGGTCAAGCACAACCTCCCCTTGGTGAAGCCATGTTGGCTGCCCCTGATGACCCTCTTATACCTGATATGCCTTGAGATGGCACCAAGGATAAGTTGTTCCATCACTTTCCCAGGGATGGAAGTGAGGCTGACTGGTCTATAGTTACCCGAGTCCTCCTTCTTGACCTTATTGAAGACTGGAGTGACATTTGCTTTCCTCCAGTCCTCAGGCAACTCTCCCATTTCCCAAGACTTGGCAAAGATGATGGAGAGGGGCCTAACAATGTCTTTGGCCAGCTCCCTCGGCACCCATAGGTGCATCCCATTTGGATCCATGGATTTATGGACGTCCACATTGTTTAATTGCTCCCTAACCCAGTCTTCATCAACCAAGACAGACTCCTTTGGGGCCTCAGGGGTACCGGGTTCCTCAGGACAGCCTCCGGCAGAGTAGAAAAAGACAAAGAAGGCATTCAGTAACTCTGCCTTCTCTGTATCTTCTTTCACCAGGGCACCCACCTCATTCATCAGTGGGCCTACATTGCCTCTGGTGTTAGTTTTATCTTCCATGTATTTGAAGAAGCTCTTTCTGTTGTCCTTAACACCTCTCACCAGGTTTAATTCTAAGGAGGCCTTAGCTTTCCTAGTTGCCTCCCTACATCCTCTGACAACTGCCTTATATTCTTCCCAAGTGGTCAGCCTGATCAAACATTGAGACTCGCTTGGAAATGCCAGTGCTCAGACACAGAACAAAGCAAACTTCTTCTGGACTCATTGGCTCTTAGGGGCTGATAATAATTTTCTAATTCCCTAGGACAAGCCATCAAAATAAATATTATCTATTGAAATATGAAACTGAAACTGTGGTAATGGGACAAACAAAACTCACTCTATGTGTGCAGGGAACAGAGGAGAAAAAGAGGAAGACAGACACAAGCTGTGAAATGGTTTATATTTTTAACATTCAGAGGAATGCAAAATTCAGACTAAATCAGAGAAGTGTAATACTACACTCCAGATCAAAAATGAAATGAATGAGATCCATTTAATCTGCAATAAAAAGAAAAAAGCATGAAAAATTTATGATTGATGAGAAGCTGGTGAGCCATTTTCATATTTTTCAAAATGAATTTGATTCCTGATAAGCAATCAGATGATTGGCATCAGGAGGTGAAAAAACGATGTCTTCAGGAGTGCACTGGATGCCCCAGAATAAACTCTAAGCAAAGCAATAGACCCTAACAAAGAAAAGAAGTCCTCATATGCATATGGGTGGTTATGGAAGACAATACTTGTGGAAAAGCACTAAAGAAACCAAATAGCTTACAATCAAGTCTCCTCACAAATAGTATGTGAAACTACATACATTAGAAGATAAAAGAGAACCATTCTAATCCCATGTGGTAGGCAAATCTGGGGGGGAAAAAAAAAAAAAGTTAACAGAATCAACTTCACATTTGAACCCTATTAGTACTAAACGTACCAATGCTGTGAGATTAGAGGAGAGCGTGGGCAGGCTCCAAGGCAGTCTCTCTGACTGGGATTAATGTTTGCGGCTTCAGAAGAATGGAGTTTTTTCTGCTACGAGCATATTAATACCCTCTCCCAGGAAATAATATCTGAAAAGTCTTAGAAAAAAACAATCCTATTTTAAAGAATGGAAAGCACAGAAGTAAGTATCTCCTCTGTTCTGTGAAGGCTGTTGTCAGACTCAATATGAAGTATCTCAACCCTCAAAGTATCTCAAGCAAGGACAGGTGTTACATTGAAGTTGGTAAGAAAGCAAACCTGGAGACCAGCCTTGCAGTGATCACAGTGCTGCATGACACAGCATTGCCTAATAAATCCCTCAAAGTTATGCAAGCTTGGGTTTTGTTTATGTTTATGCTAAAAATCTGCCCTTACCCAGCTGTTCCTGTATGCTAGATGATTCTTTTTCATGACTTACTCTTCATCAAATATTTGTTCTAGCAGTCTGGGTTAACTGTGAATACAGTGTTATTTCCTACCCATCTTACAGTAAATTATTACAATGTATGGGTAACTCAACACTACGTGAGAAATAGTAGGAACATACAGCAATGAAACGTACAACTAGCAAATTCTTTACACACTAGTCTGTGAATCAAACAGTACATTCAAAGTAACTAGAAGAAAGCACTAAGAATTTTATCTATAGTAAAGCAATGAAAATACAAGAAAGTATGCATCTCAATACTGATTTTAATGAAAACAGATTACAAAGTGGACAAAAGCTTAACCTAATTAAATGAAAATGTGAACAATTTTGCTTTATTTTTTTCTATTATGTTTTTGCCTTTTTATTATACAATTGGTTTAAATCCACTACTTAAATTAAAGATGCCAATGAGTAAAGGAGACCTTTGTTTGTCCATTGGTAATTTGGAAAACATGCCATAAAGCAGTCCTTTTACCCTTTAAGTCACATAGGAAGAAGAAAATGGTAATACTTTAAAATTTAAAATGCAAAGGACAAACTTGTCTTTTCAAACACAATGCCTAAACTTCAGGCTTTCTAAGATGCTTCACTGCATACAAAGGAACTTCAAAGTAGTTTGTATTTCTGATATGTAGATCAGAGACTTTTTCAGATGCCTAATGGTTTGAGCAACAGGACAATTTTTTCCCCAATAAAAACTTTTTTCCCCTCCTGCAGTGTTTTTGTCTTCCACCCTTACAAAGTAAACCATGATTTTAGCATCTCAGTAACACTAGCAGCTCTGTTTTGCCCATCTCTCTCTTTGGATCAATGGAGAAGAGGTACATAAAAATCATAATTGTCACTCTTGGTCAAGGAATTATCAAGAAGAGCAACATGGTTGCTAAGAAGATTCAAGAAAAAGTCAAAGAAAATAAAAAATGGAAAGTATATGCTAAGTACAACAAAGCACAAAAGAAAAAGAAAAAGAAAAAGAAAAAGAAAAAGAAAAAGAAAAAGAAAAAGAAAAAGAAAAAGAAAAAGAAAAAGAAAAAGAAAAAGAAAAAGAAAAAGAAAAAAAAAATTGAGCTTTTCAGAACTAAGTAGTTTTTGGCTACATGTTTGTAAACAATGTCCTGGCTCATTTTTACAGTTTCTGATTTTAATGATGCGCTGCACAATGTGCAAGTGATAATAGACAAAGGTTATGTTTCCTGCAAAGAAACTCTCAAATTTGAAAGCAATATGATTTTTTATTTGCATTCCAGTGAGAAGCTAGTTCAACTGGGAGAGTTAATTGAGGAAGTAGTAAATACCAAATAGAAGCATAAAACAGAAGAGAAAAGGAAATTGGAAAAAGAGGATGGAACTAAAAAAAAGGGATGTGAGATGTGCCAGCAGTCATCTGGTATCTGTCACAAGGAAAACTGAAAAGAAAAAGCTACCAGTCAAAGGAGAAATTAACTTCAGTGTGCGTGCATAATATAGACTCTCCAAATTTCTACTGTTCTGTGTCCACAACTGAGAGATTCAAAGAAAGAGGAAAACAAAACAAAACAAACCACCAAAACAGTTCTGACAGGATAACTTGGAAACATTTGTGTTTGAAGAATTTGGTGTGAATGTTTAGAAATAATTCTTCAGTAGACAAAAATTAAAGACATCTTATTGGACATTAAAAAGAGCATGGGACAAAGCATCAGTTTTTCTCTGATGAGACTCCACAATTCATGCATATCAAATAATAATACACAGTAGTACAAGGACACACTAGCAATATAGATGTTCCCATGCAAAAGTGATAGGAGCTTGATAATTAAGAGAATTAGTCTTAACAGCTATCAAGACAAAGTTTATTGTAGAATTTACTACTTAACCATTAACCATTTTGTTAGAGGTATTAATTTTAACATCTGTGCAATTGCCTTGGAAATAACCTTGATAATAGGTTTCATGACCTTTTTTTTTTTTTTTTTTTTTTTAATTTAGGCATGAATCAGTCTACAAGGTAAAACCTGTGGAAGAAAAACAATACTCTGCTAAGTTTAATGCATTCGCATTGAAGAGTCAGGTGCGTAGAAAACAAACACTATGGATCTTCTTTATGTAACAAACTACATGATGGACTGGTATGAGTATAAATGAGAATGAAGTCTCAATTTTTCTAAGCACTAAAAGTGAAAGTTAAAAACTGCTAGCTTAGTAATACACTGGTAGAGATGGTAGACTACTTCACAGAGATTTGAAACCCGTAATTAACACTGAAATTCACAAAATTACACTGCAGCTTTAATAGATATTGCAGATTACAATCAAAAAAATAAGATTAAAAAAAGCAAACAAACAACAAAAACAGCCTTAACAAGCTGTACATGAATTTGGCAAACATGCTGGGTGAGTATGTTGTGTGTAAATGGTGTTGTTGGCTCATGATTTCTGCCAAGTGAGATGGAAAAGATCTGACAGAATTATCCAAATTTTCTACCTTTTTTTGCCTTAAAGATCAATTAGTCTATGAGTTCTGATTGCAAAAGTAGAGCCACCACCTCATATGACTGTGCTTCGCTCCTCTCTGTAGAACAGTAGCCTGCCAAATTATGAACAGGCTAGATATTCTGCAGCAGATCTAAGCCTATAATTTCTTTTTCATTATGGTGTATTTTTTGTTTGTTTGTTTTTCCTTTTTTTTTGGTGCATTTTTAAACTTTTGCCTATAGTTTGTGAGTGTTCAAGAGTGATGGGTATAGAAACACCATGTTCTTTCCCAGTAAATCTCCATCTCTCTTTTGTTTGTTTTATTTGTATGACACTAAAGCTCAGGTTTGCAAAGCTGTTTGAACATCTCAGCCAAATAAATGGAAACAGAAGGAAGATGTTTAAATGCTTTTGTCTGAAAAAAGTCATTACCTACTCATTTTCACTGTTTGTACATCTGTTGTGGGTTCATAGGGACTGGTAAATCACGAGTGATGTTTCAGTCTGGCGTAAAAGTCTAAATAACAATGATTTAAGTTACACTGAGAAAAGCTGATTCATACATATACCTTGCATCCTAAAAAAGATTTTAAGGGTCACAAAGGATACCTCTCTTCTGTGAACCCAAACTAGTTTTCCTGCTGGCTACTCAGCCTATACATGAGCCCTAATGTAATTTTAGTGACACATCTCGAGATGTGCTCACTGCAGGTAACATCCAATGGAACGAACTTTGGTTTGGAACTGCAAGTTGAAATGCATCGAGAGGGGAAGCACTCTTAATCATCACCCAGTTAGCACAAGAGTTTTCTCTCATTCCTTGTGGGATTTGTTCTTCAAATTCTGAGGCTGGAAGAATCTGTGATGATCTCAGTTGCTATAGAAGAAAAGATGTACAGTGAGCAACTCCTCATGGTCTATATATCAACTTCAGTCTCTTCAAGAACAGCTGAAAAGGACTTATAAAGTGAGTAATTGACGATTTAGAATGTAGTCTAGTGATTATGAATCACCTTTACAGTTTTATCATAACTTGGACTTCAAAGTTGATGGTGAAAATTCTGGGGGCTAAATAGAATACCAAATTTTTTCTTATTTGTTTGACTACTTATTTGTTTTCACTACCATTCACTGAGTTAATGATTTCCATTTCAGTAATCTGACCATGGGTGACATCCATATAAATGATTGAAACAAATTATTCAGGAGATTTTCAAAACATTTTGGCTATCTAAGTTTACTTCATTCTGATTGTGCCACACACCTCATTTTCTATGGCTTATACCAAAGCCAAGCCCAGTTTCAATGCCTTAGATTCAATTACTAATTCACTTTTATCATTGGTATGTACTCCTTTGCTTCTGAGATCTTGTGATTATCAGATCTGCACAAGTAAATAAAAAGCCACATACATAGTTTGTTCCTAGGAATATATTTGTATATGTATTGTACATTACAAATTTTGAATTTAAGTCATGTAACTCATATTCACTACAGCTATTTCTTCATCTTTTGTATGCTCCTCCTTTTCCAACCTTACCAGAGTGTGAGGTCATCCATTTAACATCCATGTTATTTACATTCATGTTTGTGACTATCCAGATGCTTGTTCTTCTCACAAAAGTTTTTCAGTATTTTCATTAGATCCTAAGGAGTCCTGTGCATCCATCTATACTATTTTCCTTCTCTAGGGTCAGACTATCTACAGTTACTAGGTTTTCATCTGTCTCTGAGGTATGATCCCATTAAAATTCTGGTTTAACTTGTCATCTTCATCTACAAATGCACAGTGTTATGAGCAGCAGCTGATTTTCCAATTCATCTTTGGTATCTAGTGAGCCTTGGGTCCTCTCATGAAAGCATTTAGTTTGAATGGAAGTACTTTCAGATGGCTCACACACATCAAATAAGTTGGAAACTTGTGATCATCAAGGGTTATTTGTCCGTTGGCTTCTCATTCTCTTTCTTTTCGTCCCATGTACATTTGAAAATATTCAGCCTTTTAAGTTTCTGACCATCTGTCTCCTTCAGGTCCTGCAGACATCAACATCATGCAGCTCTTTCCATCTGGCTACACTTTCAGAAATGTTTGCATTTCAAAATCTACTGGAGATATTTTTTCAACAACAACTTTTTAGACATCTGAGTTTTCCTTTGACGCTTTGCCTTGTAACCAGAACATTAATTTAATTTCCCAAAATCAAAATATTTGCTTGGCTCCACAAAGTACGTCATGTCATTTAGATCATGTACACACACTGAAAAAGGTAGGTCTCTCCTCTGCATAGTGTTTATGACAGTCATAGCAGCAACTCCAGTCAAAATAACTGCCTCATTATGGTAAGCGTCATGCAAACACAGTAAGATGAGAGCCCTCAGACCAGTTTTTTTTTCACTTACATTCTTCATTTGAGATCACTGTCATGTCACTTATCAATAGAAGTCAATAGAGAAACATCAGAAATAGGACCAATACAGGAGTCTTTTAAATTACAAAGAAGGTAACTAAATGTTAGCACATTTGCATAGTTAATTGCTTATTTAATGGTCACATAATTAACTGGTATTTCTAGCTGCAGTTTAATCTCTCTATTTAGGCATAAAATAGCATCATTAGGCATTTATTTTTGCTGCACTCTTCCTGTTATTTCCAAGCCTAAGATACCAGATAAACGTCGTAGTTGATTTAATTACTGTGAATGGATAATGCCCAGTTTCTAATTACAGCCATTGTATGTTTCTCTCATAAACACATCTGAAAGGAGAAAAGTAGCTGTTCTACTTTGTCTTTTGTTTTGTCCCTCCAAATTTATCATCTGCCAGCTGAAAATATGTAGCAATGCCTTTGTGTTTCATCAAAGTTGAACATATTCAATAAAACACTGCGAGGGCATTCAATTTTCCATTTTCTCAACTTTTCTTTCATCTCTATTCATCTCTAAAAGTGTAAAACACTTTTTCTCATCCTTAGAACTGCTCTCCTGCTTTAAAAACCCTGGAAATGAAGCTCTTTTACTCTTTGCAGAATTGTTTCAATAAATTAAGGGGGAACAAGTGGGAGGTAGAAATGAAAAACTGATTTTCATTTTATGATCTCAATAAAGTAACCTCCTGATAGAAAGAAAAATCACACATCGACAAATCACACTGTAATATAATAAATCTTCTCCACCTTGTGAGCTTCGGTGTCATATCAACAGGTCGAAAGTCAACAAATGCCATAAAGATCAGGTTAGAAGTTTAAGAGGGGAGGGGAGAGGAGGCAGCAGAGCAATCTCTCAAGTGTCCAAATTTCTTTCGCTCAGAAAAACAAAAACATCTGACACAGCACACAGGCCAGCTGAGTAACTGATTGCCTCTCAGGGAAAAGCAGCTAAGTTGGTACCCAAACACAACCTCCCTTTCTCTGCCTTCTGTTGTACATAACTGCTTTATTCCTGGGTACTTTCTAAAACACAAACATTTCCAGAACTTTAATGCTACTGTGTCTTCACATATTGTATTACATGAGTACATTCGCTTGCTTTCCATACAATTCCACTTGGATTTTTCTCAAAAGGATCATTACTGCACTGTCTCACTGTCTTTCTAACATCCCTAAAGACTTAGTTTTCAGCGGTTTGGTGAAAAACAGAAAGAAGCCAGGAGTAGGGGGAGAAAGGCATCTCGCACACAGTGTACCAGGAGACTTGTAGGGAAAAACAGCATTTGAGAATAGTTGTAGCAGGCTTTATTCCAGAAATAAATTACTCCGTGAGTCCATTACCCACTCTGTACCTCACAGTAAAATTAAAGATACAGACCACTCTCAGTACCAAAGGGCAAAGCCGGGACCGAAGCCCCTTCACATTAACTGAGTGAACACAGAAAGTCTGTCAGCAGGAGGATCTGAACAAATGAGGGACTCTCCCACCTGGAAATGGGAGAAGAATATTTCCTTGGAGTACAGCTGTACACCTCAACCTTCTAACATCTACGGGACACCTAGTTGTGCTAGTAAAGCACACCAAATGCTGGCATCAGGAATTTCACTGACCAAAGAGGGACAAAGTATCATTTATTCTATGAGGCTGGGAAATACATGTCTGTTACCTCGTCCTCATGCCTCGGTTTTTGCAGTAAATTCTATTAATAGTGGAAAGAGAAAATTAATGTAAGTCAACAGTCAGAGAAATGAAGTGAATATCTGCTGTCAAACTGTTACATGTCGATGAGGCTGTACAACAAATACACCACACCAGGGTGACATTTGTACCGACTAATGAGAAGCAACCTGTAGCAAATAGAGTATCAAACAGAGGACATTCTGAAATGTCAAAATCTTGATATATAGTCTCAAAATATACTTATGATATTCATCATCATCATGTTGTTAGATTATGCATCAGTCTAAATGTATGAACCTTACAATTGTTAATCAGAAACTGATTTCTGAAACCAGATTGTCACCCGCTGTACAAAGTAGCTATACAAACTTTTAAACACAATACTATGATATTTTCTACATCATCAGCTGACTGCAAATATGTTAGCAAAGCATGCAGCTTTACTGAAAAACTAAATGGCTCTGGTGATATGAACAACACTGAAAAACTGTTCTCCTGCATATATTTAAACACATCACAATATAAGGAAAGAAATATTATATAGAGACATTTATAACTGGGCAAAAAATATCTGTTGCTGATGTCCAAGTAACTTGTGGCTCCTACATTTCATTTCACTTAATCTTTGTTATTTCATGCATGTGTAACTCATTCTAGTTCTTCAGATTTACTTCTGTTTCACAATCCTCTGAGCAACAGCAGATGAGGCCCATCAGGTTAATACATTCTTTTTACATCCTCATGCATTTTAGTGTTCTTACTTTTCAGACATAAGGCTTTATTTATTTAAATGTGGCATTCACCCTTTAGTGCATTTATTACAAGGCTGACATTTTACTTTTTTTTTCTATCGGAATCAAACCAGGAGCATTAACTTTTATGGAGGCCTTTAGAAGCATTTATCTGAGTTAGGAGTTTTCAAGGCTACTTATCATTTAGATGTGGTGTTGGCTTGTATAATTTTACTTAATTTTTCTCTTTTAAGTCACACATGTTATTCAAGGTGCAACTCCCAGCTTTGTGACTTGGAAAGGGGAAAGGAAAAGATCCCTTCAGCCAAATGTGGTTTTGGGGCTTTTTGTGTTTGTTTGTTTGTTTGTTTGTTTTAATATTTCTGAGCCAGAAAAAAAAAAAAATCCAGTTTCACTCAGACTGAAAGGAAGCCAGAAATTGTTCTTATCTCATTTTAATCTGTTTAAGAAGACCTCTCTGTTCTACGGTTCCACGCAGTAGGAATAAAAGAGAAGTTCAAGAGAAGGATTTGGGAGCAGGAGTGAGACAAGGAGTCAGAAAGGGAGAAACTGGCTTTGTTTTTTAAGTTTTCCATCAGCATCTTTCCTGAGAGATCATCTCAGAAGAAGCATTATAATCCATTTGCTCCTTGTGTTGTTGACACCACTGGCTTTCCTGATACTAATGCGCCAGCATATTATGTTTCTCAGAACTGTCACCACTAATGAAACAAGTTTTGACATTCCAAACCATTCAGTCCATAACGGAGACCAGGAAAACTTTGAATACCTTCTTTTTAGTCTTCCAAAGGGAAAAAATAGTCAGGCAGTAGGTTTTGTATCAGCAATGGCTTGGTTCCATTGGATTTTTTCACATGTAACAGCCATTTCAGCAGAGACATGCATAGAATGCTACTTGGCTGTTATTGGGTTTCCCTGATTATGAACTCCAAAGCACTAGAGAAATTACTTACATTTAATGGGCAGGAGTTTAAATACAGTCACTAATTTTGCAGCAGACTCTAAAGTGACTGTTAATTGTGTGACAAAGCAATTTGCTGGGGTTTTACTGGAATTAAGAATGCCAAAGAATATATAATTCACTTATTTTTCCAGTTACACAAACTATACAACTCCCTTCCCAGAAGAACATCCAAACTTTTCTTCATAGCAAAAAAATTGCTGCATAACTCTCAGGTGTACTTGTCATCTGCTTGGCACAGTTAAAAACACTCCTCAGGCACAAAGCTCATGAAGAGCAGAGAAGACACAGTACCCAGGAGGAACACAGCAGCTGCCCTCACTGGACATGGGACAGCAGGTTCCTCTCTGGGTGACGGGAAACACCTTTCCCTTGCCAAACCCCCCTCCCACTGACTCCTCCAGAAACACAACCCTTTCCACCCAGATGAATCCTGCAGCTGTCAGGGCGATTCCTGCAAGGCTCTATCTTGTCCTCAAGAACTACAGTAAAAAAAAAAAAAAAAAAAAAAAAAGTTTTTAAGTCATCAGGGACATCTTTATAGGTCTTTCTTGTGTGTCTTCTTTTTTTTTTCTTTACTATAGTTTCAGTTCTACATTACTTTCCAGTTCCTTTGTTACTGTTGTTCAATGGTTGGACTTGATGACCTTGAAGGTCTTTTCCAGCATAAATGATTCTCTGATTCTATGCTTCTGTGTCATATTTGTTAGCAGCCTCATCACAGCAATAAATGTTTAATATTAGTATTGGCTTTTTCCTTTAATCTGATCAGAGAACATTTTATGAAAATGTTAGTGTTATACTTCTCATCTGGTAGGTACAAATGGCAGTTCTGAACCTGGAATTTAAGTCTTTAAAATCACAGTTCAATGGCAATAGTATTTCCCAATTTAAGCATAACCATAGCATTTGCTATTCAAGCATAACCAAACACATATACATACACAAAGACCCGCAAACCAGGTATTTCTGGTTATTTAAGCTTAGTAAGAGATTTTTCTTATGTATTGTAAATGTCAGGCCAAGCATCATTTGAAAATGTTCCTTTAAGCTACTTTCACCAAACAGACATTCATGAAGATTCACCATTAGGGAGATGTCCTATCTCTGTCTCCAGTACATCCCTTCTGGCCCTGCCTCTGTCAGTCAATTTCTTGATTCAGAGTGATCTTAGATTAAAATGGAAAAAGATAAAGGTTAAAAAAAATCTCCACAGTCATCTTTTTATTCCTGGATGTGACAACAATATTTGTGAGAGAAAAACTAAAGGATTTCTAAGTTGATTATAATAAGTCCCTGTCTATATATAGATTTATAGTTACTCTCTGAGGGAATGTTAGCTGGTGTTAAATTGAATTATAAAATTCCTTTTACAGACATTGTTACTCTGGATAATAATCCCATGACCGATACTAATCTTTTATATTCAATAACTCCATCCTTAGAAAGTTCAATTTGCAGGATAAAAAAAAAGATTCTTCAATCTGTCATGATTATTTTTCATAATTTTGGTTGATTCCATATTAAACTGTCTCCACAGCTAGGAAAAAGGCTATATGAAATTCTGATTTGGGACTACCAGAAATATGACATAGAAATTAAGAAAATCTGGCCTTCTAGATATCAAGGAAACCTTGAAGCTGCTTTTTTCTGTTGCTTTGTTTTGTTTTTTCTTTTTTGATTTGCTTTCAATCTGATTGTGGGGGAGTAGGCTCTTTTTTTTTTTTTTTTCTTGCATGAGGATTAATTCACAGTTTGTCAAAAAACTAGACTTCTGCTTTAGCCCTGAAGAAACACTGTAGTGCTTCAGAAGTCTGTATTTCATAATTATCAGAAAAATTATAGCAAAACTCATAGACTAATGTCCTCAGTTCCATAGATTGGAAGGCCTGGATAAGCCGACTAAAGGTACTCTTTGCTTTTCAAACCCAGAGTATGTCAGCTATGGTTTAGCAATGTCACACTGTCTTTAGAATAGATAAATTTTGCACAGTAAATGCTATGATGTCTAGCTTCCTAATAGAGTGCTTACAGTAAATTATATATTGCAGTTTTCTTTTAGGGTGTATTTACATTGGCAGAAAAGAGAAATCAAGCTTGGACATTATGTTGTTTGTTTTCTTTTCTTTTCTTTTGCTTTCCCAAACCTCCATTACCCAGTATGATTCAACTCCCACAATATTTGATATTAAAAAATAAAGCAAGGAGGGGAAAAGGGGAGGAATAGCGATTATAAGGGCAAACCAAATTCCAGTCCCCAGGCAAATGGACATAGTAATGGTTGTAGTTAGGACTGATCACTGACAAGACTGAAATGGGAATATATTGCAAGTGTAATATCTGAAATCTTCAGTGTCATAGAAGAGAAAGTAGTAAACCCACAATCAATTAAAGCTACTTTATAACCACAAAATGCCAAAAAATCCCTAGGACAAACTAAATTCATTTAAAACATACAAGCATAATACATACACAGAAAATTCAAGTACTATACACAACTTTTGAAAACATTAATGACTCTAATTTATAATTTATATTTAATTTAATTAATTTAACATTTGGAAACCTAAAACAAACATTGCACACAATCAAAGAACATAACCTGACTGGCTTAGGTGCAACAAGTAGTTCTGCAAGCAGCAGAGCAATAGAAAACTCAGTTTCTCTACAGATCTTTTATAGTTGATTATGAGCTACAGCTGAAGTTTTCTCCCTGGCATGGGAATTCTCCTCTTCCTCATTTACATGACCAAAACATGCCACTAAAATAAAACTGGAAAATTAATCTAAAATTACATAAAAATTTTAAACTATCTGAAATTATGACTAGCTGCCTTTACCAACTAAGTAATATTTACTGATTTCCAAAATACCCTGACTAAACTCTAAAAATAGCAAAACCAGTACAGAAGGTGACCTTATGTCAGTTAGTTCATAGATCAATAAAGGCCTTCAGATTCTTTCATGTAATTTAAACCAAATGCCTCAGATATGTGTTAATACTTTCCATGACTATTGGACCTCTTCTACTCAGTGTGGGCATAATGACCTGATCGTCACTCAGCTACCCTGTAAGCATCAAGAGTTTGTTAATCCTCCATCTAATCCTAAAAATGTTTGGCAGGACTAATGATGCAAGTGTACCTTTTAATTACAGGCCTGGAACTTTGCTCATAGGGCAGATACAGGCACAATGTTTTGCATCAGCATGACTTCATAGAGTCATAGAATGTCCTGAGTTAGAAGGGACCTACAAGGATCGAGTCCAATTCCTGTTCCTGCATCTGACAACCCCAAAATTCACACCATGTGTCTGAGGGTGTTGTCTAGTCTCTTCTTGAATATTGACCGGCTTGGGACCATGGCTACCTCCTTTGGGAGGCTGTTCCAGTGCTCCACCACCCTCTGGGTGAAGAACCTTTCCTAATGTCCAACCTAAACATGCCCTGCCACATCTTCCTGCCATTCCCTTGGGTTCTGTCATCGGTCGCTAAAGAGAAGAGTTCGGTGCCTACCCTTCCTACTCCCCTTGTGAGGAAGCCGTAGACTGCAATGAGGTCTCTCCTCAGTGTCCTCTTCTCTAAACTGAACAAACCAAGTCACTTTAGCTACTCCTCATACGGCTTCCTCTACAAACCCTTCACTAACTTTATAGCCCTGTTTCAGACACTCTCCAGTAGGTTAATGTATTTTTTATCCTGTGTTGCCCAGAACTGCACACAGTGCTCCGGGTGAGGCCGCAGAGCAGAGTGGGACAATCACCTCCCTCACCCAGCTGGCAATGCTGTGCTTGATGCACCCCAGGACATGGTTTGACCTCTTGGCTTCCAAGGACACTGTTGGCTCATGTTCAACTTGCTGTTGACCAGAACCCCCAGATCCCTCTCTGCAGAGCTGCTTTCCAGCATCTCATCCCCCAGTCTGTATGTACAGCCAGGGTTGCCATGTCCCAGGTGTAAAATCCAGCACTTGTCCTTGTTGAATTTCATGCGGTTGGTGATCTCTCAGTTCTCCAGTTTGTTCAGATCTCTCTGCAGGGCCTCTCTGGCCTCCAGAGTGTCAACAGCTCCTCCCAGTTTTGTGTCATTGGCAGACTTACTAAGTAACCCTTCAAGTTCTGAGTCCAAGTAATTTATAAAGATATTGAAGAACACTGGCCCTAAGATGGATCCCTGCAGAACCCCACTGTGACTGGTCTCCAGCCCAACATAACCTCATTTACTAGGACCCTTTGAGCCCAGTCCATCATCCAATTGCTCACCCACTGCATTGTGTGTTTATCTAGCTGTATGCTGGACACCTTGTCCAGGAGAATACTGTGAGAGACAGTTCCAAAGCCTTTACTGAAATCCAAAAAGATCACATCGACAGGCTTCCCTTGGTCAACTAAGTGGATAACCTTGAGCAACTTAAGCAAAGTCAGCCCATTTTGAGAAAAAAATGTGTTAATCTGTGGAAAGTTTGACTAGGATACTCAAGGACAGAATCATAAAACACTAGTGAGGACTTTTAAAAATCACTGTCAGTCCTTCAAAGGATATTCAGCCCACCAGCCTAGATGTACACCATAAGAAAGGGAGCAAGTTGCACAATAAAGAGCAGCTGCCCTACATAAATATAAAGCAACTGAGTACTGAAACCGACAAAAATAAAATGTGAATCTATCAGACAAGTCACTCGTGCCAGTTTTCAAGGCAAAGACTAGAAAGAATCTGAAAACAAACTATGAAAGAGAGATGTGCAGATTCTCACATCAAACAATCTCTCAGGTGGGTCAGACACCAGGGCTGAAGTCTTCACCTGTCTTCTAAGCACATTCAGTGAGGTAAGTCTTGGGACAGCATTGGACATAAAAAGAACTGATTCTTTAGTATCCAGGCACTGGAAAAATTGAAATTCTCTGAAGAATATGCTGAGAATGGGAATAACTATGAGCGTGACTGAGGATAAAAAATAGATCTGATAAACAGATGCAATACCAGCAAGCAGTAAGAAAATGTAAAGGTAAATTACCGGCTGAAAACCTCATAACCTCTCAATCTAGGCTAAATTATAGCTCAAATAGTACTCTCTAGGAGTGTGAGAAACATAGGCTTAGCTTCCATGAAGTCAAAGTGGTAGTTAAACTGAGGTATCTCATTTCCTTCATGATTGCTCTAGGATTTGCATGGAAACATATATTAAAAACCTTTCCTTTCTTTGCACTCATCTTGTTGCTTTTCAAAAAAAAGAATATAGTCTGAAAAGTACCAATTCTATAAGTGATTCATGGTTTCTTTGCATTTATTTTGTGTCTTTCTACCAAATCAGACACCTGCCAGAGCTCTGCAGGAACAATAAACTTCCACCCTAGGCACACAGGGAATTTTTGGAAACACCACCAAGACGTCTGCAAGATCAAGAGGATATGAGTGCAAGATAGGTGCTGGACTGTAGCTTTTCATCAAGGTTTACCAAGTCCACCTTGATGGTTCTTCACTGTCAAAATCACTTATTGGCTTTGGTCTTTGTGTTAAGTATTTTAAGATATTATGAGAAAGGAAGTTTTGCAATTGTTTCTTTTAACTAACTTTATTAAAAACATTTCTGTGTGCTACCAATGATTGTTTTACCTATGTTATGTGTATTACTGTGATGGGTGGAGCCCAGCCAGCAACTAGTCACGCACCCAGCCATTCATTCACTTCCCCACTTACAGTGGGCTTTGATAGAGAATTAGGAAAGTAAAAGTGAGGAATCAACTTCTGTTTAGCTACTTTCCAGGAAGCAAGGCTTCACCACATGTAACCATTACTTGGGAAGATGAATGCTATAACCACAAACGTTCCCCCTTCCTCCTCCTTTCCCTGAGCTTTTACGGCTGAGCACAACATCATATGATATGGAATGTCCTTCTCGTCAGTCAAGTCACCTGTCCCAGCTGTAATCCCCTCATTACCTCTTGCCCACACTCAGCCTTATCACTGTGAGAGAAGAGAGGGGAAAAAGAAAATTCTGTGCAGGTACTGCTTATCAATAGCCAAAACATTGTGCTATCAACTGGCTTAGTCACAAAACCAAAACACAGCACCATACGGGATACTACAAAGAAAGTTTACTCCATCCCAGCCAGACTCAGTACAGTAACTTACTTTAGATTGCTGATCAAGCTTCCTTACTGTTTCATTATAAAAAATAAAAAATAGAACTACAGATTCCTGTTAGGGCGGTTTACATGAGAGGTCCCATTTTGAAAGATATAACAGCAAATCCACACTTAGAATAGGGTATGAGGGAGGCTAAAACATATAATGTGCTCAGCTCTCACAAAAATGCTCTTATTACAGAAAACAATTCTGTTCAACATGGAACATAACTACACCAGTTCTGAAATATCTACATGAATGAAAAAGACAAAAAAGTCAACTCTCCAGTTGCTTTCTCAGGTGGGAACAGATGCCTTCAGACAGGCATAAATCTCGTAGCTATTTTTTGTTCTTTAATCTCCCTGGATTTTACCACTAGAACCTCAACTGTACCTTGGTTCAAAGGTGTGTACTTCAGATTAAGAATTAAAATGTATGCCTGCTTTAACTAGGCATGGGTGGTGCAAGGCTCTGGATTTTGATCTTACAATCACTCCCACATTAGTGCATTAGGAGTACCTGCCAATTCCATTTACACCATTGGAATTATGTCCTTATTAAGCCACTGTAATTGATAAGTTCATTGTTACCCATAAATATAGAAAACAAAACAAGAGCAAAACAGACACCAAACATCGGATTACAGGCTGAGCATGAAGAAGTCCTAATTCTTGATTCTTTGGTGAGAATCTCTATGTAGGTTCACAGCTTCTTACGTATTTATATCTTATTAAAAGGAGGAGAGAAGAGAGTGAGAGAGTGCATTATGATTTAGTGGCCTATGAGAGTGCTTAATTTGCTGGTGTATTTTAAGGGACAGAATGAAGATTTTCCATTCTACAATATTGTAGATTATCACTGTGATCCTGTGGGTAAGGTTTACACTGTAAGAGAACACAAGTAAGGTACCCTTTTTTTTGCAGGCTCTGAAAGAGCCAAGGCTGAAGTAGTAGAAGGCCTAAACTGTAACTTTTCTATGTTGATTCTTTTTATTGTGACCTTGTGGTCACCACATTTTTTCTAATAATAGAAAATTCAGCTATAAACAGATTGTGTTGTTTCATCTTTTTGGTCCTTCTGGGCATACCATAATGATAACACAGTGACTGTTTATCTCAGCTAGTCTTTATCACATTGTTTTAGTGGTAAAGTACACTTGACTTATTGGATTCTACACTTTTCATTAAAACTTGTTTTATTGTTATCTGTTTTATCCGCACCACTAGAGGTAGAAAAGGACAGAAGCTTTTAATTAGAGAGCTCTGGATAAAATAATTAACAAACAGTAAATTGCAGCAATAACCGTATTTCTTGAAGTATCTGCAATAAAATCTTTCTGCAGCTATTTGTAATGAGCTAAATACTTTCCGGAAGAGAAATAAAAAGAGAGTTAATTTTGTGAAGTATTTCATTTTCCATCTTGGTGACATTTCCATTTCAGCGAGTTAAATGTCCCAAAAGGCAGGAGGACCAGAGCCTTGCTTCTGCAGCTCAAAAAGTAAAACCCTAAACAGATTCAGAGTGATGATGACTAAACAGCAGATCTTTGTAAATATGTGAGATCCCAGGTGCAAATATTTTCTATGTCAAGATGCAGAGGAAAATCATGGTTTCTCTTTTGGGACCATCATCCCAAACAAAAGACAGAGCTTCACTGGGCCAGCATAATTTAGGTCACTGACATTAGCTCTCCAAAGGACCAAAGTGTTGAACCCAGTTCTTTCCAGGTCCCTCATGTTTAAGTCTACTTGTCTTTATTTGTGCACTGAGTATTTCTGGCAAGTTCCCTGGCAGAAAGGGGAATCTTTTTTGCTTTTTCTATCCCGTTATATCTCGAAGGTCACCTTTTAGCAAATATAGCCCATACATAGCTTTTGAGTCACACACAGTTAAAGAAAGAAGGAAAGTAGTCCTAGGGGCAGGACATGAAAAGCTCTGCAGCCTCAAGTAACAGAGTTCAGAACGTGTCTCTCTTGCTCTTACCCATGTGAGCATGAGTGTCAGCTCCCTTACGTATAAGCAGCAGCTCACATGCCGGAACAGAGACATAGATCCTTCCTCCTGCAGTCCCTACAGTGGGATAGGAAAGGAAGCAGCTATATGCATTGTATACTTCTAGAAGCTTTTCTTTGTTTCCTTTCCTTTAGGAAAATCCATACACTAGCCCCAGGTAAATACCAGAAGTTATATTTATTTCTTTATAACATTATTGTCAGCACCTACACTTTCAGAAGTTATCAAAAAACAAACTTCAAAGAAAAGATTCCCTATACCTTGAATAATTCGTATTTGGCTGTCCTCTCATTTGCTCACATGAAAAAAATGTTCTACTTCACCTTATCCTTAATCACAGTTCACAGAGTTATAAGTCAGAGGGCAATATTCTGGCTAAGATCACCTAAAAGCATATGAAGAACTACAGTAGAAGAGAACATATGGCTTTATCTATGTATGCACTCATTGGGCTTTTTTTAAATTCTTATATCTCAAGCATATAGGGTAGACATAATTTTTATTTCCTTTATCCTTTATAAAGTTATTTTGCTCATATAGAGAAAACAATCACCCTAAATGGCAGGTCATATATTAGAAAGTACTTTAGAAACCCTGCCATGCACTCTTCCAGTAAAAGCTTTATAAATATTTCTTCTTTTCTCCTATTCATTTAAATGAAGAGGGGAGAAAAACACAGGACAGAGTTACACGGGTTTGTAATAGCTTTTTTAAACAGAGTATTGCTAAGTGCTTTTTCAGATGTTTAATATATTAATAGCTTTGAAGACAGGACTTTCAGCTTCATGTTTGTATCCTAACTGTGTTGTTTTGATCCTAAAATTTCATCTCTAACCTCACTATCTTCAGCCTAGCAATTTAGTTAGCAATGATTATACAGCTCTCCCATCATCAAGCATCCTGTAAGGTAGGGCATGTTCTCTTTGCCACTCCTTCAGCTTACGATCTTACTTGTTTTCCCCTTTGCCAATCAATCATATTTCACTTAAATGTTATTTCTTAATTTAGATTCCAGAAGGAAACAAAATTTGCCAATATTTTCAAATCTTTTAATCTGATTAGCTGTTGAACTATATGTTCTTTTTCATTTACATTTGCTCCCTATGATGGAGATTTACAAAACAGATTTACAAGTCTGACTGATTCATCCATGGAACATGTATTCAGCACAAGGCACTTAAGTTGCTCGTCCCTCCATCATCACATGAGCGCCTGAATAACCACAATTTTGCTGTGTGCACAAGCTCACACCTCATATAATACACTGCTCTTAAATTAAAAGTAAGTCATATGGTAATTTGAACTTAGCATGGTTACATTTTCTCAGGCTTCATCCACAGCAGTGCTGTACTCCAGGCACCTCAAGTAGTTAGATAAAACTTTTTTTTTTTCAGAGGTTCCTGGAATGTAACCTTTACGAAATCCCCTTTAGTACAGCAAAGTCACCTCTCCAGATCTATGCAAAGGTGCAGGACTTCCAGGGGTTTTCCTCTGAGAGACTGCAGTGAAAAAGCAGAACCACATGTGACAAAGTGACAACCCCAGGAGGTGCTGGAGGAAGAGGGCTAGCAAAGGGGCTGAACTGTGGGGACAGAACAAGGACATCTTCACTGAATTTCCTGTAAAAGAGGCTTTCTTTGCACCTTCAATGTGTCAGAAATGTTGGTTTGCATACATTATGCAAACATGTAATCTGCTGTGAAAGAACTGACTTAATTCTACGGGCATTCAAATGGCTACATGGCTGGCCACAACTTGGCATAAAAAATCAGATCTCAGTGCACATGATCTGAGAGCTTTACCTTCAGGGTCTCAAGACAACCTTGATTTTTTACATTTAGTGCCCAGCTCTAGAAGGCCTCAAATTTAGTACACAGCTATTTTGTTATATTTTTTTATATTTTCAGGAATAGGTGAACAGATGGAGCTACTCATTCTTTTCATTAATCCAGGACAACCTGAAATATTTAAATCAGGGGTAAACAAATGTGTCCTTATTTAGT
Organism: Patagioenas fasciata; assembly: GCF_037038585.1. NCBI lineage: Eukaryota > Metazoa > Chordata > Aves > Columbiformes > Columbidae > Patagioenas > Patagioenas fasciata. Next base: position 71,945,617 of record NC_092521.1, on the reverse strand, counting down.
CTTCTAAAAAAAAAGTCAAGATAATAATCAGCAGTCATTAACTCATTTTACTATTGAAAATCCAATCTGTTCAACAAGAATCAAGCCATAAGAATTAATTTTATAATCTATGACGCTTCTTTTCCCTTCCTGGAAGTATTAGTATCATTATTAAGGAGATTATTTTCACCTTTACTGGGATCAGCATTTTGCTATAAAAATATGAATTTCTCAAAGGTGAAAGAAAGGTGATTATATCTGACAACATAGTAACGCTCAAGGCTGAGGAATCCTGTATGTCATGCTCTTGGCATATATTGTGATTTGAGAGCAGGATCATCAATCAAAGGATAACATGCAAAATTATAACTGCCAACCAAATAAACCTCTGGCATTTATATACAACCATCAGTACTATCTCCATGGCACTGTTGATGCCTGAACAGCATTTTCTTAATTAAAAATAAAACAAAAACCAGAGAAAGTGAAAGATGTTGATAAACCAGACCTTCCACTCACTTAACTCCTCCAGAAGAAAATGTCTGAGACCCCTTCAAAAAAGCTTTCCTACTGGGCTGTCTTGCTCAAGGCTGGATTCTTATAACAATATGGAGCAAAGAGCCACTCATGCAGCTCTTGCTGACATTTACAATGTCAGTGTGCTGATGTGCTAACACTCTACCACTGTGCTAATATTCTCAGCTGGGAATAGATAGAAAAGCATGAACAGCTTATGAAGACAAGGACCTAAGAAGCAGCCACTTTCTCTAGCTTGCACTGCTTACATGAAAGCCTAAATTCTGTGACCTATGCAGACAAACCTGCTATCAGCATCATGATATTCCGAAAAAAGCAGCAGAGATCACACAGGAGTGCAAGCTAGTGAGAACACTTACATTGGGAAGAGGACAAAGGAGGCTGGTCACAGTGCTGAAAGCTTAAATTCTCTTTACTTCATTGTCTACATTTGCATTTTTCACAGGGCATTCCAGGTAGACTTTTCCCTGTCCCTATAGATCACTAAGTAACCAAAAGGAATGATAGACATATGGTTAGACTGGTTAGAAAATATTATTCCCCTCCTAAATTTAACCTTTTTTTTTTCCTTTTTTTTTGTCCAGATAAATTTGTTTAAATAATATTTTATCCTGCACTGTGTTGTGGACAGAGCTAGACATGGTAAATAACTTGTTCTCTACAAGAAGGAATTGAACACAAACTGAATTTTCTTCACATAAACATTTAACGCAAGTGTACTAAAAGTGTGCTGGAGAATGGTTAATAAGTAAAATAAAAAATAACGTACTTAGAGTAACATAATTGCTTATCATGGGGAAGTTTCCCCATGTATGCAGCTATTTTCAAGTATGGTTACACATAGTCAACTGAAATGAATAGAAATATTCTGCCCTAGAAATACTTTTTTCGTATATATCAATGCCCTGGTCATTATAGTGATGGTTGGGTGGCAAAGCTGAAGAGAATGAACAGAGCAAGCAGATTTAGGGAAGCTCAGCTCTTTCTGCTGCTTTTTCTCCACACTGTACTCCTATCTGTCAGCTTTTGTTAACGGCTGGACACCAGAAGTCTTTCAGTCTTTAATTATTTAGAGAGAGGATCCCAAAACTCACCCAGAAATAAGCCAAATATAATAAATGTTTTGTGATTTTTTTAGAAACTATTGTCAAATTATTAAATAATTTGAACAATTTTATCAGTAGAAATACTAAGAGACAGTAGTCCACTACTTTGACTGTCATCTAGACAAGTATATCCTTATAATAGTCTCTGTGGCAAAATTAGCAGCTATGCATAGAGTTTTCAGTTTTGGAGGTGCACTCTGTTGTTTGGCTCTACCTATTCTGCCTGGGAAACACTTATGCTAGTACCTCTCTGATCCAGACAGACTTTAAGTAAAATACAGGCATCAAAAATCATAAACTTTGAGGAAGATTTAAATGGTATTCAGATCTATGCACTTTGCCTCCTAACACTAGCTTGCCCCAAATCATTTTTTGAAATAGTACATAGCTTGTGTAATGATCTACTTCATATCCAGACATGGTTTCTGTACCCAAAATCCAACTCTACACTCTGAAAAGCTATTTAATGAAGTGACTTAATACAAAAAACCTACAGTACACCAGATACATTAAACTCCTTGTTACATCCTCATACCTCCAGAGTAAGATCTAATTTTTGACCAATTAATTGTCTGCAAATTTCTCCAAAAGCACTGGGTATTTTAAGGAGCACTTTTCCATGCTATGAGACTGTGAATGATTTCTCAAATGTCTGTTCCTGTTTCCTGACTGAATGAATTTCTCATTGATATTTCCCAGTGCTCAAGTATACCTGAACAGCAAAACAGGGAAGAACATCAAGTGATGTCAGGAGTTTTGTTTGCTAAACTACTTAACAATAATTCTTGGTTTGTTTTGTTTTTTTTTTCTTCTTTTCTATAACCATTGATTGACTTTTAACAACAACAACAAAAAAAAACACCACCACCACCACCAACAACAAAAAACAAAAAACAAAACAAAACAAAACAAAACAAAACAAAACAAAACAAACAAACAAACAAAAAACAACCAAACAAAAAACCCAAACAGGACTGGTTAGTGTATTTGTTAAAACATACACAACATACATCTCACTGACTTCTTTCTTATGCAACAATCAGCTGTTTACTGCAATTATAAGAATTTTTCCTGAGCTGTAGTGTGTCTTTAAAGAAAGAAAAGGCTTACTTAAGCTGTTAACTTTCATGTTTCCTGAAGAGTTACAGAAGACATCAAAGTTAAAAGTTCTTTACTTCATTCCTATAGTTCTAATGGGACAAATTAGGTTTTATATAATTAAATTTAATACCAAAAAATGAAGCTTGTCAGTCCACGTTACCATATTGAATTTTTTAATAGTCATTCTCCAAATAAAGAAACATATCATGCCATAAAAACCAAAAATATATTTTTATAGCTATAATGGTGATAATAGCTTGTGCTTTAGATCATATCATTAAAGAGGCTAGTAAAATTGGACAGCTCCTCCAATCTGAAATGACACAGCTTTTATGCTTTTTATTGATTTAAGGTTTAAAAAAAAAAAAAAAAAAGAAAACGAAATAAATGTACTAAAAATTCATATAAGATAATGAAAACAGCGGCAAACACATTAATAAAGACTAAATCTAAAAGACAAGTTGGACATAGAAATTATGATGTGAAGAGTTACATTATTAGGAAAGTGAAAGATATAAAGCTGTTCCATAAATCCTGACAGAGGAGACAGATGTTTTCGAAAACTTCGTAAGTTTTATCTCATAGTTAAAACAAATCTTTATGAATGAATTATGATCCTAGTGTTAACAATGCTCTCAGCCTCTGGAAACTCATAAGCTAAAGAGTTCTTGTCCTATGGAAAACCTATTACCTTATTACATTTCAGGCCTCCATTCTCCACACTCCTGCAGTACCTTCTCACAAAAACTTCTCACACCTTTTGAGTAATCAGCTAAAGAGATTTTCTCTAGGTAGAGCAGGTATATACATTCACCTCTGGGGATACAGAAAGGCTTATTCTCAGTGATCAACCTGTCCTACAACTACAAAACAAAATAAATTCCAACTACATTAACAAAAACCACTCAAGATATCTAAGCTGTTTCCCCTGAACTGAGCACAGTACTCATCTCATGTGAAGTTTAAAGATCAATGTTTAGCCCAAGGTAATTGTCTAGGCCCTTTCTGCAGACAGTGGGAGAAAGAGGGACATCCATACAGCAATTTATCCTACTCTGCATAAATTTCTAATATCGGCAGTGTGGAAATAAGAGTAATTTCCTGTTTATTATAGGGGGTCAACAAAGTAGATTAGACATCTAACATATTGGGTGGATAAAGTGTGATTAATTCTACAAATGGTTGCAGTGACACAGAACTTGATTGAAAGCACTGAAAAGGGCACTGGAAAGTTCAATGCATTGAACAATGAGAAAATAACCCACACTCACTTTAAAAGGTTCTTTGATTCAGTTACATAAAGCTACTGTTTTTGGAAAGTGGGTGGGCTAAGAAAACAGTGATGAAATACTTTTTACAGCAATGGACTGAAAATCAGTGGCAGAATCCTGCAGTTCAATGTTTCTACTCCAGTGCTCTCACCACTGTGAGCACACATAACAACTCTGTTACCTAACACTTGTCCCACTATATTTTTTTTAATCAGAAAATAGTAGGAATATCTTCATCTGTAGTACATGTTAAAGTATACAGGTAACAGGTAAACCATATAAACAGGTTCCACATCCATTTTACTGGAATGATTTCCTGTAAAGTCATTTAGAATGGAACCTTGGAAAATTCTACTTTCAATTACAGCAAGGTGTGACCTTTTCACACAAGAAGATAAAAGGAACAAGATTAAATGTACAGAAGCAACTGTAGTCTGACAATGAAAAAAATGGGGATTTTTCCTTATTAAACTGTCCAGTGTTTTTATAATATTATTCTCTGAACAACTTTAAAAAATCAATTAATTTGTCACTGGAAAGTAATGTGATTGTCCTGTCACTGTTGCTCTTGTTCCTGATAATAACCACTATTTATTTGTAAGTTCTTATGCTATTTCCAGAAGAGGTTTAATTAATTGCTTGAGTCTCTTCAGCAGAAAAGCTCTTCTTTCTTCATTTTTTTCCCCTTTTTAGAGAATGACTTTCAAATAACACTTTATTTCAATTGCAAATGAGTTCCAACTTACTGGACCTTTAAAGAATTCATAAATCTGAGAGTGCATCAGTCAGATTTAACTTGAATGTATGGGCAGAAGATAGCTTTGCTAGATGATTTCCGAGTACATCAGGACTCTTTTTCTTTACTGATATTTGGCAATGAACTGTATTCTAGAGGGTATTTTCTGCAGCCCTATATGTTGGGGTTTTTTTGGTTCTAACACAAACATAACAGCAATGAAGAACTCCAGTATGGCCCACAGAGACCTGGCTTATAATTTAACCAGCAGGGACCTAATTACAACAATGCTAAACTCTGCTTCCTACTTCATGCATTAAAATAAGGGCTACAGTTATGCTTATGCAGTCGGTTATGTATCAAACCGATTATGTACATACCAAATGTTCTAGTTTTACATTAAAATCCTCTCTTGTTCACTGTAGGCTGGTAACATATGAGTTCATGGTTTAAGTAGTCAATTTCCCATAGCTGAAGTTCCTGAAATATTTAATAAATGTCCTATTGTTAAAAGAGATTTGTACTGGATAAAAATGGGTGAGGAATATTACATGAATATCCATAAGCATCTATGCCCATGTGTTGATGTGGTGCTGACAGAGAAAGGAAAAAAAAATCACACACCTGCATTAGGTTACAGACTATTTTTCTCTCAGATTAAGCATATACCACAGAATAGTTTGCATTGTAAAGGACCATTAAAGGTCATCTAATCCAACCCCCCTGCCATGAGCAGGGACATCTTCAACTAGATCAGGTTGCTCAGAGCCCTGTCCAGCCTGGCCTTGAATGTTTCCAGAGATGGGGTATCTACCACCTCTCTGGGCAACCTGCTCCAATGTTCCACCACCCTCATTGTAAAAATTTTCTTCCTCATGGCTAGCCTGAATCTCCCCTTTTAGTTCGTAACCATGGCCCTTTGTTCTGTCGCAACATCTATGTTGAATTCCAAACACATCTGAATAAAAGCAGAGACCTTTCCCAACTGTTACTGCAACAATGTCCTAAGCTACCCCAGTAGATAATCCTAGTGTAGAAACCAGCATATTAGCTAATTTATTGAAGACAGCATGGGAAACATAAGCTTTAAGTAAGAGAGGTTACAAACAGCTTGAAAGAGAGAGTTATTATTATATTTTTGTTATACTTTATTGAAATATACCCATCCAGTTCAAGACAATGGGAATATAAACAGCTCTCAGGATGAAGAGCTGTTTAAATTTAATTTAAAATTTGAACAAGTTATTGTGTTAAATGTTGTTGTGTATGCTCTTAGAAATGTAGGATGATTACACTTAATTTAGCCTATAGTGAAAGCTACTTAGTATAACTAATAGATTGGTCATGAATAATGGAAATGTAATTATGTTCATTTTCATTGTTATTGATATATTTGGTTGGAAAACAAAGACAAAAAGAATTGTACTTTTGAGCAACTCTGGCACAAACCAGTTGAAACAGATGTCACACCCTGTGTTAGAAAGAGGACTGTATTGCGTAGAAAACAGACACTTACATGAAGCAGATGCTTGTCAGGATCCTGAACAGTTGCCTTACAATGTAATATTGTTTTCCAGGCTTCCCCAGAAAGCAGTAAATCCTGCTGACGTCTCTCTATATACATTTCTGTCTTACGTACATTCTTCCCAGACACGTATGTCTTAGAAAATATTCAAGTTAGCAACTTAACCCTTCAGCGATCATCTGAAAATTGGAGAGCATGCCATATCTCAAAATCAGTATGACGTACTGTGAGCCTCTTCTGCAGAGTTTTTGGTAGTCTCCTCTCCCATAGAAGCTGACAGGCAATGAGCTGTTACTGGAAAATCATTCAGCAGGCTTCAATGTCATACCAAAGCACCTGCACCCACCTGTTAATATCCCTGCTTTCTTCCTCAGATGTTGTCTGCTTGCAGATATAAATTTGGATACTTAATCCACATTGCAAGTTATAGCCAAATGCAGAATATACAAAATCAATGGAAAAGTGTAACTTTATAAATTGGGGGGTTATTTATGCTAAACAATTTTGCCAGAATATCTTCCACAAAAGAATATTCTTATTCTGACATCCCATAGGCAAATCATCAGATCATATTTTTCAGTAGAATTACTTTCCAGTATGATACAAACCAAAGTGACAAATGTCCTACCTGTCTAGATAGTTGTCAGATTGACTGACTCTACCAGATAGGGTGAAGAAAGTGGGATGGGACCTCTTACCAGGTTTATTTTTTTTTATGCCGTCCAACAATTTAGTCATAAATACTACATCACAGATCTCACTGAAATCGCATAGCTCTATCAAAGATCACACTGCAAATTCTCCTTATACAGTATAATGCACAGAGTATCACTGAAAATGCTTCACCTAAATGTAGAAGAAGTTCATGCTGAGGTCCTTAAGCAGTTATCTTTTGAATCATGAATACATTATTTATTTATTAATTTATTATTAACCGGCTGTCTAACTCTAGTTGAGAACCTCCTGATTGGTCTCAATATTTTATTCTCTCCGTCCTATGTTACTTACTGGAAGTCTACTTTTTGTGCATGTCTCTCTTTGTAATTCTTGTCTTTTGAATTGTGTAAGAGTTATGAATACCATTAAGAAGGCTTCTAAACCCTTCTATGCTATCAGCAGGCCAAGTGATATCTAGTATCTGTCTATGTACTTTGTAAATGGAGGAGGAGGGAAATGTTAGCGTCTCTGGGATGTAGTTGAAATGCAAAGAACTGCTGGTTTGTAGAGCTCAGGTGAATCTCTGCATGTGGCGTATAGCCACATGTATAGATCTGGGACAAGGTCAATTTTCATTTTCATTCTGTTTTCAGATCATTTGCACTGGGGAGGATATAATTTACTGTGCTGTAGATCTATAATTTTCCTTTTCATTTTTTCTCCTATGTTTGATTCACTTTCCTGCTAACTTTTGACAATTTCTTTCCCAGAGATGACAGTGTAGATCTGTAGCTGTTGCAAATATTTTGTAGAAATTTATACCAGTCTAGTCCATCTAGTCCAATACAGTATAATCAATAGAATTTCATATATTCTAAGATCAATTTTTTTAGTGGTGCAAAGGGGGGCAATTTTGATTATGATGTTCATTGTTTCACTTTTGTTTTGATTTTAAACCCCAACGTGTATATGTATATATACATTCAAAATTGATTAATGTTTGTGTGTTTGTGTGTTTGTTTCTTTGTTTTATTAGGGACCTGCTGGTGAATTTTATCATGTTCCACTGAATGAGAGACTGTGTGTGATGTACTGTCTTCACAGCAGGAGAGACAGGGAAAACCCATTTTGTTCAGAATTCCCCACCGGGCTCTGAAGATAAAATATGTGCAGGTCCCTTGAGATTTTCAGTTAAAATCTACTCACTGTCCAGATCTAGAGCAAGATTTGCCATCTGAGATATCCCACCCCAAGTACAGGAATACTCTATATTTACACCAATGCCAGTTTTGTGTAATTTATTTACTTATGCTTTGCAGCAAGTGAATTTGATGTTCTTCCTGTTATTTAAAAAATAACAACAACAAAAACCCACCACAATTGAGTAATGGTAAATTTTGAATGAAATTATTATTTTAAGAATGTTTCTCTAAGCACATTCTTTCTACTGTTTTTTGCAAAATTTTATTTACTGTATGTCTCAGGTTTCACCAGCTAAGAGACATAATAGTAGATTTTTTAGCTGTCTCAATTTTGTAAGCCAAAAGCAATAGTTTAGTGTAATTGTTATAAAAAACCTGAAGCAAAAAGAAAACGGTCTATTTGTGGCCATATTGCATGGCCCATTCTTCTTTATTTGTACTTCATGTTCCTTTCACCAAATAAGAAGGAAAACATTCGTGTAAATTAAGTTTTCAAAGAGTCTTACAACTCAGGTACGCATATAAAGTACCTGAAAAAAAATCCATAGCATACACTGTCACTTTTATACATAAGTCATCTTGCCTGTTTCTACAGTTGCTGAAAGAACTATAGCTCAGGAACTGCTAAAGCAATAGTGGACAATGGGCCAATAGTTCTTTATACTGAAGCGTCTTTATTTCTCTAGACCTGTTCAATCCAATCAACTTGTAAAATATCTCTTCAGGTATAACACTCTTCCCAAACGTTACTTGTGGAGAGCTGATAGGTTCTAGTAAATCTTTCTACTTTTGTTTAAGGTTGTAAGTTTTCTCATGCTTGTTTAGCAGCACAAGAAGAGTTTGGAAATGAGATATGTATTTGGAGAAGTGCTAAGGAGAGTGTTGGACTCTGGGGGTTCACTGACTCTGACTGTGAAACATCTCTAACTCCACTCCAATACCTGCACTGAAGGCTCTCAGGAAAATAAATTTACATTACAGAGAGCAAAAAAATTTCAAGACCCTCTTTCCCAGACTTTTATCTCAATGCATTGTTCATGTGGTCAATTTTTAAAGTGTCTCCACTTCCTTCACTTTAAAGTCACTGAACATGTTTCCTATGATCCTATGGACAAAAAAAAAAAAACATGCATCACTAAGTCTGCCACCTCTTTCAGTTGTTTACAAAAGTAAGAAGGCATGGAGTTACCTGTTTTGGTCTGCATATGAGGCATAACTGGGTTTTTTTGCAACTGCATATGTTTGTGCCATATTTTCAAAAACACTTAGCCTAGCAGACAGCTCTTCACTCACGCACTCCTCCAAAGCCCGACTTTCTGACTACTGCTATCTGACACAAACAAGTTTTGAGTGTTGGAGGTGTGTTTCTATAAACTAGGTATGACATATGTTCCTGTCACAAAGATACCACTAGTACAAATAGATCATTTATTCTCCTGCATTTACTTAAAACAAGCTACTCTGTCCTAAATGTATCATGTTCCTATCAGGAAAGGCATTCACTTCAGAGACATTCACCTCAGATATTTTTGAACTCTCCACTCCCTGCTCCACCTTTCCTTACAGGGGTACCCAGTCTGCGTGGAAAATGTACACCATGAAACAATACCTTTTTGTAAAAACTAAAAAAACTGTGATACCAGTAACAACAGAAATAACAAGATAGATGGGAATCTGGTCAGGTTTAATGCTGGGAACTCCAAAGACTGACACTAGATCTCACCATCATAAAAAAAAAAAAAAAAAAGAAAAGAGATTCATTTGTAAAGTTCAGATGTCAGTGAAAAGGCTTAATTGTTACAGTAGTATTGGGAAAGGAAGAGATGCATGTAGATTTAAAAAATTTTCTAAATTATATCTTTTTCTTTCAAATTCTCACAGAATAACACTGTTTTTAATTTTCCATACCAGATTTTTAAAATCAGTTTTCTAAAAGCTATAACTCAGACTAAATCAAAAGCTGAACACTTGTATTTGATTTTCCTTCCTCTTCTTATTCCTGTCTGAACCTCTGTGCTTTGAATAAAACAAGGACAAGATCCTATTACTTTCATTTTGCTTTTTGCAAAACAATACCTAGAGTGATTCTTCTTTCCAGAGTACAAACATAGCCTCCTACATTGAACAGCAGTAACTTCAGGTCACACAAAATGAATGTAGTGAAAAAGCTTCATAGCTCAGTTATTTGCAAGTATCTGGATTGCAATGAGCCTTTACATCCAGCTTTATTTAAAACTGTGCATGATGGCGTAGGTGTTACTAAAGAAGCAGGACACTACACTGCAGCCATTTCACAAGAGCAGCAGCAAAATAACACTTGAATTCCTCCTAGCAGGCTCTTTTTTGGTCAGGCAAGCCTGTCACAATGTGCTAGTGAAGGCTTCTCTCAAGGGGGAGCTTGAGGCTGTTGTTGAACTTGCGGAGGAAAAAGAGCTGAGCATGGTTTGAGGTTGGTACCAAAGACAAATAAAGAACTCAGAATAATCTTTCTGACAAAATCCTCACAGCAGAAGGCAAAGACTGATTTATGTCTTATCATTAATGGGCTCAATTTATTTCAAGTATTCTTGTAAACGTCCATGAATATTAAATGGTAACAAATATTTACCATTAAATCTGTAGAAATTAGTGTTTGTTTTAAAACCAGGAACCTTATCCATCAACATACTAATGCACTCTTCTTGATCTACCTTCTCTTGTTACTAGACGACTCCACCCTTTCTCTAGAAACAACAAAAAAAAACCCACCCTACGCTTATAACCTCCAAAGCCTGACTAACTCTTCATTTATTTTTGTATTAATTATAGGTGTTTTCAATGTCAAAAAAACCAAAAATTGGATTAAAAAATAATTGTCGCTGGGGAAAGTAAGGGAATCTAAGCGAATTTATGATAATGGACATTTTCATGCATTCCAACCCCAGAAGTAATAAAGAAATAATTAATATTGGCAGATTCTGACTCTCTCACTTTGTTGTATATTAACTCATTTCAGCTTCATTAATTGAAGATAAAACTTGCAGCTTTGCTTACATATCACCCAATAGTAATGCTGAATTTCATCTCAGAAAACACAGTATGATTGTCAATGACATGCCCTCACAAAGAGACTCTATCAAGATACCCAACAGCTGGGGGCACAGCTTTCTTATGGAGTAATAAACTCCTCCAGCTGAAGAGAATATATTTAAAGCAATGCAAGCCTAGGACATTACTATTAGTCCCACATATTCATCAAGAAGGATTTGAACAAATATTTCCTTGACCAAAACACTGAAATGTCCATTTTTATGAATCTGTGAATTTGGATATATTGTTACATTTTCAAACACACACACAGATTTTTTTTCAATTTGCCATGCAGAAAAATATTTTTATAGTATATATATACATATGTGTACGAGGATTAAATATTTTAAAATATATTCAGCTTGCTGCCGAATGACCAGATTTTAAAGTGTTTGTCAATATGTAGCTGTTTTGCAAGGAACATGTAGGCTAATCCTATCACTGAAAACAATAAATGTGTTATTGTATTTTGAGTTGTTTAGTATTGTGGTTTGGGGACATATTACTTTATCTTTTCCCTTGATGTTGAACTTTTCTGGTTAATACAGTAGCAACATAGGCTAAACATTAAAATCCTGGAGATCCCAAATGAGACAGCTAAGTACATTTCTGTAATTTCAAAGCCCCAGTTTAGTCATTCAGCTTGCACACTTTTCCCAGAGGTTAGGTGTACATGGTTAGTTTCCTTTCAAGCCATATTTTTGTGGAAAAACACACTTCCTAAGTTGTTATCACTACTACTACTACAACTACTACAAAAAAAAAAAAAAATTGATTTACTCTTTCTGGATCTTAAAGCAAGCATCTCACAGTGTATGTCCCATGACTAATTGTTCATGTAAAGGTGACTTCTTCACCCATACAGGTGTTATAGGAAACTGCTACCTACAGAACTCACAGCTCTCCTTGTTTGCAGATTTTGGTTAAATCACTGAAGGGAATCACCTTCTAGATTAACATCCATAGTTTAATTGAAGTTTTCTGTGTGCTACCCGTACATGACATCAAGACTCAGGTATAGAATGCAGAAAATGTCTCTATTAGACAACAAAGCAGAGGAAACTTCTAGATGCTCAAATTGACTAGAGGATTTATAGCTATCTTTTCTCTGTGCTTCTGCCTGATGTACCTTATATGAATTTACTTAATGTTTTCTCAGAAATGCAGGAAGAGAGACAAGATGTGATAAGTAAAGCCTAACTATGTTACAAGTTAATTAAATGTAGTCATCTGGGAACTATCTGACAATACCTTATTCCAAGCAGAAGGAATTCCATTCCTTCTTCTATTGTTACATTTTTAAAGCTGCCATGGTTTAGCCTCAGTTGGCAACTGATCACCCTACAGCTGCTTGCTCACTCCCCAGTGGGAGGGGGAGAGAATCAAAAGACTAAAAGTGAGAAAATTTGTGGATTGAGATAAGGACAGTTTAATAGGTTAAGTAAAAGCCATGCACGCAAGCAAAGTAAAACAAGGAATTCATTCAGTACTTCCCTTGGGCAGGCAGGTGCTCAGCCATCTACAGGAAAGCCAGGCTCGGTCATGCACAACAGCTAGTTGGAAAGACAAATGCCATCACTCCAAATGTCCCCCCCTTCCTTCTTCTTCCCTCAACACTTATACTGAGTATAACATCATATGGTGTGGAATATCCCTTTGGTCAGTTTGGGTCAGCTGTCCTGGCTGTGCATCCTCCCAGCTTCTTATGCATCTCCAGTCTTCTCACTGAAAAGTCCTTGACTTGATATAAACATTGCTTGGCAACAACCAAAACATCAGTGTATTGTCAACATTTTTCTCACACTAAATCAAAAACACAGCACTATACCAGCTACTAGGAAGACAATTACCTCCATCGCAGTCAAAACCAGGACAAAATCTATTATCACACACATAAACACACACACAAATGCCTTATTCCCAATTTTTTAAAATATTATCAAACCTAGTGTTTTAATTATGTTCTCTTTCTGGAAGATAAAAACAAGGGAGCTAAGGGGAATACACTGATGTAGACCACAAACCCCAAGAATAAATACTGGACAAAGACATGTGTTTTTCACTTGTATCGATATATCAAATGGCAATGTCCTCCATCTGTACTAAATGCATTCATTAAAATATCCTTGCGCAATCTCTTTAGAAACTAGAGACCATGAACTTCACAGATGCTATGGAGAATAGATAATTTCAGCCTGTACAATTTTAATACGTTAAAACTGAAAAAAAAATCAAACCAAACCAAAACAAAACAAAAAAGTAGAAGAAAGTGCACAAGACAAGAGAATTAGAGCATCAGAGAATCAGAGAATAGTTTGGGTTGGAAAGGACCTTTGAAGATCTTCTAGCTCAACCCCCCCACAATAAGCAGGGCCATCTTCAACCAGATTAGGCATCTAGGCATGCAAAACATCATTGTTAATTACAACACAAAAACATTCAGCAAGGCAAATGTATCAAGAAAGGAAAGAGTGAAAAACCAAAAACAGCAAAGACAAAATATCTCTTTCTGACCGTTACCCTTTCACCTCCCCTTGCTTCCAGTCTTCAATATTCCGTTTTCAGTGAATCGAGGAGAAACTGAGTGTAGTATATCTAGGCACGAAAACAGAGAAAAGTTATTCGGGACTCAGAGAAGAGAATATATGTGAAACACCTGGATGGCCAGACCTCCCACTGTTAATTCCAAGAACTACATTCCCAGTGCAACATGTCAGAAGAACTGAGAAGCCATACAAAACAAAACAAAATAAACAAAACAAAACAAAATAAACAAACAAACAAAAACCCCACCAAAAAAAAAAAAAATTTATTTTAACCTTTTGTTTTCAATCCTTTATCTTCATGTAGGCAAAATTATCTGCACGTTTTATTGTTCAAGCTGTCTACTGCCAGAGGATGTGGTGAGATCAGCAGATTTTTGGATGTGCTGTCCCATTGGCAGCAGGAGATAAGCATGAAGTGATATATGCAAACACACCACACGCTGTGCTCCAGGATAAGCTGAGTACACTCTGCTAGACTAGAAAGAGCATATGTGGGCCCTTGTGCTTCTCAGGTGTCCTCTCAGGCATAAATATGTAATTCTTGAGTAAGAAGAGAAGACATCAAAGATCTGGATAAGAATTTGCACTGAGATCTTACAATGGTTTTGGAAGTCAGCTGTGAGCTAATGAAGAAGATAATCCTGATTGTACGAGGACACAGTTCTATGTTTCTGTAAACTTACTTTGCTCTTACATAGCTATACGTTCTTAATGACTTTTTGAATTTATCTTTTGGGGACTAACTAAGTGTTTGCAGTCTATTTTGATCCTCCAAAGTATCTTCAGATTTAGAATCAGTAAAATATTAATCTTTTAATACATTCTGGAGAGAGAAACAAAGAAAATAAACCCTCCAAGCCTCTCACAGTCTGTACATATAGAAAAAAATATGTACATATTATGACTTTTCTTGGCACCAAGCTTTTATGTTTTAATTTATTAATTAAAATTGTAGTGGGTGGGGATCTGATTTTTTGGTGAAGTTTGTCTGAATATTGAGTAAAGATAAAGGAGAGGTCTCTTGGTTGGTCTGGGTGATTCCATTTCTTCTGGTTTCAGGGGAAAATAATACACTCGGGATTTCTTGCTGATGAGTACAACTTCAGTTCAGCATTTCACAAAACATCATCAATAGCAAAATGTCGACCTATGATGATGTAAGTAGATGGTTCTGCTTTGGTGCAATCAGCTTGCACCTCTGTTCGGAAAAAAAGATGCAATAAAATAACTGAATAAATATCTTAATATCTCCTTGATACTTTAATGTCATAATTTTCCGCGTATGTTGTTCAGTTAATAAAGGTAAGAGGCAAAGCTAAATGGCAGGATAAATTTTGAGCCAGTTACAAAACAAGCAGCCCTGTCCCTCTGGGTCCAGTTTTTCTCTTGTCTCTAGCCACCACTCATCAGAGTGACTATCAGTTACAGATACACCCACGGTTATTTCTTCCTGCTGATACTGAGCTCACTCAAAATATCAAATTCTAGTTTCCATATTAATCAAATTTTATTATTTTCAGCATTTTTCTTTAATATGTAATGTTGCACTTGAAGTAGAAAAACATCATTTATCAAATGTAGGCAAGGTTAATACTGCCCGTCCCTCAGTCAGTTTATATAATGCAGAGATGTGCTTCTTGGTGATGTCTAGTCATGTCTTTGTTTTCACTCAAGACTTGCTTTGATCTGTAACCTTCACTTACTTGTATTTGGAGAATTGTTTACAATTATATTTAATAACAGTAAAGAATTCTGCTCTTGACAGAGCCTACACACAATGGACAACAAGCTATGGTGGAAATAGAAATCTCTCCAAAACTAATCACACTTCCTGAGATTCAGGAGATTGCGTCACATAAGGTCATTCAATTTATCCGTAAATTGAACACAAATTTAATGTATTTTTAGAAGCCATGGACATATCCTCCAATAGTTGGTTTGTGGAAGATGTACATATTTTGTATAAATAATTCAAAGACATGCAGAGACAGCAGAGAAAAATTTTTAAAAAGTTATGTTCATAATAAGACATTACAGAATATGGTGCTTATATAAAAAACATGGCTGCCAGTTCTAAAAAGTTCATGCTATAGTACGTACATAGTATTAGAGTTCCTCTTATAGATCACATATCATCGCAATATACTATGCAAATCTAATGAAGCTTTTACAAAGTAATCAAAGCAGAACACAGGTAATTATCCTTGTAGGTCATACATTCAGGTGTTTTTGTAAGGATTAATTAAAAAGATCACTTCCAACAATTTAAAAGCAGGACTCATGCAAGTATCTAAATATCTGGTCTAATTTTCAGTAAAGCCATGAGAAACTCTCAGTGGGAGATGAACTCCTATTATGCATGTGGCTAAACTTTAACTGGTAGAACACTACAGTTCACTGAATCAGATTCAAAGTACACACAAGTCAGTGAAATCATTCCTGTCGATTTCAGTGAGTGGTAGGCTTGACACAGGCAAGGGTGTCCACTTAGATACAGAGCTTTTCTTATGAGGAAAAGGGATCTTCCAATTGACACCAGGCCAGCAGCATTGCTGGCTGCCTTCCAGTCTGGAGATCCTGCCTAGGATCTCCAGATCCTGAGGCAGCTCCTGATTCTGTACTGGCCCATCTTTAAATGGGGAAGAAAGTGCATGTCCCCTCCCTCTACCTTGCTTCTCTGCATTTTTATTGTAAACCTAGAGAGAAATATACTGTCCTTGCTCCCAGGACAATACTGAGACGTGAACCTGGATGTGTCTTCTACTGATCAAATACAGAAGACTGGAGGGTGCAATAGCAACCAAAACATGCAAAATTTACATCGTAATCAAGCATAAAAGTGGTTGAATGTGTGTATAAGTGAGCACATACGCACAATACTGGGGATTTTTATCAGCTCTCATTGTTCAGCTCTTTCTTCCCATATGTGACTTAGTAACCAAATCCTGGGAGAAGAGTACATCCCCCATCCCACAATATGATTGACCTTCTTTCCAAAACCGGTTTTGGTATGCACACTGCATCTGTAACTCCTCTCAGCCAGCTCAGACCTCTGAACAATGTGGAGTCAGGAGCACCACCATGTGGCACCTGGAAATTAAAAATAAAAAGTGACTATCTGGAACAGCAACTGCAGTGACACAGATAAAGCTGGTGAGGGAAAGTTGATATGAAAAAAGCACAAAAGTTGCTTAAGTTGTTTTTTTTTTTTTTTCCTTCACCAGTTTGAAGTTTTTAACTAAATATCTAATAATGCAGGTTGCCAGTTAGTAGATAATATGTTGTGTAGCATGTGTAGGTGTGGGACCAAGAAGGGGGGAATTTTTGTGAATTTTTTGTTTTCTTCTAAAACAAAAATCGTGTTACCATCTGGCAGTGAAGGTCTAGTTACTATAGTTACATTTTGTAAAACATTGCCTGGAATACTGCTAAATTTGGTTTCTGAAGCTTCCGTGACACAATACTGTTTGTCATAAGAACCTGGCAGGTTGTCATCTGGAAATAATTTTTCATCCCTGTGACATGCTGAATAAGGTACCAATGCCAGATGAGCCTTGCATGCAAAGGTGCCCAAGGAAAGATCTAACATACAGCATTGTTTTTTCCACCCACAAGAATAAGCCCATCCTTTCAGATTGAATGACTTTCAATTTTGTTTAAAAAAAAAAAAAAGAGAGAGACAGAGATGAGCCAAAGCTAAACCTTCCTGCCAGAGAGGACAGCACTGGGATGATCCTTAAGATGCTGTGCCGCTACAAAAAAAGCCGTTTTCCACAAATCACAGTCAAGGAAGCACTTAAAGGTGCAGGAAACAGATGAGGTACATCAAGCTTACTCAGCTGTATACAACACAAGCGTAAAACAGCAACTTTCCCTTTCATTTCTGCTGCTTATCCACTACCTTCCACCCCCCAGTCCCTGCTTCCTCCAATATTTCAAACAGTATGCAGTATGTTTATTTTTATAACCTTTTTTTACTGTTTTTTCTCTATATTTCTACCTCTCCAGTGGACAGAAAGAGAGTTGATATGCCCTACAGATATTTGTTACAAAGTGACACAATTTAGACAACATCTGGAGGCTGCAGAAGGAGAGCACACAGCAACTGGTCCTTTAGATAACAAGTTTCTCCCATTTTGTATCATCAAAAATGAATAGGAAGGCTGGACAGTACTGGACTCCTGCCAGCCCCTACCAAACTCATTCAGTTTTAAAACAATCACCTCTGTGCTCTGTCCCTTTCCCCCTTGCAGCATCTCAGAAACATCTGCAACCTGTTTTATTGCTGCTTTCCAAATCTCCTTAGAGCACTGCCTTTCCTGATGCCTGTATAACATGATAACAGTTAAGCTTCTGCTGTGCTGAGGATACTGACTATCATCTTAACTAAATAGCACCACTTGTATTTCCCATCTGCCTGTATCTGCCAGTTGTAGCTTATATCTCAAATGCAAACTCAGAGTGATGATTATTTTTTGTTTTGCATTTGGACAACTTCTCCAGCCATCAATAAGATGCTGCAGTGATACAGATACTTTGGTGTGTGAAGTGCATCAGATACAAATTGTTTGGAAAACAAGGAGAGATAAACCATTATTTTTTTTTATATGCTTCTACACAGAAATATAATGTGAGTGATTAGTTCTAAAGATGTAGAGCTAAAATAAACCTTATATCTGTAAAATAATGTTTTATAATAGTGATAAGAAATATTCAGTCTCCCTGTATTTTCTAAACTTCAGGAAAACATACCGAACAACATAACTAAACCAAATGCTTTGACCAACTGCAAAAAATCCCATATTTCACAAACCAAGCTTTGTAATATAGGACTGTGCTACTCAGATGCTGAAGTCTACTCTTCATTCAGGCTATGAGTAAATTTTACTGAGGATTGGTCCAGATCCCAGCCACAGGACATAATTCTGTGGGATCTGGTATTTCCTGCCTTTCTCCCAAGTTCCTGAGACATTAAGGCGAGCTTGGTTAGGAAAGTAGGATGCAATGCTGAGAAACATCTATGATATGTCATTGCTGGTCCCAACATTAAGAGACCAATGCATTTTCCTCCCTTGTGGGCCCCCAGATCCCCCCAACAGGCAGGCAAATTGACCTCCTTCTGCAAGAGACTAGCTGTGCATCTTGAAGCAGGAGTCTATCTTTCAGCAACAAGAACAAATTCTGTTCTCTGCTGAGATTATAAATGATTTCTCAGTTTGCAACAATAAAATGTTTTATGTATCCTTTACACAATAAATATTATAGAATTAGTGTAACGAATTCTGATTATTTGAAAGAAAAAAAAAAACAAACCTACAATTAAAACTGCGAGGAAGGAGTTCCAGTGGAAATAAAATATATGCTCCTGTAACATGGAATTGGTGTGTAGGCGTATTTATGTGCACATTTTATTACACTGTAGAAACTACAGGTAAAAAAATTGACTTGTTTTCAAAATGCAATATACAGTGACATAGATTGTGATAAAATTTAAGTAGCCCTATCCAGTTCTCCAATTTCACAATGTGCAAAAAAAAAAAAAGTACTGTGCACAAGGTATCAGAGTCTGGTCTGATTTACAGCACTATAAGTCAAAAAAGATCCTAGAGTGAGTCAGAAACAAAAATGGGATTCATAGATTGTCTCCAGAGAAAAAACATCTTCATGGTTACAGTCGAAAATAGTTATACATCAGAGTGTTTATTTGAATTCTGGTCAATTTTAGACATTTGTTTAGATCTTGGTCACTTCCTCCCACACACTCTTAAAAATACACACTCAGAGACAGTCACCAGTCCAAAAAGAAAAAGGGAGAGCAGAGGTGAAGTGACAAGTTGAAGATGCAGAGTTGGGAGTCAACCCCAGGACAGCCCAGGTCCTGGCTAATGTGTCTGCTGCTGCAGTCTGCAACCTCCAGTTTTGTATCAACACAACTTTCTACTTATAGCTGAAAATCACAGAAAAACAGTATTTCTCAGGGGATTTCTAACTTTTCTGCTGGTATTCTCAGGAGGAAATAGTACCTTGTGGTTTATTGCTCTTGTCTTTTAAGTGTTATTTTGATACTTTTTCTTTCAAGACCAGGTTGTTTGTATAAGTACAGCAGTTTGCAGTGACAACCAATACCCAGAAGAATATCAGCTAACAGAGCATTTCTGACCCTTTAGAAATGTTAGCTTGGGTGTTTAATGGAAGGCACAGTGGAAACTCTCCTGTTTATACACACATGACAAACATTTCGAGCACAACTGGCTACATCTTTCCCTGCATTGTTGTATTCTCATCACTAAACTTTGCAGGGTGGGATCTCACCAGTGTCCTGAGGCCTCCTCTATCAAACAAACAGCAGAACCACCTGGTGGAGACACTACTGTCTGGTGACCCATCGTAGTAGAAGCTATTGAAATCTGAAAATATTGACAAGGGCTCTTCTGGCCCTCTGTGATAAGAAAGTCATTACTGAGTGACAAGAGGAGCCTACAACCCAACTGAAGCTGGATTGAAATTCTCAGTATAAATCAATGTTCTCATATACAAACACTCATGAATCTGGAGACACAGTAAGACATTGCTATTTCACCAGCTTTGCAGCTTTCAGATCACCATCCCTGACTAAAACAGAGTTCATAAAGATGAATAAAATATCCACGATCTATTTATTAGAGTTCCATTGGCCTATGATTTTTCAAAAACACAATTTGTCAAGAATAATGATAACAATTTTGTAATTTTGGGGGGACAACAGTTCCTTGCTATTTACAGTATCATAGCAATCATTACACATGAGGCAGCTCACAGTCTCAAGTATGAGAAAATTAATTACCCCCCCACACACACACAAAATAGAAATAAATATCTTTTTCACCCACAGAATGAATACTGATCTCCATTTATACTCAACTCTCTTTACAGCACATTTGCAGATGTGGTCAGATGATTCAATCTAAGGCATGTAACATGGATGCCTTTCACGGAGACACAGTCTCACAGGGAATCACTTGCAAGAAGTATGCTCTAGCAAAGCATAATCTAGAGCACTCAGATTGAGGACATCTTTGTAATTAGACCAAATTCCTGAACTTGATTGATTAACTTGTGCCATCTTCTTTAAATTCAGCCTAAATCACAGTGCATCTTAGGAGATAAAGACTTCAATGACAGAGTAAATCCAAGACATAAACTATAGCTGCCTTTATAACTCTGTCAGCAATGGGTGAATGCTGGTCAGAATGGCCATTTCCTCATGTCACTGGGAGTGGGGTGGAAAATGCAGCACAGGATAGTCATGGGAAATGTGGTTTTACTCCAGAAGAGCTGATCTGGGTGCAGATTATCATCCTCCTAAAATTATCACTGTGACAGAGGGGAGAGATCCTATCTCCCATCATATTTATCCTGGAATCAAGGCATTTAAGCAGTGGCAACTTTTTAATCAATTCCTCACAAGACTCATTTCCATCATTTGAAGGTGCTGGGCATATCTCTGCCTTATAGTGATGAGACAAAGATTTGTGCAGAGCTTTTTCTAAACCTAAGTGTGAAATTGCATGAGCCATTTGTTTTCCAAAGTCCCCATTGTTCATGTTTCAGAAACTATTCAGTCTGAAGGATTATGTGTCCCTGGTTAACAATATACTGGTGTTTACTTCAGGTTTGTCAACCACACACATTTACCAAAAAGAGTATGCATTGCGGCAGCTGTACACAGAGCCATCATTTCCATGACGCAAATATTGTACTGCTTATTCTCAGACAAACAATATAGAATTGAGGAATTAATTTGATTTGGTCTGCATGATTTGCAGGTTTAAGGTAAAGCTAACTCCACCAAATAATAAAACTGACTGTATGTGTGAAAATAAAACTAACAGAAATTCAAATAGCAAGTCAGAAAGTGCAGTTCTGAACTGGATTATTCTCAAATCCCCAGATGCCAAACATTTTCTATCAATAGATAAGGTTGTGCTGGTTTGGGCTGGAACAGAGTTCATTTTCTTCAAAGCAGCTAGTATCAGGCTATGATCTGGATTTGTGCTGGAAACAGTGTTGACAATACAGGGATGTTTCTAATTGTTGCTAAGCAGTCAAGGACTTTTCAGCTTCCCATGATCTGCTAATGAGGAGGTGCATAAAATTTGGGAGGGAGCACAGACAGGACAGATGACCCAAACTAACCAAACGGATATTCCACAACATATGATGTCATACTCAGCTGGGGGAAGAAGAAGGAAGGGTGGAACATTTGTATTGGTGGTGTTTGCCTTCCCAAATAACTGTTGAACATGACAGAGCCCAACTTTTCTGAAGATGGCTGAACACCCGGCTGGCATTGGGAAGCAGTGAATGAATTCCTTGTTTTGCTTATGTGTGTGGCTTTTACTTTACCTGCTGAACCGTCTTTATCTCAACCCACATATTTTCTCACTTTTAATCTTTTGATTCTCTCCCCCATCCCACCAGGGAGTGAGCAAGCAAACATCTATGAGGTGCTTAGCTGCCAACTGGGGTTGAACCATGACAACAAAGTAAAGCCAAATCCCTAGCTATAGCTGGTATAGAGACAAAGCATTTTACAAACTTATGCATGCATTTCCATAGACAGGGTCATGAACTGGCCACACGTCAGGGTATTTCCAAGCAGAAGTTCCTAGGCATGGGAAACTGAGATCTCACTCCTTGGTCAGAGAAACCCGATTCCCATGCCTTGCAACATCTGGAGTAAAGAGGCTACAAATGTAACCAGAGTCACAAAATTATTTCTGTTCCTTTACAGTGTTTCTCCTGACTGCTGAACAATGTTCTGGAGATGCTGCGTCTTCACACACATACTGCTTTAAATTCATCCTTTGATTCTTTCAGCCTCAGGTTGAGACTTGTGGTGCATATGGCCATGGGACATCTCCATTATAGCACTATTACAGAATAAGGACCTCAGAACCTTCCTGGCCCTGATGTTTTCTTACTTTTCTCCCCATTCCCATTTCTATGTATGTTATTGTATCTTGTAACATTATATAATAAATAATGCAGACATCATGATGCTATGTCTTATTTTCCCTCAGACATTGTGGGGGGAAAAAAAAAAAAAAAAAAGCAATCACAAATGCTCCCTTGCTTAGCCAAAATGGCAGAAAGTACTCATAGCATATCAGTGGTTCTGGCCCACTGCATGTGCAGATAGTTCTGTAACAACTGCCAGATAATTCCTGGTCTACTTTCTACTTTACAAATTAAAGATTCAGTGAGCAGTGCCCCTTCTTCAAACTCCTGAAAGAGAGAAATCCCTCTTCTGAAAGGCTTCTAGCTCTGCTTTCAAGTTCTAACTCCAAAAAATACCATTCTCCAGCTCCAGGAAACAGAGAGAAGCACATCAAAGATCAGAAAATATTCTGTCCCCCATTTCAAAGTTCTCAATCTTAGATTTTATCTTAACTTACTTTAGTTACTTCATTAGATGAATCTCCACTTGTAAATCAACTATAAAATTATCTTTTCCTCTGATATGGACAGTAACAAATAATGATTACGAAGAATGGTTATATTTTATTTTCTCATCAGAGCTTGAAAGAAACTATTACAAAGTGTAAAGATCAATGGTAGAATTAGCACAGATGCAATATGAATTCTCTTCAATTTAATCTGTAAATACAAGCACGTAATCTAGGTGTGCATCTCATATTTTGCAGCTCAGTGCTAATAAAAATATGCCAGAGAGTGATGTAAAGATAAAAAATTCCTTTCCAAAGGAGCAAAATGACACAGAAGAATCATAATGAGTTTTTACACTGCAGAGTCTTTCTTCAATTACTCAGGAGATAGGGATGACTTGATGACTTTGTCATTCAATTGCAAATTAAAGCATCACTTCACATGCAGCAGGATCAGGCACCAAAATCGCTTGTCAAGAGTTTGTCACTTATAAGAGCTTCAGTATCTGGAACTCATCCTATCTTTTCCTGCCAACTCATGTGCCTGGATGAGTCTGCTGTGTGCATTCAGTCACATGGGTCTCAGTGCAGCTGTTTGTCCAGCCTGAAATATTTTCAATAAAATGGAGGGAAGAGGAAAAGGAAAAGGAGTAATGCTCTATCCCTATTTCCTAGTTTAGGATCAATAAGTTTTCAGTAAACCAAAATGATTTAAAGAACTATGATTCCTTGTAGCTATCAGTTATCAGCTCATTAATGAAATATTTGATGTATGCACAGAGTATTTTTAACATCAAAGATGTCAGTTAAGGAAGGTGTCACCACTCAAGATATACAAGCTGATTTGATTGGTGTTGGTTGGTTTTTTGTATAATGTCCTACTGACTAAAATAATTTTCGCAAATATGAGTTACTCTAAAATATTTCTCTTTCTTGATGGGTTGTTTCTCTTACATTCAAGTCCAGTAACATGGCAATAGACTATTCTGGAAATCAAGATCCATTCCTCCATCTCACCAGTTGAATTCACTACATCATCTATAAAAAGGTTTAAAATCAACTGAAACAGAAAACAGAAGGCAAGCCCTTCCTTCATTACTGAATAAACCTCCCATGTAACCTTCCTACCAAAGTAGCCATTCTATTTTCATTCTAATTTTTTTTTTTTTTTTGGTTCATGTGACCTGTATTGACTTCAGCAGCAGTGGTAGAGACAATGCCAACCATGAAACACCCCACTACTTGGAATTTAGGACACTGTAGTGAAAGACATGACCCAGTGTGGCAGGCTGACCCTGGCTGGACCAAGCCTCTCTGTCACTCTCCTCCTCAGCAGGACAGGGCTGGAAGAAAATAAGATAGGAAAAGAACTCATGGGTCAAGATAAAGGCAGTTTAATGAAGAAAAGCAAAGACCATGTGCAGAAGCAAAAGAAAAGGTTTATTGTCTGCTTCCCATCAGCAGGCAACATCCAGCTACTTCCTGGGAAGTCAGGCTTCAGTACACAGAGTGGTTTCTCTGGAAGACAAATGCCTTAATAACAAATTCCGTGCCCTCCCCCCACCCCAGCCCACCCCCCGCTTCCTTCTTTCTCTTCGCTTTTATTCCTCAGGAGACATCATATGGTATAGAAGATCCCTTTGGTTGTTTTGGGTCAGCTGTCCTGGATATGCTCCCTCCAAAGATCTTGCCCACCCCCCAGCATATTGGTAAGGGGAAAATGTTGGAGAGGCAGCCTTGATTCTGTCCACAGACAAAATACCAGTGTGTTATTGACACCTCTTAGCTGCCAATAAAAAACACATCACTATGAGGGCTGCTATGGGGAAAATTAACTCCATCTTAGCCAGACTTAACACACCCAGTCTTCAAGTCCCGTCAAGCACCTGCGGGACTGGATGTTTTGTCTCCTATAATCCAGGTGAGTTCTCTAATTATGAGGTTCTTGGAAGAAAAGAACCAAAGAAGTACCCTCGTTTGTGTGATGCCTGATAGTTTAAAAAGGTGGGAAAATTCATAGCTATCTCATGACTCTCAGTGAAAGACCTGAGTCATTCTTAAGTGAGAGACAATACTGTTTTGCTGGCTTTTTTTTACACTCGACTTTTACATCAAAACATCAAGAGGTCAGGTAGCTTTCAAAGTGTACATTTTGAGGCCTGATAGATATTCACCTCACATATCTACTACTTTAAATGCTTTCTGGAATCAAGACCAACATGACTGTACAGAACTGCATTTAGAAACTGCAGAATTTAGCCATGCATTGGAGCGTAAAGAAGAGCAGGTAAATTTTAGCCAACTGTGTCAGGACTAACCAGTACAATAACATCTTTCCAACATCAATATGAAAAGGAAGCTTTTAAGATTAGATATGGAGGCCCTGGCAGTAAAATGCATTACACTGAAAATAGTACAAACTGCTTAGTATGGATTACTTAGGGAAACAGTAACTAGAACTACATCAAAGCTGTGAAGGTATCCACTCCTAATTCCAGAAATCCAACTGCAATCATGAAATGTATGAACACAAGAAAAACAGGATTTCAGTTTTAATAATTAAAGCTGAGTGAATTCACTGCACATCTGTTCAGGCCCGCTGACAGGTGGCTTGAACCATGGTCGGTCATTAAACTACCAACACACCCCCACTGGAAGTGCAGCAAGAAATACTTTTTAGAAAACAAAGCACTTTTTTTCCATCCATTAAGCTTTATTCATTATAAAGTGCCATGCAACAGAGATAATCTTCTTCTGTACCTCCTAGTCCTAAATATCCGTGGCTGCAGCAATCCAGTTGTTCCACTGCAGTGGCCTCTGTTCCAGACAAATAAGGTATTACAGAGAGTCTAATGTATGGCCCTCACCCCCTTCCCAACATCCCATCAACATCAACAGCCACTTTACTCTAGACCACAGAATGGGAGGATAACGTATATGAGACGAACATGTCTGGCTTCGACCACAGATACCTCTGTACACACACTGCCCAACACCTAAGGAAGGCCACAAGTCATTTGAAAATTATGCTCTAATTGAGAAAGAAAAAAATCAGTTCAGAAAAGCATTCAGTCTCTTAACAAGTTGACTGACTTCACAAAAATATTTTCTGTCTGTCTTTTTATGAGGTTTATCATTTTACAATAAGCTGAAATTTATACATAAATGGTGCAAGCTGATGGCCTAGTCCCTTGGCACAAGTTGTCATATCTTCCTGTACTCAGAAGCCTCTGATTTGCAGTACCCTTAGGTGTGGAAGCAAATCTCAAAAATGCACTGTACCACTCACACAGGTCAGACCTTACTGCAAGTAGGAGTTTTCATCTGTAAAGCCTTTTAAAACCACTGTGTCTGAAGATTTGACAGTTGTCATAAATTATGAGGATTCTTGCTTCCAGATAAGAATTTTTTCCCTAAATCTACACTAAACATTTAATTGTCCATTGAGATTGAATAAGGGAGAAGGAAGAAAGGAGTTGCACATCAGGGTGTGAGCCACAAGGAAAAAGGAAGAACGCACGAAACAAAAAAACCCTCTTAATGTCAACCAAGTGAATAAAAATTCATGAAAAATTGTCAGAAGTTTGCCTGAAGGAAAGTAGGACTCCTTTTCTCATTCTTCTCTTGGTGTTTGCCTTTCTGAGTCTTTTTCAGAGAAGCAGCCAGTGGTACTCCTCACAGTGCATCACTTTTGGGAAAAGCAATTACCTGCTTCATGATGCAGTGAATCAGCCACTGAGACATCTAGCCCAGAACTGTGAGAAACAGGTTACAACTATAATCCAGCACAGTTGTTTTTTACTGCTTTTTCTTGTACTCCCTTTTGCCCTTACTGAATGCACTGTATTCTACTGGAGAATGATATTCATCAAAGATGGACATATATACACTTACCCACAGGAAAAAGTCTTGCTTCCACATGAATTTGAGAGGCCTATAGAGATTAAAGGAAACCTCTGATGCTCTTTACAGTTTCTCCTTCAGGATGGAAAAAGGGAGAGAAAAATAAGGAAATCTGCCTCTCATTCAAAGGAAAAATCAAAGCAATGAAATAAAATGGATGTATGATCAAGAAGGCTGATTCTTGTTCATCTTGGGCCTAAGTCTCAGTGCCTGACTGAAGGTACTCCCTGACAAAATTGCTGAACTCCTTCCAAACATCTTTCTGTTCTGGTGTTTTACAGAGGAGTCCTGCCTTGTGTTTAGCCAATTAGAGGATCAAAAATCAAGAAAAATTTCAACTTAAAGGTCATTTTGAAACTCAAGAAAGGGACTAGAAATATGAAACAAATGCAGACATCAGATATTAACAGCTTTTTTTCAGGAAACATTCTAAATATTGTTCCAAATGACCATTTCAGAACATCTGTTGGCCTGTGGATGTTTAGGATGAGAAGCCTCGAACAGAAATTCCATGTGAATTTCAAATAACATAGGCTATAAATTGCAAGTCAACACAGGAGACAGTACCGATAACTGGTTCGGTTTCACAATAGCTTGCATAACAGACACAACTATAACCATTCTGTTGCTTAGAAAATATAAAGATGCAATTTCAGGAGCAGTTTGGGATAAAACAATCAATACCTTCACCATCAGTTGTGCAAAAAGCCTCCAAAATATTTTATTGAAATTAAATATATATATATATATATATATGTACCTTGTTACTGTTAGGTAATATCTGTGACATTTTTGAAAGCAGTAAAGTTGAATTTATGTATTTATATATGTTGTATGTGTGGGCTTTTTTTACATTTATGTGGACTGATACATTATCTTGTCACAAATACTGTCCATACTGCCCTATTTGTGTTGCAGTTTAGGTCCTATTAAAAGGATAGTTTCCCAATATGTAAAGTGAATCTGCTATTACATAATTAAATACTACTTTTAAATGAAAACAAACAAACAACAACAAAATACATAGATAGGTAAAGGGCTATCACAGCCAAATAATTTCTGAAGAAGGCAGTTAATTATAGTTACAGCTGCCTGTTTTGCAGTGGCCCAGTGAGAACAACTGCAGGTTTGTTTGCAAAGGCAGCCGATGCAAAATGTACAAGCAGCAAGCCAGAGAAGCAGATAGGCTTTGGAGAAGAGAGGAGGCACTAAACTGCTTTGTTTCATTTTGTATGTGAATAAAATTTTATCTATGAAATACAATTAAAAAGTAAGGCAATGCATGACAAAACTTACCTTTAAAACCTTTAGATATTCTATTAAAAAACCTTTTGATTGTATAATGGCTCATACAAATTCCAGGAAACACAGATTTGCATAATTCCTTCTGTACCTATTTTATTAAAAATAAACATGTTTCCAGACTCGCATGATGCTGTTGAGATTAGCATCAATTTGCAAACCTCTTCTTACTATATAAACCCTTAGTCTTGTTTTGTTATATGTTTCTTGATCAGATGACTGACTCAGTGTTTTAATTATTTTTACTTTAACAGTAATTTCATTCAATTTCTACTCTCTATTGAAGCATGAATAAATGACATTTGTCTGAATTTGCTGCTTGAATATGAATGACTGTAAGTGAAAGGTCACAAATATGGCAGAAAGGTTTGTGGAGGCTGAACTGTTTTTCATATCATTTTAATCAGCTTTAGATTTCAGTTTTATTATACTAATGTAGGTCCTAGGATTAGCACTGTCCTAAAGATAGAAAATAAAACAGGTCCAAAACTTAAAATAAAACCAAGAAAAGAACCATTTGGGACAGAAATAAGTCATGAAAATATAGACAAAAAAAAAAATATGGAGTAAAAGGTTTCTTTGAGAATAAACTGTACTTTCTATAAACAGTCTTGTTTGCTGGAGAATGTTGGGGGAAGGAAGATCCGTACATGTTGATAATAGCATGAATCTCGTCAGGATGGAAGAATATCTGTCCCCGATGCCTTGCAACAAGGTAGAGCTAAATGATACAAATAAATCCCTGCAAGTATTTGACACAAATATTTCACTCTAGTCACCAGTGAAGAAACAGCCTGACCTGTTTCCTTCTGGACTACCCTCTCCACCTCCCCCAATCCCCAAGACACTGGCATACAAATATATTTAAATTAACATGTCTGGTACTAATCATTTTAATCAACCTCAAAGGACTTCAGTGAAATGTAATGACAAACAACTGCACGTAATGAATTTGTTTTCTATCAAGTTCTTGTCTGATCAGATTTTTACTCTTTCCTGGCCACACTTAAGCACACAGCCAAACATTTTGGTTCAGGAGCATTTTACTGGCCCCAGCAGCAAAGCAGTTGCCACAGGTGACACACATTCTGGTCCATCCACTTCTCCAGTCTTTCAACCTTACATAATAGTAAAGGAGAAAGGGAACATTCACTCTTTCAGGTACCTGATAAATTCTCCCCAGCAAAGTCAAGAACTGTGAAGAAACACTGAATCTAGCTCAGCATTATGTGACTGGATTTAATTAACCTTTTCAGATTTTCCTTAGAGATTACTTCTGGTTTGGCATTTTGTCCATTTTTTACTGAGCCACTGTTTTTTCATATGCTTTTTAAAAACCCAGTTCATTCCGTCTGTCTTGGCTCTTTACCACTTAGTTACATGAAGTTAGATTTGTTTAAAGAGAGAAGACTAATCACAGATATCAAAGATTTACACCTTAGAAAAATAACTTCAGTAATACTTTAGCTCCTGAAACAGCTACCTGGTTCCTAACTTTTATTGAGTGAAGGCACAATGCAAACATTATCAAGAACTGATCGACATTTCTAATTACTATATAAGTTATACAAGCACAACGAAATCTTTAGCTTATGAAACATTGATTATTCATTGGACATGAAATGATAGCACTAGAGTTAGTCAAAATGATGAATATTCCATACTTGTATATGGAAAGATTTCAGCTTAATTTTTTTCATCAAAGCCTCAGTACTAAATTTTAACCATTTATTAAGTGGAGAATTAGTTCTTCCAATGTTTACAAATTCACTTCCGTTTTTCACTTGCATGTTCTCCAAACTAAAAAAACCCTTCTCATTTCTATTTCTGGTCTCTTTTTTCCACTGTATCTGTTTTCATAATCAGAGAAAGCAAAGATTACAGGTATTGTAAGGGTTTTTTTGGTTGTGTTTTTTATTGTGTTTCTGTTTGTTTGTTTTTTGTTTGTTTGTTTTAAGGAAAAGTTAGCAACACAAATGTTTTCTTTTTTTCAACAAAGTGAAAAATGTTGAACAAACTAGGTAATTTCTTTAATACTATTACCTTAGTTAACAGGCATGTTCTATTGACAATTGCAAAGAAAAGCATATGTACCATCTACATTTGTTCACAGAATTTTTTGCAATTTCATTAAACACATAATCTTTAAACACAATATATTTGTGTTCTCATGAAAGCTTTGTAAAGACAGAATTTCAGTTACCCGTGTATTTCATTTAAAAATAAATTACCAGTAAGAAGATTATAAGAAATAAAAATATTCCTGTTTATCAAAAAACCCTGCAACAATTAAGGTCATAGTAGTGAACACCTGCTGAGGCCACTGCTTAAGGCCACTGCAGTGAACAGCCTTCTGCAGCCCTGATCAAAATCTAAGAATTGCACTTCCTTGTAGCTAACTGCAGCTACTTTGGAAACTGAAGTTATCCAGCCTTAATAACTCCAGAAGCCAGCAAGAAAACTACTTGTTCTTTTTCCACAGTTGTTGCACATCAGTCCTCTGGTATATTCAAGGGAAAACAGCTAATATCTCCTTGGGAACAGATCCTATATTTGCAGATTTCAATAGGGAAACTACAGTTGTATCAAACAGACAGGATGTTCTCTGCTTCCCCCATGGTGGAGTGTGCAATATCTGAAAACCATGGTAGGTCTGGTAATGGAACACAGACACCCAGCTCCCTAAGGCCTTTCTACAGTATTCAGTTTAAAATAATCCATTACATAATTGTCTGTCTTATTCCACTTAATTGGGTTCGCTTACTTATTAGAACTGGAAAATAAGTAAACAGAGCTGTCAGCATGGATATACAGCAATGCTTTACTTTTGCCTTGGAGTAGACCTTCCCTCTAGGTAGGAGCTTCTGCTCTCATTAGACAGCAGCATGGGCTGGGACTGTATGGCATCCCGTATATGGTAAATGTACGCAACAGCCAGGCTGCCACTTGTTGTTTTTATTTATTACAATTTCACATTAGCCTGTAAGAATGCTAATAAACACACAGAAAATTAATATTTCTCTTCAGAAAACACCAGGGAACATCCAAACAAAAAAACTAAACTGTGTGAAGTCTTTGCAGAGACAGAAGTAATTATGTTTGAGCGTGGAAGGTTTTGACATCTTAGGAAGGACTTTACTACCAAAAATTATTGTGGATGGGAACACTTTTAAAAACATCCACTGTATTGGTTTGGTTTCCTAAAAGTTAAAAACACTAAGGGTGTTTGTATGACTAAAAATACACTTAGCCAAAATAAGACAGTTTATTCATGAACTTAGGTAGTATTCATAGCCTTCATGCAGCAAAATCTTGCAACAGAAAATATCCAGCTGATAAATCATTTTGAGCAATCAATGTTTTATAAAAAGTCTCTCCTGTAAATATAAATACTTCTTTTAAAATTGAGTATTTGCTGTGCAGACCATCTTATACCTCAAGACTGAGTTCTACAAAGCCCACTAAAGTCTCCCCCAAAACCTCACCTGTCTGTGGACTGGAACCAGCAGCAATAGCAAACAGGAAAACACTCATCCAGGCAAACTGGTGAGCCCTGTTCACCCCTTCCAATGAAGAGAAACCTCTGTTGAATCTAAGAGTAAAACAAATATCACATAGTGGATATTCGCCAGAATCTTCTACCTCTTGTGTTGTTTCATTCAGTTAAATACTGTGTTGCATGACTGAATTCTCCTGTTCCAGCAAATGTTGTTGCAGGTTGTGAGAAAATGGTGAATCTACAGCAACTTTCTGTAACTATGAAATCAATAGCTCCTGCAAATACATGGGCAGTATAGGATTTGAATAACCAAGGGCTATAGCAGACATTTACTAGTTAGCTCTCCTGAGTCAAATGTAGCTACTATGTTTAATATGTAACATTATCAATTTATAGGTCATTTCAATTATTAACAGCATTTTATTTGTTTTATTAAATGAAGCACTGTGGGTTATCAAAAGTGGCAAGCTTTAATTAATTAACAGTTAATGAACTTTTGAGATATTGCAGTGTTAAACCTCCTTTTTACTTCCTGACTCAGTCAAAGTAACTCAGCTATTCTAGCTGATATCTAGAAAGATTTTCTTCAATTAGAAAAAGTCTACTACCGTTATTAGTTATTACCAATGTGTGTTTGAACCTGAGACACTTTGCTTTTCTGTTGGCAACTGTCATAACATTTGGGTTATTTTCTGTAAAATAAGTTAAAAGCCTGAATAATACTGAAATAATAATCCTCCTGAAAATATTGATTTTTAAGCAATACCAAAGTTTATTATTCAGAAAAATACTGCTCTGCTAAATACTTTCTGGGAGGAACATACATTTATTTCATTTCTTTCTGCTTCTCGTCTGTTCATTTGCTCTTGGTACTTCTTCATGACTGAGCACAAGGGGAGATTACCCTTCAAGAAGCTGTTGAGTGGTGAAGGTTTTCAGCAGAGGAGGGCAGAGATCTAATGGCTTCTCACACAGCTGAACTTAGGTCAAGTGACAGCACTGGAGGCCCAGTGAACAGGATTTTGTTTAGAACAGATAAAAAGACAGAAAGAAAAGCTAAACCTCATATCAATTTTAGAATTTATTTAAGAGTATGCATGGTTAATTATGTCAGTCCACAACTAAAACAAAGATCAGTCTCCTGGAAGAACCACGCTTATCAAAAGGCAGCAGTGAAGCCCCTGGACTCAACTCAGCATAAATTGGGTGCAGAAAGCACAGGGAAGGGATAAGGCTCCTAAAATGATAGTAGCTCCATCAGCGTTGCTGCCACTTCAGACACAATGTTTGAAGGAGTACAGCCTGACCAGCCCCCATGCAGATTACTTAAGAAGAGGCAGCAGAGGTCAGCTGAGAGACAACTTTCAGCTGCAGTCCAAATCCTGTCCTTGAACTCATCAGAGTATAACATAGGAAGAGACACAAACTAATCCTTTGAAATTATTTATTTAAATAAAAATAAGACATTGTTATTTTATTATAATTAATTAAGGAAAAAAATTAAACATGTTTGACTAACAGTAATTTCCAGTGCATGACTTCAGCAATTCTTCCCTTTGTTGATTAATTTGTTTTCCCGTGCTGTTTCTCTAGTCAAAACTAACACATTTTTACAGTCTGCAACATTAGTGCTCATTATCCTAATCCCTAATGCGATTGCAAGTGAAAAAACCGCGAAGTCTCACCTCTATTTTTCACACAGAGACGAGAATTCACAGATAATTTGAAGCTTTTTCCCAGGATCTGGTACCCATTTAGAGGTTGGTATTGATTTTAGATGCAATGCATTTTTAATACTTCAAGACAGAGCCAAAAAATGCAATGCAAAGGAATAGCACAGGAAATAAAATTCCTGACAGATTTGTGTATATATTGAATCTGGAAGGAAATGGATCAAAAGGAAGCATATAATATCAACAACAAATATTGCAACACTGATGTTTAAAGTTCAGTAGAAACCTTTTACTCTGGTAATCTTATGGAAATAATATCATTTTGGAAGAAAAATGCAATTCATTCTGAGTATTTGTTTAGGATTACTCTACCCCTCATTTTTTTGATACACAGATCTATCGAGCAAATCTATGCCCTTATAGTTCAATTTTTTGGGTATGTTTATATCTTATGTTTGAATTGGGCTGAAGTCTGAAGAATTGGCTCAGGCAATGATCTAGCCCCCACTGCTGTATCCCAATTAGAAAGCACACTAAAACTGAGGTATTACAGCCAAATGGTTTGCTGCAAGCAGCTACCATTTCTTGTCTGACAGCCGTCTGGACTATGTGAAAACTACTTTACTGTTCCAGTTTGCAGGGAAACAGAGGAGTTGACTTTCATACAGATGTCTCAGGTCATGAATGCTCATGTTCCTCTGACCACCTTTGGGCACTTAGTTCCACCAGGGTGCAGTGTCTGTGACCTCTTGGCTGAGATACACCTCTTCTCAGTTTCAACCTGGTCAGGCCACAGATGACTTAAGCTGTCTTGTCTTTCTGTTTATTGGACAAGAGGAAGAGAACTGCTTTCCCCAATGAGCACAAGTTGCATCTGAGACGTATCAGCGTCATGCTGTAGCTGTTGTTTTTTCTCTGTGGCTCCCTCTGCACACACCTGATGGAGGGATCTGGTGCTCCTAAGGAAGTCTTGCTCTTCTCTAACCTTTTCTTCCAGACGTGATCGGTGAAGTACAGAGAAATGGGCACAAGCAAAGACTTGAAAACTGCTTAGAACAATTTGCTAGTTAGGGCTGACACTCTGATCTGAAAGGAGAACTAACAATAATGAACATAATTCTAACATAGATGTCCACACATGCACACTTGTGCTGACTACCCTCATGGTGAATTTCTGGCTGATGTTGATGCCATTTACGCCAAAGGGCAAAATACACCTTGAATGTTCATATATAAACTTTCAAATAATTCATTACAGCTTTTGACACCTTACTGAACCTCAGCTAGGAAATAAGCAAATCGATCCAAACTCCTCCAGAAATTCTGATATTGTTTTACCAGGCCAGGTACTTTTTTGGAAGGGCTACACTATGATGTATTACAATTGTATGTTCTTTTCTCAGTTATACCAGTATGAATCAGGAGTAAGTCTACTGAGATAAAATTTATACTAAGCTATTGTGTAAGGTAGAATGAATGGTTACATGCAAAGACTGCACTGCAGTGGCTTTTCTTAGATATAAAACTTCTCTAATACTCATCAAATAGTACTTTCAAAATTGAAATAAGATAGCTAGGAAACAACCATTCAGTCAGAAGCACAATATGAAAAAGCTAATAAAATGATTCAAGAGAGACAGTGAACAGGAAAAAAAAAAAAAAAAAGGAACATAGTCAGCCCAAACAATGTAAAAGCAGCAGCTACCCAAGATCAGCAAAAACATTCCGAGTGGCCAATGTCATGCAGTCACTGCCTCTTCCATTTCCAAATTAGAGGTTCCTTTTTGTTTGCACAAACATTTGCAGAATGATTGTTTTTCCTGCCACAATGCTGATTTACATGTAACAAGGCTATTTATGCACAGTCAGGTGTATACATTATTTAGAATCTGCTGTGAGCCAGGCAACACTTGCCAGTGATGAGTCTTCTGTTGGAGAGGTTTCTGCTGCCAATAAATGTATTGACATGTAAATTAGGTAACCAACCACAGAGCACAATTAAGAAAGAGCAAATAACTTACGTAATGGAAATAACACATAGGTAAACTGTACAAAAAAATTTTGTCACATATTTTTCAGTACTCACATCTACAAAAATAAGAAATCAATAGAGAAATGGGCTAATCTGCTTAGATATTTTGTTTTAGAAACACAGTATTTCACTAGCCTTCAAAATTTATAATCATGATCTGTGAAACCAGAAACTGTCTCTGCTCTGGTTCAGTTGGGATGGACTTGCACAATCACCCACAAAACCTTTTCATTCGTACCTGTGTTGTACTCATGGGGCAGTGATTATTTAAGAGCCCTAGTTCAATGCTGTTACAAGCTTCACAGAAGTGGATTCACATGCTTGAACTGAATTATTTGTATTTCCTGAAAAATAATTATAGTTGGTACAGGAAGACAAAATTCAAATAAGCAAATGGCTTCTCAGCAATACAAAGAACAATTCTGGTGGATGCTGAATGACATTGAAAACATCCTAAAGCCTTCAAGACTCCCACAAATGGCTTGCAGTCATCATACATATAACTGTATACACACTGGTACCCTTTCGGAAAAACAGATGTAGGTCAGGACAGATACATCAGACCATTTAAAATGCCCTTCATCCCCTGCCCCATGTCCTATGGGAGAGCTGCAGCATATTGCAGGAGGGTAGGGACAGCTAGGGAAGGAAGACTGCAGGAAAAATAGCTATGTTTGCTAACTGCTCAATCTAAATCTAGCTAAAATTACCAACTGAGGATTGTGTCTTGGAGTAACAAATCTGGGTAGTGACAGAAAATCTGCATTTCACTTCACATCAGCTGCATCTGTGACCTGAAGCAGTCACTGCATGGCATCTGGCTTGTTGCTCCACTGATATCCACTTGTCTAACAGAAGATAAGATTTCTTCTCCAGCCTCTTTTATTCCTGCTCTCACAGAGCTGCCTCACCACTCCTGTAGCATAAAATATCTGCCATGTCAGGTAATGAGCCAACTCCACAACACAGGCAGTTTGTAAAGCCTGTTACTGTGGTCAACACAGATAAAGAGAGTAAGTAGGAATCCCAGTGCAGGGTCTTATCCTCTGGTTTCTGAGTTTTCAAGTGAACAAAAAGCAGTGCAAAGAACTAGGACTCTCAATTCAATTTTATTTCTGCCTCTGGCCTCCCTGGTAACCTTGTCTTCTCTGTGCTTCCCTTTGGGAAACACAAGTCTTATGTCCTCCGTAAAACACTGTCAGATTCACTGATGAAAGACACCAGCCACAGTTTTCTTGATTCTACAGAAAACCTCAATTTATGACATTCTCACAAAAATCCAGAGTGCAGAAAAATATTTCCTGACTCAAAACTTCAGAATTTCTGAGTACATGCACCAAAAGAGAGTGTGGTGGTTGCAGTTCCCCCTGGGCCACCTGGATAACAGGTCAAGTCAGGCATGCTGGGAGAACAATTCCCATTATGCAAGCATAGTGAGCCAGGATGCCAATGTACTCCCTCTGTGTTCTTGAAGCTCCTGCTGTGTGGGAAAAGACCCCCCTCCAACCTGAGAAAGGCAGCAACAATAAGTCACTCCTGGCAACCTAAATACACTTGCTGAGTGGATTATAGCCTGGGCAGGGTGGTACCAGAACTATACAATCTGAAAGTTCTGGATGTAGAAAAACAGTGGAAAGCACCAGAAATTACCTCATCCTAAGTGTTGTCAGAGCGGAAATTTACTGACTGAAGTAAATGATCTCACAACCCTATAAATAGCGATCCTAAGTGAGGTCTGTTGAGCTCTCTGGGGTCACAGCGGTCTGTTACCTCACATCTCCCTCTGATGTGGGATGCACCTAGATTTATTAATACCTCACAATGAACTGATGCCATGAAGCTGTGGGCAAAAATTGATTTCTTGAGACTCAACAATCACCTGTTGAGAATGCCGATACATTAGAGTGAATAATTCACTAATCTCAAGAGGAAAATTTTGGGCATAGGTGTACCTCCACATATATTCAAGTGTCCATGGATTAATATGCATGAATGTGCGTGTGTTTTATAGATTTGTATGTATGTGTTTTTATCTATATGTCTGTCTACATGTCTATGTGCATGTGATCCAATTTATCTCTTTGTAAGTATAGTGTGACCCTTGTTAATTTTTGAATCTGTAACAAAGCCACTGTTTTGATTATAACAAATCCCATTGAATTGTTTTAAATTATTTTATGAATCAGCTGTAGATTAATTGTTATTAGAAATAATATCTTAAACTTGCGATTTACTTCAATAAATTTCAAATTGCTGTTAAATCAAAACCATGTAAAAAATCCATTCCACAACACAGATGCAGAAAGACTTCCCAACTCCCCAAACTTTCCTATTGCAAATGCAGAAATGCCAGTAGGTTTTCTAAGGAATGTAAAGTGGCACTATTTCCCACATGTTTTGTAACACTTTGGAGCTATTTACTTGAAGATAGGAGGTTGCTTTAATAAGACTGCTATATTTTACAGTTTTCACTATAATGCACTGCAATTTTGCTTTGCATTCTTAAGCCACATATACGCAATTAAAGATGATGTTCCTCTGACGTCCTCGGTATAATTGTTTCACAAAAGATGTGAATGGCTTATTATTAGGCAAAATCAGAAATTCATGTTATGTTGATTAGGTGAGCTGTTAAGATAATGTATCTATTAACATCCATATACAAAGAAATAGATGAAGCTGAACTGAATACTTTCAGCTTTGTTGATTCTTTGTATATATACATCACTATGAAAGTAAGTGTACAGGTTTTTTTAAAAAAAACACACCTTCCAATTTATTGTTGGGGAGGGGGGGAAGGGAGGCCAACCAGCCTTTAAGAAAATTTATAACCCAATTAGACTATGCTACCATGAGTTATAGTTTTACAGTTTGTTTCTTTGTAATTCAGCTATCTTCAGTTGGGTGTGATGTTATAGAAATGTCATCTATGAAACAAAGGTGTATTTTAAATAGGACTTAGAGATTTTGTTAGAACTCCAGTGGAAAGTATCAACCCCTACTATTTCTATATATAAATGTATAAAATAATGAATTTTTAGCATTTGTGTAATTATAGGGACATTTTAAAGATTGCTTAATTTACTAATATTCCACGAAAAAGTGAAATAAATTAAGACAGTAGTGAAAATTGTGTTTCTGTAGTGTGTATTAATATTAACTTCTGTTGGTAGAGAGAGGGGTTACCATGTCAATATTAAGTAAGTATTTATCTCAAAATAAAAATAATATTTATATACTTGTTAATCAATGAAAATATCAGAAATTATTTTTATAATTAGTATTAATTAATCAGATTCCTCATGCAACAGCATTTACATAGATGCTGAATATATGCATCTTTCACATCTTAAATTCCTATAGTTCTTTCCTATATTTGCTTATCATCAGAAAATATACTCTAGATGATACTTAAGAGATGGCCTCAAAATTCTAATGTATGAATTCTCTGTAATATCTTCCTCCTTTTTGAAATCTTCCTTATCTTGTTTTGCTGGTCTTCACTGTTTTAAGCTATCATAAATGTAGTACTATAATACAAAGCTGCTGGTTTACCTTTAACCACAGAATGGGCAGGGAGTGTCAAAGATACTAGAAAAGAGTATGAGAAAGCAGTGACTAGAAGAAGAAGACTAACTGTCTGGATCATATCCGATGTGTTAGAACATCATACAGTGGTTCTTGGAGGTGTACTGATACTGATGTGAGTTCCTCATGTCTCCTTAAGGCTGCTTTTCAAGCATCAGTTATTGTCTCCTCTCAGCACATTTCACCTCTCTATATCATGATATTTTTGTTTTCTGGAAATATCAACACATACTAAGCAATGCCTGGACAAAGACTACCACAAACTAGTTTCTCACACATCACCAGAGAAAAACAGACTTTTCATTTACTTTCAATTTTCTTCCAGCTTCTGAGGGTTGCCAAGAGCAAAATAAGAAACGATGACAATCACTTTGTACCTACAAGACAACAGGTAACAACAGTACCTTGTATGCTGTTCTGAGCAAGATGCATGTGCTGCAATGTATTGCACAATCCACGCAGGAGCATCAGCTCTAAATTTGCAGATTTGCTGAGAGATGCTTGTAAAACCACTGGAGAAAGATACCCTATACAACCCATAGTCATGCTAAGGAGGCAACGCTAGTCTCTCTCAATGTGACAGTCTCCTGACATTTTAAATTTTTCGAAAGGGACATTATTGATACAGAAAAAACAGACAACATGCAACTTTATCATGAAGATCATCCCAATTAGCAAGCTGCAAAAGGAATGTATCTCTTTAAAGAAGAGAAAACTATGCATTTGCCTCCTTGCCCCTGAGATGAGAGGACATGACTCACTGCAGAAGTAGAAATGATTCAACTTGCAAATGCTCCTTTAGTGAACCATTAGTTATTGATTTGACCATAGAGGTGGAATGATGAGAGGTTCACTCCTGCTGCATTGGGAGGTCTTGACAGGAGGCAGGACAAAAAGAGGAAATGGTAGAATTTTATTACCTCAGTGCTTCTTGAAACATGATGTAATCTAGTGTGAAAAGCTTTTATTCTTTTCATAGGAGAAGTTTAGAACCGAGAAACATATGACACAGACTGAGTGAAAGATTTCAAACAAGAAAACTAGGAATAAAAACCAATAAGTCCCTTGGGAGAAAAATTAAGAGTATGAAAACTTTCAAAACAAAACATAAAAATCAGTTCAAGGAACTCTAGTATAAAGATAAAGCAATGACATAGGTTTCCCCTCCCTTGTTCTTTCCACATTCATTGCGGAACTTCCCTAACATTCTGTGATTCTGTGTGAACTTCTTGGACCTCCACTGTGCCCATTAAGCTTTGTGACCATCAGGCATGACAGCCACTTTACTATATGCTCCATTTTCAGAAGCAGGAATAACACACTGTTCTCATACGGTCCAGTTAGTGAATTCTCATCATAGCTTCTCTTTTCTAACCATTTAATGTGGCGAAGAACAGACAGTGGCAAACTAGAGCTGAGGAACCCAATGTCTCTGATGGAAAGCTTCTCATAGATTACTTTCCACTATGCCATGCAACCATATTGCCCAGTCATTTGAAGAGAAGACATGGAACAGCAGGATGAAAGACCTCCTTTGTTCTTATTCTTTCACTTTTCACTTTTGGGTAGGCAAGTAGAGCCCTACAGAGGTTCCTCCCCAGCGCTCTGCAGATCGAAGTAAAGGAACCTCTCCCAGGCAATAAACACATCAATAAATTAATGATGAGCTACATTAATATCAGAAACTACTCCTGATATTTAACAACACTTGGGTTAAAATAACTACATTTTTTCCAGTTAACTCAACTTATATTAACAAATCAAACATTTTAATTTCCTAATATGAGACATTG
Organism: Patagioenas fasciata; assembly: GCF_037038585.1. Taxonomy (NCBI): domain Eukaryota; kingdom Metazoa; phylum Chordata; class Aves; order Columbiformes; family Columbidae; genus Patagioenas; species Patagioenas fasciata. The sequence goes on along the minus strand of NC_092521.1, from coordinate 71,904,670 downwards.
CAAATTTCAGTAAGTTTTCCTTACTCTGTAGCACCCCGTGCATTCTCCTAACTCTGCAATCTTGGCCTTCTTTTTTCACTTAAGGTAACCCCATATTGCAAAGAGATCTTTTGCCAGGATACTAATAAGATTTGTGAGATATGCAAATCCATTTAATGCTCATGTCGAGAAATTATATTGATTAATCATATTTTGTTTGCTTGCCAAACCTACTACTTGGCAGAATGGTCAATAGTTGGCACTGTTCAAACATTTTTTAACATGAAAATTCACAGTCTATAGCAGTCCAGATACTTTGAAGACAAAACATACACTAGATCTCTACCCTGGAAAGGCATATTACCTAATTTTCCCTAAGAATCTTTTCTTTTAGTAAACTTTGTGGAGCCAGAATCTTACTTGAGATGGTATTTTCCAAACAATTTTCTAGTACTCTTTTCTAATATACTCTTTTTACTTGTCCAGGAGCAGTTGGCCCAACCAAATAACTGCATTCACTTCTTTTGCCAGATACATGCCTACCAAACTTCAGAGCTCTTTATTACCCTATTTGCCTGAAAATAAAACAGGGTCTTATATTAAATTTTGCTTCAAAACTTGTTACTGTTTTACATGTATAGCTGCCTGGACACTATTTAAATTGACTTTTTTATGAATTGTAACTAGGGCTTATTTTTGGAGTTAGACTAATATTTCAAGCACCCTCAAAAAGTCCTGAGAAATCATGCTGGGGCTTATTTTCAAGTTAGGTCTTATTTTTGGGGAAACAGGGTAGCTTCATTTTATGTGCATCCTCATTGCTGCTTCTTGACAGGAAAGAGGCAACTCTGTTCTTTCTGTTCAGTTTTGTGTCAGGAGAGAAATCCCTGCTCTGATTTACTCACACAGCCTTTTTATCAGATAGCTGCCTAATCTTGCGTGTTGCTCAGTAGTCTTTCTATCTGATATTCATTACAGCTCAGAAAGGAAGAGCTCTGAGAAATGCCGATTTTCCTTAACAAGAATTTTTCTTTCTGAACTAGATCCCCTTAGGCTCTTGAAATTCCTGAAGCCATTTTCTCTCTACTTACTTGCAGGTCAGTCATTCTTGATCATCTCCTCTAGAGTAAAATGTTTCTCTTTGTCTTTCACAAAATATAGCTATTCTGGGATTCATGGGGTTAGAAAGCTACATAGCCTTCAGTTTATAAGGGCAGACATTTAACTGCTCCTATAAAGCAAGAGAATATTTCATTAAAAGGATTAATTCAGATCTGACATTACAGAGTTATGCCACTGATAAACAGTGACTGAAAACTTGTCCACTTTCTGGTGACAGTAAGTCAAAATATCTAAGATTGTACATAAAGGCCAGGCAGGACCTTTAGAAAAGGAGATTGTAATCAAGTAATTTCACAAAAACATTTCTTTAGAAAATACAGAGGAAAGAAAGCAGATGAAGATGGAGATGAAGATAGATAACAGCAGAACTATTAAATGCTGAACATGCATCCAAATATGATTAAACAGCAGCATTTGCAGAGTCACCGGTCAAATGTTTTAGTCTGCATTTTTTCTCTTGATTAATATTTAATAATAGATTAATATTTAAGCAAAACACCTAGGGTAACAGGTAGTATGACAAACAGAAGCAGTTCAATTTAAATAACTCACATGATGGTACCAGGACCATTTCTACAATATTGCAAATGAATTTCTGAATCCCTCTACAATTTTGTGTGCTATTGGTGGAACTCTAACACAGGATAAAGCCATAAATAACCAGGTGGCACCTCTGTCTGTCCTGAGCATAGTCAGAAGTTGATCATGCTCTTACATGCTGGTGACTTTTTTGACAAAGGCTTTTGTTTTTCCTCTTAGCCTATGGAAACTCATGAACAGAGAACATGTATGGATGGGATACGGTAAATTTCACTAAATATCTACTGCACTTTATTCCTTTAAATTCTCTTGGCTTTTTCACAGCAGAAAAGGTTTCCCATTTACACAATATGTGTGCGATTTTCAAATCTGACTGCCAGGACTTCATTTTTAGACACTCAAAATGGCATGTGATTTTCAAAGATACAAAGCCTTCATAGTTCTATCTGTAAGAAATACTTTTACAATACACAGTAACAAATGCACTGAGGTTCTCCAAACCCTATATTTTCAAAGAAATCCTTTTAAAAATATATGAAGACAGATATATTCAAAGAATTCAAAGAGACATATTTTTTTTCTTACGTCACTGAGTTTAAGCCTTATTTTTCCCTACCAAAGGTGACAAGAAGCTGAAATACCAAGATGACCATGAACCAAAATTCCAAGTGGGAAATGACTCACAGTAATATAAATATTTACTAGTGGTCATTCTAAAATATTTTGTTTTGATTTCTGGATTTTTTACAGTCTCTTCCAAAGTGAAAAGGGACTTTAAATGGACTAATGATTTGTAACCAACTCTAAAATTATCAGAACAGCCATGTTTTAAACTAAAACAATTATTTAAATGAAAATTAAAAAAAAAAAAAATTGTTTTCAATGAACTGGTATTTCATAATGAAAACTTTTTTTTTTTCCAAAAGGAAAACAAACCCCTCCTGAACATATTTGTTTTTCAGTTGTTCAAAAAGTTCTTCATTTATGTATGTCCAAGTGCGTCACCTCCATCTATTTGTGAAAATGTAGGTTTTCTATATTCTGCCAAAATAATACTAGACATTATTATAGATATCTTACTCCACATAGCAATGCTATTTTATTATATTGAAAGAAGTTTCAGTGTATAAAATATATATATATATATATATATATATATATATATATGTATTTCTTAGAAAACACCATCCTTTGAAGATTTTACACCTCTCTGAACTTCGGCATGAATGGTACAAGGAGAAATTTCCTAGGATGGTACTTTCAAAGAGACTGAAGTCAGAGACTTATATGGGCTGCTATTCTGTAAGAAAAAGATGATGCAATCAAATCATGCATAGCCCAAGTAACAAAAACAAATGTACAAATATTTTATAAGACTTGTTTGAAGGGGTTGTTGAATTTGATCTTTGTGTCTTTGTTTTGTTTCATTTTGTTTCCTTTCATCAAATACCTCTTATCTCTCTGCATCTCATAGTCAAACTCTTCAAGTGTTGACCCTACCTCTTCCCTGGGTGATACCACAAGTGTGAGGCTGGCAAACATTGCACACACAGAATGTTTTATAATCATAGAATCATTTTGGTTTGAAAAGACACTTAAGATCATTGACTCCAATCATTAACCTAACTCTGGCACTAAATCATGTTCCTAAGAATGTCATCTATACATCTTTTAAACACCTCCAGGGATGGTGACTCAACTACTTCCCTGAGCAGTCTGTTCCAATGCTCGATAACCTTTTTCATAAATAATTTTTTCCTGATATCCAATCTGACCCTCCCCTGTCACAACTTGAGGCCATTTCCTCTTGTCCTACCACTTGCTACCTGAGAGAAGAGACCAGCAACCACTATTCCACAACCTCCTTTCAGGTAGTTGTAGAGAGCAATTGGTAGTGTATCAAGAAGTATTCCAGCATGATACTTGTCCTTCAAAAAATATTTTTACATCAAAAATTGCAAGACAGGAAAAGTGTACAGGAAAATGATTTTTTTTGAAAACACACTCTTTTCCTCCTTATCAAATAATCTGACCCTATGAAGAGCCTAAATCCCTTGCCCCTATTTGTTCCAAGCCAGTAAAATATTCTTGCACATTTGCAAGAAAACCAACCAAAAATTATATTTAAATAAATATCTTGGTGATATTTGTATTGCCTAACTGTAATTTCATGTCTCCCTCTCAGTGTTCAAGAAAATTAAACCCACCTGTCAAGTCTTACATTATCAAATTAATTAGATAGCTGGAAGCTAGGAATAGAGAACAGTAAAGGAAGCTATAATGTACATGAATGGATCTTCATGAGCACATTAACTTCAATCCATTGGAGGGAATGATGTTGACTCTTTCTATGAAACACACTAAGATCATTGGGTATTGTTCTGGATCATAATTGAAAGTTATGTTTTTGACAAGAGATATAAACTATGTTATGAAACTATTTTTATCAATATATTTTTAGGGATGGGAGATAAGAAAAAAGGACAAGTAAATATTTGATTTTTTTTTTTTTAATTGGTCTAAGTCTTTAAGCCTTCTTATGCTAGAAAGATTTATTCTCAATTGAGTGGACTGTCTTTTTTTAAGCTTTTAACGATTTTCTTAAAAATGATCATCAAGAATGAGAAATACCCATTGTTAGCAAAAAGAAAGATAATCAGTGATGATACTATCAGTTATGATACTGTAAATTCTAAGTCCAGTGAGACCATTATGACTAGTTAGCACAAACTTCAATACAAAAAAGAGAACAAATGTAATAAAAAGATTTTTTTTTCACATGTAGTCAATCATATTGTATGACACCCACTACACAGAGAGATGAAAACAACAGTGTGGCATAAAAATAAAAGGTGACATTTAAGTGAAATTTAATTGAGCTCATTTAGTACAGTAATTTCAAATTGAGCCGTAATTTAGCACCATAATTCTAAATGTTTTAGAAACAAATACAATTTTGCAGCAGAAAAATATTTTGAGGAACTTCTTTCTAGCCATAAATTATGTGATGGGAGTGCTTTGGAGCTCCTGAGAAGGGCATTTTCAAAAGGTAGCAACTGCCAGATGGGAACACTGATGTAAAGCATGTTTAAAAAGTGAGAATGAAATAACAAAGCTGTCTGGCAAGACTTAATTTCCAGAATTATCAGAAAGTCCCAAAGGCACTAGCCACTGATGATCAGTTTCTGCAATGTCATGACAACCAGGAGAAGTGTCTGTAAATTTTAATTGATAATCAGAAATTCTGTTTCCTCCACCTCTGTAAAAATGTGAAGTAAATATACTAAAATAGCCACTTTATGGCTATTTCAGACTTTCATTGCAACAAAACTAGGCTAAATAAATAAATAATAAGACAATCATGTTTCTCTAAGAATCTTATGTCAGGGCTGGTTAATATTGAAGGTAAAGATAAAGAATGGTTTATATTTTATCTCTGTTACTTCACATTTTAAAGATATGCCCATTTTTCTTTTAGTCTAAGATATGTTTCTGTTGCTAACTCACATAAACTCCTACAAAATTAGTGTATTCGTTATATATTTCTGCATTTTATTGAACTGCATGTTTTAAGAATTTTCAACATGATTTTCAGGGGAAATTACATTAAAATGTATAAGAACTGCAAGGAATCCCTGTGGAAATATAATTGCCTTCCAGTTCTAAAATACTGCAGCTCCTTCCGTATATCTTCCCACTGTAGTATTAGTGAATCCACAGAATTTTCATACATCTCATACTTTAAAGCTGATAAAACTCAAGATTCAAAGGTAAATTAGAGCAGAGTGGTCAGAATAACAAAGGGGACCCCTAGCAAGCACCAAAGAAATTATGTCCTTCTGCTTGACAATCAGGCAAAATCCTTTCTGCAGGATCTGAAATCTCTCAAGATACTGTGACACAAATGCCCTCTCTTGAAAGCCATTTTTAAAACCTCCAATTATAACAACTACACCAGACACATGACCACTTAAATAAAACCCTATCATATCATCAATGACTTATATGAGACTGAATCAAGATCATGGAACAAATCCATGCATTGTTTCTCTGGTATTTCTCTATATTCAACAGTACCCTGCAAACGCAAATGTCCTCCTCTGGTATTCTGAAATGAGTGCAGTTGCATTTATTTCTTATTTTTCCAACATCCTTTAATAGAAAAATGAGTAATTTGGTTCAGCTAAACCCCCCCAATGAATTGGTTTTAAGTTAAGATGAACTATAAGATAGACATATGTTGCAGATTTTCTGCCCAATAAAAATAACGAGAAAAACTCAAAATGGTTTTTACAGAGGTTAGGTTGGGTCTATTTGCAGGTTCATATTCAATCAAAATTTAGAAAATGACCTCTTATGACAAGAAATTCCCTAGTCCCCAGTAAGGATACAATATTTTTTTAAACATATTTTGATTAGATTTATTTTCCTAACTGCTTGATATTTAGAGACTCCAAATAAATGCTTGACATCAAAGAGCTGACCTTACATTTTCCTGAAAGAAATTTACTATCCTGACACACTAAAGGCAATATTAATTACTCTGTATTATAATCTGGAGTGATAAAACTTCATCTGCAACATTAATATCTAACACAGGCCTTTCAACCGTGACCAGCCCTGATTGTCACTACTGGAGAATTAGAGGCCATTAGTTACTGCTATTGATCAGATGCTGACTTATGAAGCTGCTTAAACCTGGAAACCTCCAACATAACACTGAATTTGTCATAATTTACATGACAAAAATTGATAACATTATTGAAAGTTATTATATGAAATCACATACTGCACAACTTCTCTTACGTTGTGTCAGTGTGAAGTGGTATTTCCCAATCCCAGAATTTATCAATAACTGTCATGGGGAAATGACAGTATCACAGTATCACAGTATCACAGTATGTTTGGGATTGGAAGGGACCTCAAAAGATCATCTAGTCCAATCCCCCTGCTGGAGCAGGAACGCCTAGGTGAGGTCGCACAGGAATGTGTCCAGGCGGGCTTTGAATGTCTCCAGGGAAGGAGACTCCACAACCTCCCTGGGTAGCCTGTTCCAGTGCTCTGTTACCCTCACTGAGAAGAAGTTCTTTCTCAAATTTAGGTGGAACCTCTTGTGTTCCAGCTTGATCCCATTGCCCCTTGTCCTATCATTGTTTGCCACTGAGAAGAGCCTGACTCCATCCTCGTGGCACTCACCCTTTATATATTTATAAACATTAATAAGGTCACCCCTCAGTCTCCTCTTCTCCAAACTAAAGAGCCCCAGCTCCCTCAGCCTTTCTTCATAAGGGAGGTGCTCCACTCCCTTAATCATCTTTGTTGCCCTACGCTGGACCCTCTCCAGCAGTTCCCTGTCCTTCTTGAACTGAGGGGCCCAGAACTGGACACAATATTCCAGATGGGGTCTCACCAGGGCGGAGTAGAGGGGAAGGAGGACCTCTCTCGATCTACTGACCACGTAGTTTTTGTAATCAAAATAATATCAATGTGTATTCTATTAAGAATGACATGCATGACTAGTTATAATTCAACATTTGACACTGACTAAATTAGTTTATTTCTAGCACATATAGTAGACAGTCCAAGGTGATCAGTACCACGAACAGTAAGACATCTGAATCAGGAAAGATTTAGATTTGGAACTAGATAACACTTCAGAGTGCTAAAGGTTAAGTCTTCACTTTAAAATACTAGAATATTGATTGAAAAACTTGCTGACTGTCTTGAGAGGTCTTTTAAAACAGACACATCTGTCTGAAATCGTGTGGTTATAAAAGAATATGCCCTGGACAGGGAAACAGACCAAATAAATTCTCAATGTCTTTTGTCTCCTTAGTTTTAGAAGCAAAGACATTTCAAATTCACATCAGATTTTCTTAAGCTTATTCCTTTCCTCTTCCTAATTTAGACACAACTTAGAGTCAGGTTTTCTGACTTCAGCAACTAAGTTTAAGCTTCTAAAATGATAGCAAGGTAACTAAACAAAATGACTCAGAGTGCTCAAGAATCCAAGATTCAAGATTTACACAACTTCACAGTCTTTCAAAGTTCTACAAACATTTTCATGCAAGTAAGAACAGTTCCCTGAAAGGTCAATCTTAAATCAGAATTTATGATCAGAATTGAATCATATGTCAAACAATTGCTATAACTTCCATGTTGCATCATTTTTGAGAGATTATTTTTCTGAGATCATGTGATTCATTGCCTCCTTCCCTATAGCAGAAAATCAGAGCTAAATTCCTCTAGCCACTCAAAATTCCTCTGTTATGATGTAAGCAATGAAAGCCTTTTCCAAAGTCAGTGTGGGCATCCTTACTCGCTTGTTCACAGGAATATGAATGGAAGAATATTCCTTAATTCCTCCTTTTATTCATAGGTTCCTTAAAAGGAAATAAACTTCAACCTAATAAATTGCATTTCTAAGAGACAGATGCTGAAGCTTCTCCAGATCCTATCAATTCACCTCAACTTGGTTTATACTATTTTTGTTAGTTTATACGGTGGTGATAACCTACTTGAAATTATTGACCACATCAAGAGAAAGACAATGAGGAGGAAATAAGAAGGCTTTATTGAAAAAAATCCTAAACATAGGTTTTTCCTTGCTTAATATAAGGTACATCTAGAAAATTTGAATCTCAGTCCTATTAAACTTTAAAAACTTTTATTTTTTAATTACCAGCATAATTTGTTCTTAGTGCAAGTTTTCCCTTACATTTGTGGGATACTTTTCAGCCACAGCAATGCCAGTTGAAGGGTCAAAAGGAAAAAAAAGTGACATATGAATTAGCAATGCCCAGGCTTGCTACTAGCTCGATATCAAGTGGATATCAGAAAGACTGAATTTGACCATGATTGAAGCAAGTATATTCACATTCAAAAAGTAGTTGAATTCCTATCTTCAAAATGAAAATAACACCGCACTTGAAAATTTGTATCAGTTACATTAATTTTAACAATGGATTTAAAGGAAATGGCTAAAGATAATGCAGAAACTCTAGAAGAAAAAGAAAAAAAAAAAAAAAGACACTCCCCTCTTGCGTGTAAAATAATCCTGAATTGTTTCAGGGAAGGAGTGTGTTCACCAAAACTGACCCACTCCCTTTATCTACTTTGCATTTCTTCTAAAACCTCTGCTTTGCATGTTTCATCACATGTGAAAAAGCATATTTGTGTGTGTCAAATTTGTTAATTATAGAACATTTAATATTTATAACATAAGACAAATATTTTAATTCATTAACTTTAAGGGTCACAGTTGTCACCATAAAGTTCACTTAATGAATGAATAATGCTGACCTAGAGAGATCTTTTCTTGAAACTAATGTTTGTTACTTTAGCCCTGGACTTATTCCATTTTTACTTATCTAATGTATTCCTTTGAATCTGGTATCTCAACTTGATTAAGGATTTTCTCAAGAGTAATAATCTTTGAATCTCCTTTACTAATTTCCTTTTTGTCATAATTTAAGCAAGAGTGCATTAAGGAGGGAAAAAAAAATAAAGAAAAACAACAACAACAACAACCAACCAAACAAACAAACAAACAAAAACCACAAAAAACATGTCACCTTGTGCAAAAGCAGGTAAGTATTTCAAGGAAAAAAATATTCCAGTTTTTCAGGATGATCTATGGATGAATTAGCTACTAGGAGAAAGGACGTTGGCTTTGGATTTAAACCAACAGCCTCGAGTTGTCTGCAAAGCAGTATCACCTGCCATTTGTTAAAAAAAATCAGTGAGTGTTGAAAAAATAAAACAATGAGTGAGTATCTTCAATAAAAGCACTTCTAGCTAGGATGTTGCATTTCTGAATGAATAATACAGAAAAAGCAGCAGCTTTTGGAGGCAGTGATATTATTTGGCTTTATCTGTACATATGAGTAGCATGTATTGCTTAAAGATATATGGAAATACACAGGGGATGAAAAGTAATTGTTTGCGGTGTAACACTTCCTAGTCTCTAATATTTGTCATAGTGTGATACAAAGTGCTAGGTAAAGTACCTCTCAGAAATTCAAATTCTTATTTGATGAACACCAACAGCTCAGTTACAAAAACAGCTCATAGAAATAATGCAAAGAAACCTTTGTAAGTATCCTAATAATACTCACAAGCCTTAACAACTCACTTATGCCTTTTTCAGTCAAGAAACACGGGTTGTTCCACAACAGACATGAAAAAAATACATAAATAAAAAGGTCTCATACATGATGTACAGTCCACACATTAAAATTAAAAACTTGGGTGGATCCTCAAAAAAAAAAGTAGAAAGAGCAAGTGGTGACACTTAAGGTTCGAGTGAAAAACAGGCAGAACAGGTTAGCTGTCTCTCCTGTGTTCGCAGGCATCCTAGCAAACCTGAACACTAAGATTTCCGGTTGCTATATAATGCAATTTAACATCAGGAAACAGCAAAGTGTGCTACCTGCCTCTGTGAAACATAATAAAGTAGTCATTTGGCTACCACCACAGTAATCATAGTAGGTACCAAAGCCAGCTTCATAGCCATTTTAGGCACAATGAGACACAGTGATCTTTGACATTGGCTCCCATGTCTGTGAAAGCAACCCCTTCTTGACAGAGGAAGAAAGTGATGAGTAATCAATACCCATGTGTCAGAGGAAAACATTGTGCATGAAGAAGGAAATAGAAACTTGTATCTCAATAACATTAGCTGCTCTGGAGGGTATATTTTCTTTTGTCTTTTATTCTTTACGCAATTGAATCTTTCCAGACTTTGTCCAGGCTTGGCTGGTTAGAGATCCTGATATACAAAAGTCCACTAATTTCTGCCTCCAACACTCTCAGACAGACACTTTTCACTCTCTCCAGGCCCCAGGAGGGATCTCTTTCAAGGGAAGGCCAATGAGTGGTAAGTCACAGCTAGAGTGAAATCAAAGGAAGTGGAGTTAAACAAAGCTCCAAGGCTAAGCTGCTAGGTCATGTATTCTGTATTTACCTCAGACTCAGGAAAGAAAGAACAGAGAAAACATACATCATCTCATCATATAGCATCCCATATAGTGCACATCCCCTCCTCTTTCTTTTTTTCCCACTTCCTTGAATTAAATTCACAGTCTTACAAACAGAGATGTAGAAGTCTTTTTGCCACTTATTCTGGCTGTGAAGCTGCCTAATAATCAAACCATTACTTCAACTTAATCTCTCAGGCAATAAAGAACAGGAGACAGCCTTTAAGCCTGCACTTTTTAAATTATTTTTTATTTTTTTTTTATTTTTTTTTTTTTTTTATTAATTCAGTTATCGTCAGTATAGAAAATCACACAGCCATGAGGCTCCTTACTGAAGACCTCAAAGCTCTTTGCATATAAAAGGGAATTAAATCCTCATAACTACCTCTCATTTTATCCTTCACTACTTATGAGAGGAGATTCATTATACCTTTCCCTTAATGTGTTGCTCAAGGATAGTGTCTTTTTTGCCTGCGGTAATCTAGCCAGAGAAGTAGTGATCTAAATTTGTTGTGCAGAACACAGACCAGTTTATTCAGAGCAGGCACGCAGAAAGAGTAAGTAGATTCTCCTAATGAAGACATCTGGAAAATGCTATACTGGATAAATAAATCCACTGTACAAAATTTCTTTGGCCTCTTTGAAACAGCATTGCCACAGACTCCCAAGTTCTGTAAACATCAAAAGTTCGGAGGTTCTTAGCCATGGAAGATTCATCCCCTTTTTCCATCCTTTTGACTCTAGGGTGATCAGGTATCAAATACCTCCAAGATTTCAAAGCTACAGATGACAGGGATACTCAACGACTGGTAATGCCAAGAACAGGGCTTTCATGGGAAGAGTCATGGATCTTTCCACTGTAGCTATGTATGTACCAAACATGTGCTTAAGACTTTCTCTAAGGTATACTTAGAGCTTTCACCTTCTTTTTGTCCATCCTGTACTTTCTTTTCTAAACTGGAAGAAAAAATCCATGAAGTGTAACTTCCTAAAGCAAATGAGAGACCACATCATTTGACAGGGCAAGAAATTGTCACACTTGGATGGATGAAGAACATGTGATTTGATAAAGACTTAAATCATTTAAGCGTTAAGAACATGCTTCAGACTTCACTTTGTTCTCATACTTCCATGCCTCTACGCAACTTCTGCCAAGTCATTCTGTTTACACAGATACAATTCTACTCAACAATCACTGCAAGAAGGGTGAGCATTTCTGGAGCATGTGTCAAGGGCTAAGAATTTATTTTTCAGCAATTATTCTAAAGTATCACTGATGCTACTTATAGGATAGATGATCATAAATGCGTGTAACAAGCTATGATATAAATCTTTAGATCAGAGTGCTTTATGGAGGAAGATGAAGCTTAATCTGAGAAATGTTTGGTTCTGTCACATCTGTGAAACACAAAGGTATCTCACACCATAGACACAGACAACTGCAAACAGGGTAACCTTTAGGAATTTCCATTATTACTCTAATGTATGGCATTAATATTTCCCACATATAGGCCATACTTAATTGAAGATCTTCTACTAAAATACTACCATGAAATTACTGAAAATATATTGTCCTCATGCAGCTGTCTACTTGCTGTAAAACTCTCCATATTCAGCATTCAGCTTCTTAGTGCAAGCAATTTGACAAAATAGTACAAGTTTTTATTGACAGTCTCCATTACTTTTCCTAATGGAAAAACATCTCCTTGGCAACACTTCCAAATCCTCAGATACAGATACATGGAAGTAGATTTCAAATGAAGATAACATTCTTTGGTCTGGTGAAAAAGATTAATTTTCAGTATCATGTCCTTCTTTACAGTGCAGCACACCAGATGCAGTAATGTCCATTCCACAAGTAGGATTGTGAAATGAAAAAATCATTACGATATACTAATACATTGAGCCTGAAGAGTCTTATAAACATTTTAGGATGAGTGAATTTTGTTAGATGTCATACATTTGGGGGAGAATTTTTCTTGTATTTCTGGCAGACCATGCCTGGACTGTAAAAGAACAGAAGTCTAATGTTCAAAGCTTCTAGCCAGGTGAGCCAAGAGACAAAGTGTTCCACAAGGGTTGTTCAATAAATAAGTTCCATATTTACCAGTATCAAGTCAAGACAACACTGATATCTGAGGGTTGTTACTGGATGCCACTGATCCATCTCTCTGTTTCTCATAAATATTTGTTCATTTTCTCATAATCATTGTCGAGGGTTAAGATTGCGGGGTGACAATCAAACCCTGGCAGATGTATTGTTAACCTCCTCTCCCCCCCCACTTCCCCCTTTTGCCCCTCCCTCTCCCCCCTTCCCACCAAGGACAGGCGATCGGGAAGGAAAGAAGGACAGAGAGAAGAGAGTTGGAAAAATTAAAGATGTTTTAGTAATGCTACTAATAAGAATAGAGAAAATGATACAAAATATACAAAACCAATCTTGACAGTCTCAGCAACTGCAGAGCCAGCACCCAAAGTCCTGGATTAGACTCTGTAGCCAACCAGAGCTGGATTCAGTCTCTCACTAGGCCTCCGTTCACAGGGACAACTAGCAAGGTCCTCTCCTAATGTCAGCCATGAGGAAAAAGGGAAAGGAAGAAGGCAAAAAGGGCCGAGATCCTCATGATCTCACACTTTTATATGAAGTATTCACGTGAATGGAATGTTATATACCGTTGGTCAGTCTCTCAGTCACCAGTTTCTCATTGCCCCTCTCGCAAGATGTCCATCCGTGCTTATCAATAAGTTTGCATTCCATTGCTAGGTTTACCAAAACATGTATCTGGTTCTCCAGGAAAATGCAGCTAATATGAAGGCTTTAGCTGACAGGTAAATTCACTCAAAGGGAAACTTGTTTTTTAACAAAACCAGGACAATCATTTATATGAATGAAACTTAAGTGTATGGTAAAAAGTGATAAAGTTGATATAAAAATCACCAATAACCATTCTTAGTCAACCTTTGTAGACATCAAGCTCTATTGACCGTCATTTCTCTGTGTATTTCTTCACAATGATGCTTTTAGCAGAGGTCCAGCCTACAAACTCCCTAGTAATTCTAAAACTTCTTACCAGGAAAACAAAATACTGCTTCTTATAAAACATGACATACCAAAATCAATTTAAAGATGCCGATCATGTGTTATGTTCTCAGCAAAGTTCTGCTGGCAATGTGAACAGGTATTTTCTACTTTAAGCTTTGGTTCAAAAAAACACTAAAGCTCACATTTATTTTCATCTATATTCAGGGGAGAGTTTATTACAAGTCTAACTTTCAGTACCTTAAAGGGCTTTGAGGACATAAGTTATTCTAGTGATGGTCTTACCTTCTCTTCTTACCAGTAATGTTCTCCTCAATCAGAGTATCACTCTTAAAAACTAAGTTCCTTCATATAAAAGACCCAACCTTAACAACTCCTCAATAGCTTCCCCTGAACTGTTTTCAGCCTAGCTTTTAAAAACGTCTCTAAATTAACTAGGCTTACTGCAGTTATGTTGTCTGCCCATATACCTACAATGGATTTTTTGTCCCTTGTGTATACATGCACAGAGGACATAGCAGTTCTATTTAGTGTGAATTACCATTTGCTCTTCCTTGCTTGTGCAGAAATAATTTATGGTGTGCCCTTTATCTCCTGTCTCCATATAGAAAGCATCATCTAGAGAGATACAGGAAACCCCAATTCATAGGGTAGCCATGATTGTATTGCTTAAAATAAAGAAATTCAACTTGCCTGTTGTTTTTCTGTGAACATACGGTGGGAAGAAAGCTGAACCATGAGGTGTTTCAGAAGTATGTAGCAAGTACAGCACATGTAGCAAGGGAGACAAAGGTCTGGCATTGCTGCTTATTCCCAGTGTAAAGTTGCTGCATGTTCATAACCTACAAAACTGCTGAAAATCAAATTGTTAGTCCTGGTGCTCGCAAGACTGTTGTTTAGTACTGATTCTAATGCACCTTCACTCTTATTGTCATCATTGCAATACACATGGTAACCAGCTTGACTACAGTCTGTGTGTCAGACCTAACAAAACAACACAGCCTTCATTTTAAATAAACATGACTTTGAAGGTTTAAAATTAAACTGCGCATATGAATTTTTCCTGGAGTGGAAGAATATTTTTAATATTCCTAGGCTCTTTGATGCTTTCCCAGGTTCCCTGTCCTGAGAAGCTGCATGTTCACATGCTGTGATCTTGATAATGTAGTTAAACCAGTGTTACCAGCACCTGCCTCTCTAAGAGCTGTTCTTCCCTTCCTTCTCTTGCATCCACATCCTGACATTCCCCTTCATTTTCCATTCACACCAATTTTATTGTTTCTACATTAAATGCCACTACAGATCTCTAGAATAAAAATTGCAGCTGCAGCTTGCAAGACATACTTCAGGGCAACATACTGTCAGAGAAAATCATGAGAGGCGCTGGTGGTTTCAGAAGAATCTGAAAGATGAACTAGATTCAGATTCAGAGTGAAGAAATGTAGGGGGGAAAATTATGTCTGTGCAGATAGGCCTCCTGCTGATCACAGGCATGGATGGAGATTACCATTTAACGCGTGTCAATTTTGTTAAGTTTATTTCTGACCAGTAACACTAATTTGTATTTGTTTTTTTTAATCACAGATTTACCTGAGCAGAAATTAAGAGGGAAAGCTAATGTTCATTACTACTATCATCAAACAAGCATGTTTACAAAGTAAATACTTGGTAATATCTTACTATCTCTTTCATATTTAAAATCTCTTTACCTGGCATGACAAAATGTTCAAGGGATATTCAGCATATCATCTTGACTCTTCCTCTGACATGGCCTAATATAACAGATACAGTCTCACAAACGTATTTCTTTACAAATAAACACAATGTTATTTTCTGCAAAATTTTGTGGTACCTTCTTTCATTCTTTAAACATGTATTTATTTGTATGAATCTTCCTAGCATATAGACATGGTTTGGACACCAGTGATCTCATAAACAGCATAAAATTTCAAAGAGCTCAATCTCACAAATGGTTTATATTCATCCCTCCCAATCAAGCAAAATCTAACAAACTCGAGTCTCGGAAATTAACATGCCCTCACTCTGTATTGTTTTACCACCCAGGGTTTTAAATTAATGTCTTATTCTGCATTAAAGGAGAGTCATCACAGATATAATTCTACTCCATTTCCATTAGGTCAATTAACAGAGGTCTTGATTAGGTAGGAATTGCACCTTTGAGAGGTCTCTCCACCTGCTCTGTTACAATTGAAGAAAACTTAATATAATGAAGAAGATTAAACTTCCTTATACTATGGATGAGAATTCTGGGACTATATCAACAATCAGTAGATAACCTACGTATGTATATTTACATGTAAATAGCCAGTACGGAGCAATCTCTTACATTTTACAGAATGTACAGGTCCAAAAATATTCTAAAAATATTCTGTATTATGAAGAAAACAGTGACATATTTTTCTGTTTTGAGTATCATCAAGTATATGCTCTCTATATAATATAGTATCTAAAACCTCTGCCTGCAAAAAATATTCTGCTCAGAAGTTTCTCAAAAATGAGACAAAGATTTTAGGATGCATGCTATACAAACAATTGTGCTAGTTTGTCTGCTAGATCTGCTTTTTTTACAAGTCTATAGAATGCATATGTGAAGATACTTGCATGTTCCTGTAAAAGCACAGATGTGTAGCAGGAGAATCATATAAATAGTGCCATTCACAAGGGATATGAAACAGGCAACGGGATTTTTGAAGCTGGATCAGGCTACATGTGATTTATGATATAACATGCTACTAAGAGACACCTATAGATAATATAATAGCACAGCTTGACAACTATGATTTATTACTAAGCACTCTTTTTTTTATTAGGGGCAGACATTTGCTCCTTTGTTTTGTTGTCAGGTTTGCAGTCAGGAGATAGCTATAATCCTAAAATGGAGTGCTGTAGTAAAAATTAAATCAATTTTTTTTTTTTTTAAATCAACTAATCACCATGACCACTAGGTATTTTACAAAAATTGGTGATGATACAGATGTTTTCATTTTTTACCAATGGAGGTTTTAATAAGTTTTTAATTGGAGAAGAGAGCAGATGTATTTCGACAGGACACAACAGGCTAAATTACGACTTAAATGATCATCAACTTCACAATTAAATAATCTCTTTTAACTATTAACAGTTCAAAATATACTGCCTTAGAAGTCTGAGATATGCTTTTATAAAACATTCAAATTTAAATTCACATGAACAAATAGTTTACTAGTTGTCATCAAATAATACTAGATAAAGCCTCTTCTAATTAGAGGCATTTAGAGACAAGCATAAAACTAATGTTGTAACTAATAAATGCCCACCTGCAATGCAGTCATTGTGTTGTGGAGATAAAAAATTCCACTAAAACTGGAACAAGCTCATCAGTTCCAATAAAGCACCACCTCCTTTGAAATCATCACATCCTCATGTGTTCCTGAAAATCCCTGCAAAAAGAGCTTCTGCATGTCTCCTCCAATCAGAACGTGCTACAGGTGCATTTTGTAGGAGGAAACAACTGGAAACAAGTTAGGATATAAACTTTTTAAACTATGATCCAAAAAATTTTCTGAATGCTGCTGGATATCATGAGTAATTCTAGATTTATTTTTCTAAGAGAATAGAAAGGGTAAGTTTATACCCACTGTTCATAGCAGGGGTGCCTTGTTACAAGGATAGGCTGCAAAAAAACAAAAGGATGGGCAAGGTAGTGGAAAAGGTCTGTGGGTTTGGAAACAGCTGTACCAAGACTGTACTGAAGCTACTCATTCCTTCTGTCCCTAAACATCCTATCCTCTATCAGTAACAACACAAAAGGTTTTTTCATAAGGCCCTCAAGTTTTAAGGTGCTGGCAGTTCTGTAGCTTTCTAACTTATACAATTCCTGAGAACTGAATTTTTTCTAGAATGAAACCTTCTTCTTGATTGCTCACAAAGGAATAATTTCTGGGTTATAAAAAATAACTGCTTTAATTGTTTTTCATTGTCATCATGGTATATATTTACCCCAGTGATCTTTTTATTTGTTGTGCTTTAATTTAGCTTGCCTAAGAAACATGTTTCACAAGGCAAATGTTTCCAGTTTCATGCTGTATTCCAAGGCTGCAGTCCAAATGTTCTGATTGAAATTTAAACATAGGCCGTGCCCATTATTTTTGTAATGGTGTTAATGTACAGCAATACAATCTCCTTGTGACAGTTTGCATAAAACCAGTGAAGGAAGATAAAAGCTGCAAATTTTTATGACCTTTGACTTTTTTTTGCTAAAATAAAGCATTTTTTAAAGTCTATGGCATCTCTTTTTTCACCCAGTAGTAAGAAATAATAGATGACAGGGTTAAAAAAAAAAAAAAGCAGTAAGAACCAGAATGGTTCCAAAATTATTTTCTCTTCAGTTAAGAATAGAAGAGCGTGAGTTTACATCACCTGATTTTGTGCTTGAACTGCATTAGAAAGCCTTTGTATGTGTGACTTGTTCAAGGGCTTAGCTTTTAAATTATAGAGCAATGCAATATTCAGGACGGCATGCTCATACTGATTAACTAACACCATTACTGTAGAACTGGCATTACTGTACTGCCAATTACATGTTCAATTTCTTGTTAAAATTCTTGTTAAAACAACTTAATCCCCAGGCTACATTTCTTAAGTTTTCTGTTCTTTTCATATCCTGTACAAGATTCTTAGAAAGATAAATAATAACTAATATTTTGCAGTACCTATCTTGACAAGCAACTTCATGTAGATTTAAATCTATGCAACATCAAGAAGCAGAACTTTTTTTAAGATCAAAGAGGAAACAAGTAATTAAAAAAAATACACACACACACACACAAAAAACTACAAAAACACTTTTAAGAAGGAGTAGGTGTCTTGTAAAAAAAATCAGAAATAAAAAAACCAACAGTAACAATTTGTCATTCTTGCTGCTAGAATAATCTCAAAGCAGCAGGCGGGGTGGTTCAAACCTTATTCATAATTTTTGAGGTCTTGGGTTTGGCAGTTGCAGTATCATATATCTTGTTTTTGAGGAGTAACTTAAACGAATGTTCCTTGCAAATACTTCAATGTATTTCAAAAATGAGTCGTCTGTGGGAAATAAATCAATATTCAACCAGTTATAAACCTACAGGTGACAAATTACAAGAAAAATAAAGTATATATCTCCTTGTATAGACAGGCTATATATACTGGCTTGCAACCTATCCTTGAAGTACAATTCAGTGCTTAGGAAATACAGAACGTTTCATGTGTTTCTGTGGTGTCTACCACTCCAGAGAAGGCAATACATCCTGGGCAGGAGGAATCTTCTCCCTCTTAGCAAATACACACCTGCAGAACTGACAAGGTGCCATTAGCAATGCAGTCACCTACCCACATAAAGGCCCCGAGTCAGCAAAATATATTAGTACCTTCTTTCTTCTTGAATAAGTTCCTTTGCTTTCAGGAGGACCTAAAGCAAAATATGCCTGTACCTAGCATGAAGCAGTAGTGCACATCTGCATTCCTCCGGGCAGATTCTGATGCTTTCCTGCTTTGCAGGATGTAAGTATGAGTTAACACATCCCTCTGAAATGAAGGAATTTACCTTCACAGGAACCTTCCCTGGACCCTAAAGACAAGAGTCCAAGCCTGCATATACAGAACTGAAAACCAGCATAAATGGTGTATCTGACACTTAAAGCGGTATGCAATTTGTTTCAAAGAAATAGTAGTCTGGTAGGTACTTATACTGGTCAACATCAGAGTTGTATAGGATACTGACTTTCTAATGAATCTACCAGGGAGACGTGCAGAGTTGGTTACTAGTGTTGAAACATATTTGGGGTTGTTTATTGTGAGGTCGAAGATGTTATGTTTGAGGGCTGACTTACAGGATTTACCACAAATATTGTGAGGTGCCTCGGTGGTACCTAAGGTCAATTGGTAAACAGTCAAGATAAAAAGAGCACTGAAAATAGCAATATTTATCTCTCTGTAGAAAAAGTACTGTAAGACCTTGTTAATCTCTATGAGGACATGAATCTAGTCTCGCTACTGCCAGTGCATTGGCATTAACACATCACATCAAGAAAACTCAGTTCCCAACATTAGAGGATTAGTGTTAGCTACAAAAGACTCAAATAGCTAGAGACTAATTAGAATAAAAAAAATAATAAAGTTGATCTTTCCAGTAAAAAGAAATCTAAGGTGCAACAAAATTTATACAAGTGGCATCATTTAAAAAATCTAAATAGAAATCAACACTGCAGATCAACACAACAGTGCCTCATTTCTTAAGAGACGTAGAAACTCTAAAGAAATGCCTAAATATTGTATTTACTATTCCAGCCTGGCAGTTTAATAGCCTGTCAGTTTGTAACCTTTGTTACAAACAACTGACAAGTAGCAGAGGCAAGTGTGGTAGCTGACAAGGAAATTAAAGAATGTCATCCTAGTTAAACCTGACATGACTTCTAACTAAATTCTTGCAAAGAATTTCCAAGATATTTTTCCCATTCAACTGTTCATGAAAAGATTATAGATTCTGTTGGATGTGTAATAAAATTAAACTCTGTCTTCAAGACATTTACACAGTTGAATTACTGAAGAGTTTCAAATTGGCATGTAAGAATATAAACATGAATATTTTTATAAGGGTTATTTAGTAAAGTTGATAAATATCATATTGCAAAAAGGACTATCACTGTAATTAACATTTTCCAGTTACTGAGAAATGTATCTGTAATAGCCTTTTCCTCCTTTAACCACTGCAGTTATGCAATGTATTTCAATTTTTTGTATTGCAACAAATACTTTTTAAACTCACTATTGACCTGCAGGTAAAGAAAGAGTGTATGATGCATAATGTACATGGCATATAGGGAAGGCCTAATCCTGCGCTTCCTGAATTTCTGGTATAACTGATGTCTGTGTTGATGCTATAGCCACATGAGCCGAATGTTGCCATCTCACGTGGAGTCTGACAGTATCAAAAGATATTTAACTTATTTGATCATCCATCCAAGAAAATGAGATGGGTACAGATTTAAGCATATGTGGAAAAGTTTCCTTATATTATTTTGAATCATAGTGGTAACTACTGAAATATCTACTTTGTCATTTACATGACTGTCAAAAGCCTCTTAGTGTTTCACTTGAGCAAGAAATATAGCTGCATCAGATTTATCTGAGATATTAGGAGAGAGAGAAAGAGTTTTTAAACCTCTTCTGAAAATGCCTGAATCAAATGTCCACTGAGCTTAAAGGGCACTAGGGCAATGTACAACTTCAAAACATGAACACTGTCTGCATAAACATGCTTCAGAACACAGTACAATTTTCTAGTAGAAGTTATGTTAGCAAAAGCAACAAAATATTACTTTAGCATTCGAGCTACCTTGTGCTCGTGGAGTCAAACTTGCTGGAGAAAATTTAATTTACTATTTCAGTTGATTTAGTAGATCTCAAAATTAATATTATGCCCTTAATTAATGTGTGTAAATAGGCAAGAAGCAACTCTATGGAAGTCGGATTTGCATCACCTTAATACTGCATTCTGTACTGGTCAGGCTATTTCATCTCTCACTGATGAGAGAGCTAATGGTCACTGACCACACAAGAAAAATAATCACTTTCTATTCAATCATTGCATAAAAAATACTCAACTATTTTCATCCTGAAATCAAATAAAATGCATTGAATAAAAAAAAATAAATATGTTGACACTAGTATTATAATCTGTTTAGCTAGGGCTGTCCTTGTTTATTGTATTATTTTCCTTAAAGAAATTATAAAAATACTGTTTTAGCCAGCAGGCTATACAGAGAATGGTGACACAGTTCACTTTATAATGACACAGTCTGTTGGGAAATCTCAGGTCATGCTGAAATATAATATATTGCATGATGCTTATTTGTTATGATGGTTAGAGAACTACTAACTGGGCTATTGCTTACAGTGTCATTTGGAAGAAAATGACAGATGCCAACTAGGTGTGTATTTTACCTTAGAAAAGGTATTCAGAAAATGCTATAAAGGCTATTTGCTTATGTTAAGATATAAAGAAAAACCTCTAATGGCAAGGAAATTGTTTGTGTGCAGACATTTTCTGTATAATTTAGAGAATGTAGGAAAAGAAAATAATTTACCTAAAATCAATGCCAGTGCCAAGATCTTTCTTCACTCAGAAAGCAAATGGGGAATGTGATACTTATTAATTTCCTTAAAATACCAACCAGTCCTCCCCATTTCCTTTCCCTTTCCCTTTCCCTTTCCTTTCCTTCCCATCCCCTTCCTTCCCTTCCCCTCCCCTTCTCTTCCCTTCCCTGTCCTTCTTTTTTCTCTTTTCCTTTTGTCTTCCTGCTTTGCAGCTCATTTTACACCCAAAATAGCATTGTCTACAGTAAACAACAGAAATACACCTCTTTAGAGCAAAACAGCAAAATATAAGGAAGTCTGCATAAGGGAGATGCACAGTCACTGACTTATTAAAGGTTTTTTTAATTGCTGCTCTTGGTTAGCATTCTCATAAACTAACTATGGAGATATAATCCTGATGAAACTGCTACAGGGTAGGTGCAAATCTCAGTGGTAACCACATCCAGGTGGCTGCTTGATTATGAAAATGCAAAGATGGACTGAGCAGATATACTGAGACCTCATTTTGGATGAGGGAGGATGAGTACTTAAGTGGGAGAGGAAAAATGAACTGCACAACTACAGGACTAGGATCAACTACTTGCATGGCAACCCTTCAGAAAAGAGTCAACAACAGTATGGAAAAAATACAAAATCCAACTTAGGTGTGTAAACTGGTGGTTAGAAAGGAAAATCTGAAAGAATGGGGTTAGCCTAAAGAAAAGAAGAGGTGGAACAATTATAACAGCTTCAAACACAAAAAGCAGCTGCAAACAGAACAATCTTTTCTTCATGCCCATGAATAATGAATTATGTATTTAAAATACAGCAAAATTGATTCACATTAAACACGATAAAAAATGTCTGGGGTAAAAACATGCACAGGAACAGTATGTCTGGGGTCTGCTTTTCATGAACAGGATGAACTTTTTTGAGAAATTATTTACCTTCAACAGGTTTTGGACATGCACATCATGGCTGATCTGAATTTGAGCTTCAGACAAATGACTAAGAAGGTCTTTCAAAACCTTCTGAGAGCTAAGTGTGGAAGGAACATGTCTTGCAGAAGTTTCCCTAACACAAAAAGTACCTGACAACATATGTCCAGAATCCTTGGTTTCTATATATTGGCCTGCCTCCAGAAAGGAGATTATATTTCAGAGACACTAGATCTAAATGTAAACCAAATGCTGAGAGGCTTCATTAAAAATTAGAAGATTTCAAGCACACTCATAAGAAGCGTAGAAGTTCCCTTAGTTCAGTCCTGTGGCACCAAAGCCATAAAGGTCACTTGACAGCTCACGATGAGATTCCTTATTTTCCTTTAAATTTTCTATAACACATCTTGCTGTGCTCAGAGCATTTCTATTCAACCATAAACCCTTGGTCATATATGGCTAGAGCATAAAGACATTAACAAATTTCTATACATTAACCACAGGAAGAGCTGTTCTTATTAACCTAGTCTGAGCTTCACCTACAGGAAGGAATCACAAACATAGCTGGAACAAGCACGTGCCATTAATATGACACAAAACTAACAGGTGCCTGCTACAGTATAACTTTTAACATGACTGTTGTTTAAAGTTATGAAATGGAGATTGCTGTGCCTCATGGAAGAAGAAAAAACGCATCCTGCTCTTCATTTGCTTTATATGTGGAATGCCCCAACTGCAAGCTGCATACAGATTTTCTGAGATACATAGGAAATGATCTGCTGATCAACAGTCTTCAGAATAAAAGTAAATCTTTTCAGCTTGCTTTAGGAAGATCAATATCAACATCAAACAAAATTCAAACTATGCATTCTACATACACAATCTATCCTCACAAGTGCTTAGAGGAGTTGGAGAAATGAGTTTATGGTATTGTGTAGTCACCCACTTCCCCCTACCAATCTGCAAGCATCCAGTACTTGCTAAGTAAACAGCATCAGGTAGTTCAATAGAAGAAAAAACTTCAAAAACAGATGATGGTCACTGTATTCTTTTTAATTTTTAATAACCTTTTAGACATAAAAGAAAATAATAACCAAATTTTCTGCTTTCTTATGTCACACTCCTACTGGCTTTTCCATAGGGGACCATATCTTTCAACAGGCCATCATTCCAAAGTGTGATACCAAATATGAGGCAAGGCTGAAAAAAATCAAAAGATTATTCCATCCAGGGTTGGCATATGAGTCTCATTTCCTCATGGAAAATTAGAACTATTGTTTTCACCTGCTGTCCCTACAAACACAGACTTCAAAAAGAACAGTGGTCAGCATCAATAATCCAGAGTCACCAAATTAGCATGAAATTGAGTATATTTGGGGGAAAAAAAAATACAGTTTGCAAAATGAGGGACATGACAGAAACAAACACAGGGACTCAGCTCTGTGTAAAATGGCATACTTACTAACTCCTAATTTTTATTATAACTAGATATTGTCATGCTTTCATATCCATTCATAATAATTTAAGCCTGGATCTTTAAAAAGCTTCTTTTTTTGTTATATATGTATATTTTTTGACACTTTATCTGCCATTATACTAAATCTGCTTCATTCACCAGGAGTTCTTTTCATGGGTTTTTTTTTTTTTTTGGTTCCCCAGTCAACAAAGCAAGACAATACCATGTTAGTATTGTCTGGCTGTTCCAGAGAAGGTGTAATGTTTGTCAGCATGCCTGCTGCCCAGATGAAATTGCCTTTTTAACACCATTCACAGCCTTGCTCAGTGGGACATTTACATCTTTTTCCCCACTTCTGTCTAAAGTGCAGGTGTAAACAGTAAGTGCAGTTAAGTACTCTTTGAACTTTTCCACAGCTTAAAAAATTAAAAATAAAAAAATGCATTTTCATGGAAGCATTCATTTTGAGGATATCTGATTCTGTATTCCTTTTTGTTAGTGGATTACCAAAAAAGTTTCCACTAAAACAACTGCATTCTTTAGAAGACAAATGGAGGTGTAGGTTCTTAGAGCAACTTATTTACTTTAGGGAGAGCATTTGCTAAATGACGAAACACTGAAACTTGATGATAATGTATAAGAAATTTATAATTGAAATGCAGGCATTCAGTAATGAATCGCCAGAATTTTGGACATAATTTTCAAATGAAAAATACAAGAACTTAGAGCTTAGCAATTGAAATAAAAAACATCTAAAATTGAATAAAGATTTTCACTAACTTGAGTGGGTTTTAGTTTAATTTTCACGTGTTAAAACTGCAGGCTTTGAAAATCAATATTCCAGCTAAATTTCAGAAAATATAGATGACAGTAAGTCACAGCTTAGAAGTTAAAAAATACACTTTCATGCTAATTCCAAACAACATTTTGGCTCTATAAAGAAACCCATATCAATATCATTGCATAGTCATTTACATTTGAGGCTATCAAAGAGTGAGGTGATTCTCCCTCTACTAACTAATTACACAGGTTATATATGGTAACTAGGTTTCTAACTTGGATGTTTCCACTGTTTCAAAAATAAGATGAGGCAAATCTAGAGGTCAGTTGTTTGGTTTTGTTGGTTTATTTTTTCTTTTCCTCTAATGTCAGTTCAATGGATAGACTGTCATTTATACTTAAGGTTCTATACATCTCTGTGAATTCCTTTCCTGTCAACCAGAAAGCTCTTGAGATTTCAGGCTTTGAATCAAGTTTTAAGAGGGACTTACACAGAGGAAAGGTAGCACCTTCCAACTCCAGCTGTCTCTGAGGAACTGCCAGCCCCAAAGGAAATTGGTAGTGCATGAAATAGGCTGAAAGTTGCAAAACTGACAGCAAAAATAGCAGATGTTGGAATAACCATTGCTGTTTAAGTCACAACAGATCAAGTAAGTTATGCAACATATTGGAAAAGATATGTATTAATCAGAGTGTTTTCTTTAATTAGCATCTGACTGTCATATGCCTGGTACCTTAGCACTGCAGGACAGTTGTGTAGCTCAGTTAATTAAAAACTAGTAGCAGCTGCATTCTATTTGTCCTCATTGCATACTAATGAGCAACAAAGCACCCTACAAAGAAAAAAAAATCAGTTAAAAATATTGTCATAATTTGAGTAACTTAATTTCAATGGATAAGAAACCTCTGGCTGCAAAATATGACCATCCACAGAAAGCATTGAAAAGTGCCAAGAACTTACTCTCACCACTGTCTGATCTTGATCTGATTATGTATTAAGCAATACAATCCATCTGTCACATATGCAAAAATACAGTCCTCTGTTTTCCCAGGAATATCACACACACAAGAAGCATCCACATATATCAACAAGCCCTTAATAATTTCGAATCTGGAACTTCAGGACACAGATCTACACCAAAAATAGTTGGAAAAATGGTGTAACTTTTGTCATCCCTGACAATTATCCACCTGCAAGACAAAAGATGGGCCTTGAGTGTGACACATCATCAATAAATGGGAGAGCAAATTATACCTTCAACCACACCTAAATAAGACAGGTGTTCTTCAAACTAAAATCTCAGTTATACCTGCATGTATACTTATTTAGGTACAGCAATATACCTAAATTTGTAAGGGGTTGAGTTAGGGACTGATCGTTCAATCCTCAGCAATACAGTGTTTCCAGATTCTTTAGGACACATATCCAGGTGCCCAATATTGGATTCACCAAGGACATTCTAGGTACCCCTTTGAAGTAGGGAATTGAGAAATCTTTGATAAGCATATTTTAGAAATAGTCAACAAATACTTTGTGCTTGAATTTTCAAAAAGCTTTAAAATTCCCGTCACTAAGGTTTCCTTTATATGCCAGCTGTCCAGAGATAAGGGAAGGGCCTCTTATAATTTAATTTATTAAAAGAAAGGAAATATAGAGTAGAACTTCTCTCTGTGGAGGAAGAAGGGGAGTTACCAGGAGGATCATATATGAACCTGCTCGCTTCAACATTATAGACAATCTGAGAAAAGCACTGGCTCGTGAAGATACTAATTTCTCAGGATCATAAAGACATAAGCTGAATGCAAATAGTTACAAAGACTCTTGCAATACTGATGGGTCTGAGATACAATATAGTGATAAAAAAAGGAGCAGATGAAATTCAACATACAAAAGTGCATAGTATTATGCACAGAAAAATGACATTCAGTGCATCTACAGTAACACATTCTACTGATACCAGTTCAGAAAGACATCTTGCTATCCTGAGCCCTATAAAAATTCAAAGCTCCACAGAAAGAAGGACAAATAAAACATTTGCAGTTGTTTTAAAGGTAATAGCAATCACCAGCATCATTTTACTACTGCATAAGCCATTATATGTCTAATTCTGATCAGCCCCCTACCAAAAAAAAAAAAAAAATCTATGCAACAAAACTAGAAGTGGTATTATGAACAGCAAAAATGTAACAATTATCCCACGCATGTAACACCATATAGTTTAGTTTTGAAAAAATAAAAACAAAGAGAAATAAGCTAGACATCAATAAAGTGCTGAAAGATGTGGAGAAGCTGAGACAAGCACCTATGAATGATAGATGAAATCATCACATAGCAAGTCTGAAACAAATAAACAGAATTTCTTTTCCATGGAAAGGAAAGGTAACTGCAATGCACACCGCTATGGAACGTGAAGGCCAAATACACATGTGAGTTTAAAAAGGAATTAGATAAATCCCCAGAAAACAAGGTAATTAGTGTTTTTAAACCAGTGTTTCAAAAGCTGTTTTTAATCTCTTCAGTTTCCCTTTGAGGCGGAAGGCACCCAAACAAATGTGTACTCTGGACAGGTTTCTAGATCCATCTTAAAAACTGATGCAGTGTTCTCTATGTTAAGAATGGTCATTCTACCCATGACAATGTAACCACTAGCATGAGGATGTGCTTTAGGCACCTGCGGGTACTCGATAAGTCATCTGGAGAACACGATGACTTGACAACTACCTCTTTGAATCAACACAGATGATGTTCACTGACAGTTTGGAAAGCCTTATCAAGCCATTTTATTTATTTAGCTATTTATGCATGGCTGGAGACATAGCTGCTGTTTGTTCCCATTCCTGAAGTTGAGAATGAATTTTTCTGGCCTAGACACACACAGTGATGTTTCCAGATCATGTGTCACTTGAAATATATTTTCATTAGTGCAATTCTTACCCAGGAAACTGTTGATTAGTGAATTCAAGCTGTGTGCGCAATATACTATTTTCTCTTTCACTGAGTAATGGATGAGAACATTGGAAAGTTTTAGCTTAATCCCTAAACTTCCGTATTAGATAACTCTCTTCCTCTTACTCTCACATCTTTCCCTGCCAACTACTTCTAAATCTCATTTTCCTCTCTCCATAGGCATATGCCAGGATTTAAGGTAGCAGGGATATCAAGGTAAAATGCCATTCTCACAGTTATCAAAATTACTGTGCAGCTGGATTAAAATTTCATTGCTCATGATCTGCACAAATCATGAAATACACTGTAATAATTCCATCTCAATGCAATCAGGTGGTAGAGTCAGCTGGTAATCTTTTGCTAGGAGAGTCTTATGTTGGAATGCTGACTCTACAATACCTCAGCGCTCTACAGCACAACACTGACTCCATAAAAAGCTCTTATATAAATAAGACAAATGATTTCCTGATGCTTTGCATTTCCACAAGCCCCTGACTGTGGAGCTAAGCAGCTTTGGCGTTGAGCTGACTGAACACTCCAGTTACCAAGTTCCCATCTGGGCATATCCTGGGAAAAGACAAAATTTCATCCCAGTTTCCTGTATACAGACCAGAAATCTGGGGTGATAGTGCCTCTGAAAAAATTGATAGGGATGTGAAAGATTATCAATAGTACCAGTTAACAGCAGTAAAGATTGCCCAGTATTATATACAATCAGAGAAGTGAAAGGAAGTAACAGTGTTTCTAATAGTTACTGAGAATAGTTGGTTCCACAAAGGAGAGAGAAAATAGAAAATCTTGGCTACACTCAGTCCAGTAAGACTTTTTATATTGTCTTTAAGAAGGACAAGGCTTAATTTATTTCTTCCACAATGAAAAGACTTACAGACATAGATCACCACATGAACCACTAGTGTACCTGCTTAGAAAGCAAGTCTCCAGATACACATAGGTCATAGGTCTTTGCAGGATCTAAATCTTGATAAATGACTAGTATATCGATGGTCAGGGTAGGTAGGGGGATTCAATATGGTCTACTTTATACGACAGTTTTAACTATTATTGTTGCCGGGTATTTAGCTAAAGTAACATCAGAGAATCTATTCTGGCAGGTTACCTTTTCCTCCAACAGTGCATTTTTCTTCTAGAGTTATTCCCTTCATGTTTCCACCCTTCGAAATGTAAAAAATATAGGAGAGTTATACCACTACAGAAGGATTATCAAAATGCCATGTAAATACAGGAAAACAGCTTGGTATTAGTTTTTCCATTCTTCTTTTCCTTGCAGTGTGAATGAAGTTGGCCTGGGACAGTGAAGGACTTCTGTTTTCAGACTGTACAGGGGTGAGTTGCAAGCTGCACAACTTTGGCTCTACGGTGTTGTAGTCAAGACAGTGTGCCTTCCCTACAGGAACTCCATCCACTGCACTGTGGCAGGAAACACAAGATGGACACAAGTGCTCCCTCTAGTGCTAAATAAAAGTTTCTCCTTTGCATTTAGTGGAGGCAACTGGAGCTGAAACAACTTGTATGGAAGAGATTTGAATTTTTAGGTTAAGTCTTGCAGACACGTAAGTGTGCTTCTGCCAGCTCATTACATAGGCACAAGGTGCTGTCTAGCAATAAAAACACATGCAGAAGGGCATGAAGAAAAGAGAACTGGAGAAAGAATATCAGTTATATTGAAGAAGTAAACTTCCCAAAAGGGTAAGACTCATGTTTAAAACATTACCAACGTAGCGCATGCACAAGCCTCGGGTGATAATGCTGAGATTGCTTGCAGTCTTATTCATTTAAAATTGATTATGGGACAGCAGTAACTGTTTGGTAAACTTTTTTTAACAAAAGGTCTCATAATTTAGTATTTCACAGACAACACTGACAAAACTC
Organism: Patagioenas fasciata; assembly: GCF_037038585.1. Taxonomy (NCBI): domain Eukaryota; kingdom Metazoa; phylum Chordata; class Aves; order Columbiformes; family Columbidae; genus Patagioenas; species Patagioenas fasciata. The sequence goes on along the minus strand of NC_092521.1, from coordinate 71,874,888 downwards.
TTCTCTCTCCAACAAGATTTACATAATCTTTTAGACTTACACTTCCAGTTCTGCATTGCCAGAAGGAAGAGGAAGAGTTTATACCAGGCCTTCTAAGTTACCCAAAAGACATGAGAAGAAAAAAAAAAAAAAAAAGACTTCATAACATCCAACATGCTCCCAGTTGAATTAAGCTGTTAGTGTGACACCAGCAGAAATGAACATGAGATAGAACAGAAGCACAAGCGGGGAAACTGACTGGTAAGATCTCCATATCAAATTCTGAAATATTATTTTTAATGTTGAAAATATAGATCAACAGCAAAAGGATGACAGTGGAGAACCTGGACCCACTGCTGAATGGGGCATGAGCGCTGCTGCTGAAAGACACAGAAGTGGTCAAGATATTCAATGCCTGCTTTGCCATGGTCTTTACTGTTAAGATTTGCCTTAAGGAATCCCTTGTCTCTGAGATCAGTGGAAAAGTCTTCAGTAATAAATACTTACCCACTGTGCAGGAGAAGCATGTTAGGGAAAATTTAAGCCAATTGTACAAATTCATGTCCATAGGACCAGATGATCATCACCCATGAGTGTTGAGGAGTTGGTCAATGTCATTGTGAGTCAACTCTTGATTACCTTTGAAAGGTGGTGGCAACTGGGAGAGCTTCCTGAGACTGGAAGCATTTTTTTTTCAGAAAAGGCATGAAGGAAAATCCAGAGAGCTACAAGGTAGTTAGCTTCACCTTGATTCCTGGGAAGATGTTGGAGCAAATTATCCTGGAAGCTATTGCCAAACATAAGAAGAATAAGAAGATAATTAGGAGTGGTCGGTAAGGTTTTATGAAGGGGAAATCATGTTCAAGAAACCCAATATCCTTCTGCAATGAGAGGACTGGCATTGCAGATGAGGAAAGTGAAGTAGATGTTTATCTCAACTTTAGTAAGGCTTTTGACAAGTTCTCCCATAACAACCTCATAAGCAAATTGATGAAACATTGGCCAGGTAAGTGGCCAGTGAAGTGTGCTGAAAAGTGGTTGGAATGCTGAGCTCAGAGAGTTGTGATCAGCATCACAAAGTCCAGTTGGAGGGCAGTCACCAGTGGTATAACCGCAGTAATTTATACAGCGACTTGCAGGAAAGGACTTGGGGGTCCCAGTGGATGGCAAATTGAATACGAACCAACAATGCGCCCATGTAGAAAAGAAGGCAAACCACATCTTTGACTGCATTAGAGTGTCTCCATCAGCTCAAGCGAGGTGATCCTTCCCTTCTACTCAGCACTTGTGAGGCTGCTCTGTCCAGATCTGGGCTCCCAAGCACAACAAAGAGTTGGACATACTGGACTGGATCCACAAAAATATTTAAGGTCTCGGAGCATGGCAACGGGTGAGGGAGCTAGGATTGTGCAGCCTGGAGAAGAGCAGGTTCAAGGGGAATATTGTCAATGTGTATAAATAGGTGATGGAGAGAAGTAAGGAAGATGAAGTAAGACTCTTCTCTGTGATGCCCTTGACAAGAGCCACTTGACATAAATGGAAAAGGAAAAACAAACCAAATAAAAAAAAAAAAAACCCAAAACACACACACACAACAAAACAAAAAGACATTCCATTTAAAAATAAGAAAAATGTTGTTCTACTCTAAGTGTGATAAAACAATTGAGCAGCTTCCCCAAAGAGATTGTGAAGTATCCATCTCTGGAGATGTTCAAAACCTGACTGGGCACAGTCCTGAGCAATCTGGTTAGTCGACTCTGTTTTGAGTATGTGAGGTGGACTGGACTATCTGTAGTGTCCCTTCCAGCCCGTGATCCTGTGGTCGTTGAATCTGTGTAATAATGCATATCTCTCTGTGAGTCAACCTGGATTCTTATCTGATGTCCTCAGAAAGGCCCAAACTCCTTCAAAACAGAGAAAGAAGATATAGGGTAAAAGATAGAGAATACTTTTGATGCTCTATTGGTAGTTTTGATCAGACTGAAATCTCAGCACATTAATTCCTTTTAAACATATTTTGAGCATTTAGCTACTACAGTACTGAGAGCTCCAGAAATAAATTAGACATTTGCCCTTACTTACACTCTTTGCAGCACAGTATTAAAATGGTCCAAATCCCAGTCCAGGAGGTTGTAAAAGAACTAAAATTATGATGAGTAATATCTGATTTACAGCTAAAATTAATGCAAGAAAGTTTATTTAAATCACATTTTAAAACTTGTCAGAGTAGTGCAAGTGCTTCAATTGTAACACATGTGGGTCTATTAATTGTTTCTGCAGGTAAAACAAACTCATGTAAAGGCGAGTGTGAGACATCTTCACCTAAATAGAGAATAATGAGACAACCTACCTTTCAGGAAGACAGATTATCCTGTCCCTGTTCTTTTAATTAAAAAAAAATAAAAATAAAAATAAAAAAAAGGAAAAAAAAAAAAGGAAAGTATCTTCTATGTCTTGAGTTTTTGCACTTACTATTCATTTATTTCATGTTTTCATAAACTACTTATAGTTCCATTGCTGTATACAATGTGGGAATAAAAAGCTTCCTAAAGAACAGAACTTGTTTCATGCCAAATTATCTTATTTTCAGATGTACTTTTATCAAAAATTAGAAAAAAAGAAATCCAACTTTCACAGGCTACAACTTCTCCAAAAGAGAAAACACCACACATGTTCAGATATCTTTTTTATGAACTTATAAGCATGAGAGAATTTTGAAAATGAGCTGTAAGGTTCATTTCCACATTATTTTTCCATCATCTTATGGCTGATAAGTACACCATACGTGATTCACTGATAAGTCATCACGTGCCATAGGCATTGAAAATGTGAACATAAGGATATGTATCCTTGGCTATCAAATACTGACTTGAGTGCATAGCTGAGTTCAAACTCATTAGTCATCTACACGTATTGCCCCTAAATCTGTGATCATGGATGAATGAGACAGAAGTATCAAAGGAAAGCTGAAAGCCATGGAAGGCAAGCAGAAGTAGATGTCTATACAGTCTTTCCACAGAGCCGGGCATACACCAGCAGCAAAGGAACGTTCTAGCTGCTTTCTCATCTGGTGGCCAGTGCCAGACAAAAAAAAAAAAATAAAAAGATCCTGGTTCCTCCCTAGAGGGATGGCAGTAGCACTTGCTGGCAAGGCAGATGGCATCTGGATAGCCTAAACTTCAGCTGTCATTACAGCTTGTGGCTGTTAGAAAACTGAATCTCATATGCCCTGAGGTATCACAGTGAATGTGCTGCTCCCTGATGCAGGCACCTCCATAACTGACAAACACAGCCAGGCAGAAAAGCAGTGTTTAATCATTATTTACCTAATGAGTAATATAAAAATACTTGTTTGTTTTGTATCAGTGAAGATTGTTGAAGTGTCATTATTACTCAATAATGTTCTTTTGATATTTTTCTGTTGGTACATCTGCTTAACGCCACAGAGGTACATCTTCTAGAAGCATTTATGCTGACTATATATATGCATATATACCTTACTTCCTAACAATAAGAGAACATTAAATCAAATGAGTCCGAATTTGAGACAGTTGTGTGCCTTCAAGCATAGCTCCTCAGCTTTAAGAATTGGGACATTTTTAAGGATATTTGGAGGTTTAATTTTAGTGACTCAGTTTTCAGTTTTTACCCCTTTTATTCTCTATTGCTTGCAATGATCATACTGAGAAAATGCAACGACTTACAAAGGATAGACTGAAAGTACTGCAGCACAATTATCGTATTTTTCAGCTAATATAGTCTTTTAATGTCAATAATTTATATACAAGAGATTATTTTTTCAGTTCTGGTAGTATTACACATAACATTTAAAGATGGCGTTAGGTGAAGATTAGGCTGTATAAGAAAAAAGAATGTAAGAAGGAACATGAAAATAATGTGAGAGATAAAGAGAACAACTGCAAAAGAGAAACAATATTTAGACATTTATAATTACCAGAACACAAAGAGAAATAAAGTCAGGTAAAGACATGGAAATGTCATTAAATAAAGGGTAAATCTAGGAAGTCAGGTATGGTGTGGTAAAAGATGCCTGACTAATGAAAACAAATCGAAGAAGTCTGTAAAATAGTTCAGAAGAAGAAATGAGGATGATTTTTTAGTATGAGAAGCACCACTAAAAACGACTATATGGAGATTTTCTTTCCTCAGATGGGAAGATGATCCATGTTGCTGAGAGGTATTTACAGGGTTAACCTACCTAGCACTTTCTTGTCCTTAAAAACAGTATTATGCCAGAAGTAGGAAAATGCTTTCTTTGCCTTGTGTTTAATTCAAACCAGTTCTTTACAGCAGAGGTACTTGGAATGTGGCCCAATAAGCAGCTATACACAAACTTCACTATTCCAATACATAAAAGAAGTTTATTTTTAAGTCATTATGGCTAGAAAAACAACACAAAGTTTCTACCCTTGAAAGACTTCGTTGATTATATCAGAAAGCCACACATTTAGCTAATATTTGGAACAGCTTCTGAATGTAGCTTTTCAAGTGGGCATTCTACTGTCATTTCTTCTCTCCAAAACCCTGTACTGACTTATCAGTGAAGTTACAGATCTGACCATACTTTCATACCTAAACTGGTTTAGCTTGACTTAGGAGCACTCCTCTTTTGAGCATGGTTGAAAGAACCACCACAGTTGCTGGTGAGAGTACATGTCCCCTAGGCAAATGCATTTCAGAAGATGGATATTGTTGATCAACACCACAAAGCATAGACATGTATTTTCTCACCTTTGTTTCACCGTGATAATAACAAGACAGCCAAGGACAAGGCTTTAGGAAAATCCACACAGATCGAGGTCTGTTTCTTCCATTAATACTAAAGAGACTTGCAGACCTTAAAACATGCCACACTGAAAATTGGCTTTCTTGTCTCTCTGGATTGCTGTACTGAACAGCAAGAGTTTTCTTCTCTTCCAGACATGATTTGATCTACAATAGAGAGATAAAACCTTTCGTCCAGGCTCCTTGTGTGAATCACTTGCTGTCTGGCATGAATGTCTTTTGCCAGGTCCTGACAGTTCATCAGCCATTTCATGTCCAAAGCGCAGCAAGGCTAATGAATATATCCTTGCAAACAGCCTTGGTTCTGGCAGCAGCAAAAAACATCACCCACTCTTGCCAAAAATTCATGTAAGAAGTAATCCCTGAAGAAACAGGGAAAATATTTAGGTCTGATAATGACCCTGTTCAAGTTTGAAAAAATAAAATGAACTGATCTGTAATGTGAAAATAAATTCTACATCATCTCTTCAAAAATAATATATATAGGGCAAAGCAAAATAAACCTATTTTCCTCACAGCTGTTGCGTAGGTAAAGATGGTTTGGCTAACATACAATAGTATGTCAGAAATCCACCCACTGTTTTGAAAGTTAAAAGTAACTTTTTAATTTGTGTAAATTACTCTGGACTGCAAAAGAAAGAAAATCCTTCTTAAAAGAAAGCAACAAAAAAAAAAATAACCCCAAACCTTTACCTGGCAGATATTTAATGTAGGACTAAATCCATTATTTTCAATGAACATAATATCTTCTTTAAAGTAGTCTTGAAACTTCACTAAAAGCCAACTCTGTGCAATTACAGACAAACTGACTTCTTACTAATAATTGTACTATCATATATTTTTCTTGAACATGAGCTGAACAGGTGCATTTCTCACTAAGTATTCTGATTTAGGTCCAGATTTCTCCTTCCTTTCCTACGGCGTATTTCAGTTATAATACTTTATACTTTGTTAGCACTGGTGTTAGTCAGGCACTAGCCATGCACAATATGGAGCTCAATGTCCACCAAATGAGAAAAGATGATAAAAATTGTCCTAAAAGCAACAATGAGAGTCACTGTAGAATCTCACGATCAAGCCCTAATGATTTAAGTATAGTTGTGGAGATTTACCTAAATCTACCACATGTCAGACCTACTATCATCATGCTTATAATGCCATTGCATAGAAATGTTGACCAAAAGGTAGAACCAACACCATTATTAAAAAAAGACATGAAAGTGCAATGTGTTTGTCAGCTCATAGAGAAAAGCTTTTGCAGTCTTCATATGTATTCTTTTTTACTGTCAGTTGTTCTTTCTCTAAGAGGTGTTATCTCATACAAGAACTTTGAAGCTGATACTTATAGAAACACCTCACCCACTGACAGGCAGAAATGGCTGTGCTCCAAACAGCTACATGGTGGGGCTAAGATGGAAATCCACAGCCAGCAAAAGATTGTATGAACAGAAAAATACTTGGACAGACAGGCAAATAATTATCACATAAATAGATCCCTGTGAAGAAGCAGACAAACATTTAAAAAGAAAAAAAGTGACTTCTGGTCTGGTCTGAAAAAAGCTTTAATACTGGCAAAAAAAGGACAGAGAACTTGTAAAGAAGAACTTTATCTTCACTGTGAAACAAATAAATGAAAGGATCCTTTGATAATAATAATAAAAAAATATCACTGAAATGTCCCAATTTCCACTTTGTCTAATTATTCACTTACTAGTTACTCAATAAGCCTTGATAAGCATAAGATTGGAATTTATGCTGACAATAGTTTGAAGGCAGTAAAGGATTTCAAGACTGAGTAGTCTCTGGTCACAGCTAGGTTATCTATATAATACTATTTCCAAACATACCCAAGTCAGTTTGCATCAAACCATTAAGTGGTATGGTCAGACTGGGCATTAATGTTTTGCAGTTTTTCACTTTTCATGACACATATTCCCAGAAGCACTGAAGCTTTCATTGCAATGTAGAATGTTGCCCACGTGTGTCAATGACGGCATCCTATTAGAGCTTAATGTTCCCAAATTACATGTTTCCAAGAGGACAACTAAGACATTAATCAGGTGGTGGAAAATGTGCTCAAAGGCAAAAATTGATTATTGTTATATACGTTTTACAGTTACTAAAAATCAGGATACCTACACAAAAACAGAATTATGTTAGAAAAATAGGAAAGCTATTTCTACTTCCCATATTTTTATAATGACAGATGGATTGTACTTCCTTCCTGTCCATGCCAGCTTATCTCGTTTTACTTCTCACTTGTCAAGGTTTAAGGCAAGGCGGCAATAAACCGTGGCAGATGCTCCCTGTTATCCTCTTACCTCCTGCCACCCCTTTTCCTTCTTATTGGAAAGATGATAGGAAAGATAATAGGGAAGGAAGAGAGACTTAAACTTCAAGTTGGAAGGTTTTAAAGGGTTAGTAATGCTACTAATAAGTAGAGAATATATAAAAAAAATATACAAAACCAATCTTGAATGTTTGATGTGGAGTTGGCATCACTCCAGCAGCAGGAGCTGGGTGTGCGGAGCTGGTGGCTCCAGCAGGTGCAGCTCAGGCCCCTGGAAGTCATGGGTGGGACTTCACAGCAAACCACAACCTGGTTGCAGGGATGCAGGGCCTGAGGCCTGTAGGTCACAGGCAAACAGACAGGGTCCTCTCTAGATGCCAGCCGTGGTCAAAGCAAGCTTGACCCTCATGATCACCCTCTTATATAGGGGGTATGGCGATTATGGGATGGAATATTTAATTGGTCAATTTAAGTCACCTGTTCCATCCACCCCTCCTCAAACACACCCCTCTCACAATGGAACATGGGAAAACTTACCAGTCTTTCTTGGCTACCATCGTAATAAATCTAAACATGAGCTTCTTCAGCATTCTGTTGGTCTCTTATCAGCACCGAGTACAGCATCCTAGGAAAAATATGCAGGCTAAAACTCAGAGAAGTACAGCCGCCTAGAAGAACTTAGCTGAAAGAAAAATCGCTAAAAGAGAACTGGTCTTGTTTTTAACAAAACCAGGACACCACTACAATGACCTTGCAAGGCTTCGCATACCAAGTAAAAGACACCACATGATGCTCTTGTAACTGCTCAAAAGGCAACTTTAAACAAAAATATTTAACAAAATTGGGGATTTGTTGATTTTTTCTAACTTACATTACTTTCACTCAATTTTCTTTGCTGAGTTTCCCCTTTTTCGTATTTCTTTTTCTGTTCATTTCCATTGGTTTTCAAAAACTGGTAATATCCTTTCACATCAATCTCTCCACCCTGCACTTTTTCTCACTTTTTCTCAGTTCTTGTACTAATTCCTTAGGTTTTTACCTTCACCCTTCATCAGCATTCACTCCTTTCCAAAGCTGTTGTCACAGCCCTGTTATTTCCCAGTTTATATTAACACTTTGACAACTCAGTCATGTTTTTATCTTCTCACTCATTTTACCCTTCTTAATCTGTCCCATCCCTGTCACTACTTCTCCCTCTTTCCTATGTATTGAGTAATTGATCTCAAAAGAGTGGAGCCTCAAGAGTTGTCTCCTTACAGAGCAGATGATAGCACTAGGAAAGCAGAGAAGCTGAAGGGCAACACTGACTGCTGAAAGCCACTGGCAGAGCCTGGCATTAGAAATCACCTCTCTTGAATACTAAACCCAAAGTTTTCCCACCTTTCTCCTTCATTTCTCTCCCACTTTCCACTTTCATCTTATCTCTCCAAATCTCCAAAGAACAATAATCCAAACCACTTTTACATGGAAATTGAGAAGTGAATACACAAAACTGTTTGTGTTATTTCCTCTCACCTGAAGGCATGAAGGACTAGAAAGCCCTAAGCTACATTCTGTCACTGAGAATTTCCTTCATTGCCAATATTCCAAACTCCTTCTAAGCCAGACCACTGCTCTTCTTAGCATGCACTTTGAGATTGTGGAGTTTCATCTTTGAAATTACATTGCTTAAAAGTTCATAGAAAATTAGCAACGGGTTGAGGCTAAAGTTTAGTCCTAAAATAACCCCTTAATAAATGTTGGTGTTCAGCTCTTAAGGGATATTGTTCCCTTTCAGTCTTAATTAATCTATTGTGATCTACCTCTGTTAATGAAATTGCCAAAGGACAGTGTCTGTCAAGGCCATACACTTCTCTCAGATCTTGTGGTGAAGTAAAATGAGCAACACAGAAGAGCGATAGATTGCACTAATAGCAAAGTTCAACTAATTTTCATTTATTTTACATACCGCTGTAAATCTGGGATAAAGAATTCAGAATGTGCTGTAATTTGGGTAAAATTGACAGGAAAATCAAGCTAGGGATAATTCACTGATCGTTGTGTTTTGCCCACAGACATCTTGTAACTGTTCCAGGAATACATCTCTGAAGCCTAACTTCAGAGGAAATATAAGCATTTCTTCCTTTGTACAGTGTTTATAATTTTATGGGAGGGCCTGTCATTAAGAGTTATAAAAAAAGGCCAACAAAACACACACATATGTATTTTCTTTTTTTCTTTTTTTTTCTTTTTTTTTTTTTTTTTTCTTTTTTAATTTAAGAACAGGCATGCTATTTCTTCTAGTCAGAGACTAGTCTGAAATGTAGGAAGCTTTAGTTTTAGTTTTGTGCCTTCTCATTTTATTCTGTCCTTCCAGGTGGTACCCAGAAATTAGATAGAGACAAACCACTGAGAGATAGATGGCTTTATTTTTAATACTTTAACCTTAAGCAGTTGTAGACTTTTCAGACAGAAACAACAACAACCCCAGAAACTTCTTAAGCCTCAAATATTAATAGATTTCACCTCAGGCTTAAGACCTCATCTTAAACCCACAGTCTTACAGCTTCTAGTGCAGAATCAGTTTGGATGTATCTGATAACACAGGCAAATTTGATTCTGTCCAAAAAACCCCTGCAAAATAATGCCTTTGCATGTCCCCATAGAAGTAATCAGGAGGACAGTTTGGCCTCATGCGTCTTAATTCATTCCTTTATCATCCTCTGACTTGTCACTCAGGAGTTTCTGTCAGGTTGTTCCCAAAATCCTCCGTGTATTTGGAAGCCTGGCAGTAAACAAGATAAATTTTCTAGACAGTGCCTTAATTTCTCAACCACTGAACATGCATTACTCTTCGGGACCAAAACCATTAGTGTCCAGAGCCTCATTTATTTCTCACAGACAATCAAATAACTTCAGACAGGTCTCTGACTGGAAAGGCTCAGGCTATGCTTTTCCAAATCGTCTCTTGATAGCTTAGCCTCATGCGTAGCAGATTTCACCCTTATTATATACCCATTAAAGGAGACTTTCCCTCTATACTCTTTACAAACACTCAGTGCTGAATAAAATGAGTTCATTTTAAGATATTAGCCTGTAAATTTTAGTTAACATCACCCATAAAACAATAAAAGTAGCTGCAGTAAAGTATTTATTTTTTTATATTCTCAGATTATTTATTCTCATTTATTTTCTTCTATTTCCATACAATCCACTTATCTCACAAAATTCTACTACTGAAAAAGCAGATGTAAACATACCTTTTAGCTGGATAGAATAACACTATAATCACACTTTTCTGCAATTAAACTGTAGGTTTTCTGATGAACTTGTAACTATTTTTTACTGAAAGTGAGAAACATCTTTTGTTTCCTATACAAATTTATTTGCTTATGTTGTGATACTCTTCACAGAATTAGAGGCATGACTCTGTACCTACAGTATTCAGTGGAAAGCTTCTCACTGATTTTGCTGGATTCTGGCTCATACTCAAAATGAGGCTGACAAAATAACCATGTCTTCCCTGTCTGCAGAAATCCCTGATGGAATAAAAAGAGGAAGAAAATAAGGAATAGATTTTAACAGTAGCTTTCAGATATGTTTCCTGCAAAAAAAAAAATGCAGTTCACATGTACCCAATCTACTTGACAAGCTCAAAGAGTGCCTATGAAATGGGAATAATCAGGAGATTCACTAAAAAAAAAGAACATATGATTTCTCAGAAGAAAAAAAGTCACCATTCATAAGCCAGTATTTATTTTATTTCTGGAAGTTAATTATTAAGTTTTCGCACAACATTATCTCATGTTTATTTGTAAGCTCCCTGCTTTGCCTTTGCTTGGGTTGCATAACTGGCCTGCCAAATGACACAGCTGTGTTACTATTCAGTGGATGAGTGACTTTTCTGGCAGGCAAATAGAGACTAACTAAATAAGAAGTATCTACTAATCACTGAAAAATAAATATCCATATGAAAATTTCTGAAGCAGATTCTTGACAGTTTTTTTGAACATATACCTTTGGATCATAAATATAAAGATGTTAAATATATGGTTTTTTCACTGATAATTTCTTTTGTTTGAGTTACAAAATAATTAATGGTTTCTTTCCTGCTAGGACAATTCAATTTGGTACGAGACAAAATATCAGTAGAATATAATTCCAGCAGGACTAGGGAAGTGATTGCCCCCCACTGCTGAGCACTGGTGAGGCTGCATCTCGAATACTGTGTTCATTTTTGGGCCCCTCACTGCAAGAAAGACATTGAGGTGCTGAAGAGAGTTCAGACAAGGGCAATGGAGCTGGTGAAATGTCTGGAGCACAAGTCTTATGAGGAGCAGCTGAGGGAACTAGGGATGTTTAGCCTTGAGAAAAGGAGGCTGAGGGGAGACCTTATCACTGTCTACAACTACCTGAAAGGAGGTTGTAGCATGGAGGGTGTTGGTCTGTTCTTCCAAGTAACAAGTGATAGGACAAGGGGAAATGGTCTCAAGTTGTCTAAGGGTAGGCTTAGATTGGATATTGGAAAAGATTCTTCACCAAAAGGATTATCAAGCACTGGAAAAGACAACCCAAGGAAGTGATGGAGTCACCATCCCTGGAGGTGTTTAAAAGATGTGTAGATGTGGCACATAGGGACATGGAAGTGTTAGGTTAACAGTTGGGCTTTTTGATTTTAAGAGTCTTTTGCAACCAAAATGATTCTATAGTTGACATCCCTGTTATACTTTGAAGTTTCCATTTCCTGATCTTTCTACATTGTCAATCCAGGAAAAGCACTAAAATGTGCATTTACCTTCAAATCTCAGAGAATAAGCTCTTTCACCCCTGAATTTCTTTTCAAAATTGAGTTGATGTATGAGTCCTTATGAGAAGTCTCCAGAGCATTTCTGATGTTAATGTGCTCACTAAAATATATTTATACCTAGTGGCAAAGCTTCAGATTTTTGCAAGTATTGTTTGGAAAAAAGAAAAATGTCACTCTTCTGAATTACCATAGATAAAAAGGATTGTAAAAAGAAAGAAAAGTTAATTATCTGGGTTTATTTTAAATATTCACTCTGCGTTTGCACAAGTATTTTATTCAGCAATACCTAGCTCAGATTTTATGATGGACACTAAAAATGCATGCAGCTCTACACATAAATGAAGTGATAAAAAGCAATCATAAAGACTACTCAGACAATTATAAGCACCCTAAAAGAACTATAGTATGTTATTAAATTATGTGAGTCAACAAGATGCAGTATTCTTTGGATTAAAAGCAACTAATAACTTCATGCATAACCAACAGAAAGCTCTAGGAATTTCCAGTGTGTTATTTAACTTGCTTTATATTTTTTCATAAAGTCTATTATTTTAATACTATTTTATAGAGGGTTTACAGAGATTTCAGTGTAAGTAGTAATTAGATGACAGTACAAGCCATAGCAGGAGAGACTTCTGCACGCTGTTCTGCTAGCTTGATGCAAAGCTTACCCAGAGAGGCCTCCTTCAGGGAATAAAGTGTAAAATAGACCTTCTCTTTTCCCTTGAGACTGTAAAACATGCTAGTAACTGGGGAGATGCATTTTCCTTTGGTAACAGACAAAAGAACCCACATACATTTCATTGGAATTAGATGACCAAACAACATTTATTTCTCCATGAAGCAACGGTGTCCTGGTTTCGTTAAAAACAAGTTTCTCTTTTAATGAATTTGCCTGTCAGCTAAAGCCTTCTTATTAGCTGTTTTCCTGAAAGCCAGATACATGTTTTGGTAGACATAGCAATGGTATGCAAGGTCGCTGGACTGACAAGGATGGATGCACATCTCGCAAGAGGGGCAGCAAGAAACAGGTGACCAAAAACTGACCAACTGAGTATAACATCCCATTCACATGAATACTTCATATAAAAATGGGCGATCACAAGGATCTTGTCCCATTTCCTTATGGCCAACATTAGCAGAGGACATTACGAGTTGTCCCTGTGAACTGAGGCCTAGTGACAGACTGAATCCAGTTCCGGTTGGCTGAAGAGTTCAGTCCAGGACTTCTGGTGCCAGCCCCACATCTGCTGGAGCAGTTGCCGGAACTTTCAAGATTGGTTTTGTATATTTTACATTATTTTTCTCTATTTTATCAGTAGCATTAGTAAAACATTTTTAATTTTTCCAACTCTCTTCTCTCTCTCCTTCTTTCCCTCTCAATAGCCTGTCCTTAGAGGGAGGGGTTGAAGGGGGAAGCAGTGGGGAGAGGGGATTAACAATACGTCTGCCATGGTTTTATTGTCACCCCGCAATCAAACGCCGACAAACAGATACAAGGGTATTTTTGTGCAGAAGTTGGTCAACCTCAACCCAACTTCTTCAGCACAGAAATAGACTCATTTTGGTAGATGATATTCATAGTATGCATAAAATAAACTTATATTCTGCAAGACTATATTAAGAATTATTTTAGTAAAACAGTTTACATTTCTTATTAAAAAAAAAACCTTCTTTCTCATTCTCCAAATATTTACCAAACATTCAAATCTGCTTGGTTCTTTTCTTTGACTTTAGTCTAGGAGTTCTCTTCCTTTGAATCAGAAGGGGACAACAACTTCAGTGGCAAGTGAGGGGGAAAAATCTATCCTTATTTGACCTGTCCATTTGTGCCTTGTCAAGATGAATTCTATCAATGCTATTATGTTACTGTCATATCACACACTATATGACAGTCTTTAATGTGATTTGAATTATCTTGACACTTTGAGGCACTGCAACACTGTAAATAAATAGCTAAATCCCCACAATAGGTTGTATTTTCAATATTTTCAATACGTGTAAAGGCAAACACACCACTGCTCAGCAGAGGAACACTGCTGGGGATCTCAGGAGTGCTACCTAAGGTTGGAGATCTGTTACTCTACGTGAAGATGAACTGGCCTGCACACTGAACTCATCTATTCTCCCTGCAAAGTAACTACAGTGCAAGTCATGGCAGGAGAGGCTTCTGCATACTGTTCCGCCAGTGTGATGTGATTTAGCTGCAGAGACCATTTTCAGGAAAAAAAGTATAAAACAGATCTTCCCCTTTCCCTTGAGACTTCTAACAGCAGTGTTAGTCTCAGATGGCATGGATTTTCTTTGGTCACAGACCAAATACACATACACTTTTCAAGGAGGCCATTGTGTGCCTGTCAGCTGCATTCTCTCACACGACACTGACCTTCACAGTGTTTGGACCACAGAATGAATTGTCAAGCTTTGAATCCAAGTAACAATAAAGCTCCTGCAAGGATATACTGTGTGAGATCTTTAGCTGATAGCAACCTGAATTGTACTTTGAGGTAACTTTTATGCCATCTGAATGTATGAATATATTTACAGTTTCGATTAAAGAAAAATAACTTTGTACATACTTCTCAAGCAGCAAATGTATATTCCCTGAGCCTATACACAACAGTCTTGAACAGCGTAGACTGCAAGAGTTCACATCTTTGTCATAAACATTTTATTTAAAAGATTGTTATTTCACTCAAATCACAGGAACAGAGATGTACATTGGCTTCTGTTTTGGGTTTTCATGCAATCCATGGAGAAGTCTGGTGACTTCTCCTTTCCAAAGACATTGCAGAAACAGAAGAGATCTTCAGTAAGCACTTTACTGAAATGACCCCCTAGGTAAACGTCTACAGACAGGCAGCTGCAACAATGTCTTTCTGGTATTAAGAAATCTGCAGACCATATGCAAATCTGCATTAAATCAAGATATAAACACAGTACCTCACTGGAAGCATGAAAGAATGCCTGTGATGCTGGAAAAAAGGTGAGCAATTGCTTTAGTAACCTCACAAATTTCCCAACAGACTACTTGCATGCTACATGCTTTAGTCCTTTGCTTGATCAGGGTGAGTATAATGTACTAGGTCTCCTGTGAGGGTCAATAGATAACTGCAACCTGGTTAGTTTTTCATGGTATCTGTTTACTTTCACAGACAGCACCATGCTATTAAGCCATGAAACTGAGAGTGATAGTTAACGGTTGAAAGACTTCAGTGAAAATCAGATCCTGAATTCCTTTTAAGATAAGGCTGCAGAAGTTCTCAGACTTGAAAACTAAGGAAAAAGGAAGAAAACTTCCCCTAAGGCTTAAACTCTGACAGATGAATATTCAGCTTAATACCTGAATATCTAGTATTTGAAATATGCAGAAATCTAAATGTAAAAGAATGGAAACAGAATAGAAATTGAGAAAGATCACTATGGAAAGCTCTGAATAAGATGTTGGAAAAGGCAAAAATGAAAATAAAATATCTTAAAGTCAAACTGAACTAGACCATATTAACGAGATTAAAATGAGTAAAGAAAAAGCCATTAGCAAAGTGCTAGAAGGATCAATATTGGGGGAAATTTTGTTCCATACTTTCATTAATGAATTTAGCCCAAAAATTAGGCATGTGATACTCACTGACACAAAGATGTGTGGCATCAATAGTAAGCATGCTGGTTTGACTGAAAACAAGTTAATTTTTTTCATGCAGTTAGAAACCTTTTTTTTTTTGTAGCTAGCACCGTTGTTTGGATTTAGTTTGAGAACAAGAAGGTAATACCCTGGGATGGAGTTAAAGTTTTTAATTATTGTTTTCTGGGAGCCAAGGCCTTTCTGAGCTCTCTGCTCACAGGTGTAAGGCAGGTAGGAAAGGGGGCATACATGGGGCAGACCTTGACTGACATCCAAACTGATCAATAAGAGTATTTCATGCTATTAGTGTCATGTCTCATACTTAAGGAGAGTCAGGGTCTTCTGGCTAGTGACGGGTTGGGACAGAGCCAGGACAGCCAAAGACAGAGATCTCTTTCTGGTTCTGCTCCATTTCAGTGGAGTTCTGTTTGGGAGCTTCTTTAGTTCAGCCTGTGCCCATCCTGCCATTTTGCAGAGGTCTCTGGGCCTTACTTCTTCTCTCTCCAGGATCAGCTGTTCAGGACCAAGGTGCTGTTTCCTGGGATGGGTTGCTTGCCACAGACAGAGTTTGTGAGGAATTGCATTGAGTATTTTTTTTTTTATAATTTATTTCTATTTTATATATATAGTAGTAGTAGTAGTATGTTAGTATTATTTTGTCATTTTATTAAGCTCTGTTTACCTCAATTTACAAGTTTCTCCCTTTCGATTCAGCAGGACAGCAGGATGATCATGAGCCAGCACTGTGCTCTTGTGGTCATGAAGGTCAATGGCATCCTGGGGTGTATTAGAAGCGGGGTGGTTAGTAGGTCGAGAGAGGTTCTCCTCCCCCTCTACTCTGCCCTGGTGAGACCACATCTGGAATATTGTGTCCAGTTCTGGGCCCCTCAGTTCAAGAAGGACACGGAACCGCTGGAGAGGGTCCAGCGTAGGGTAACAAAGATGATTAAGGGAAAGGAGCATCTTCCTTATGAGGAAAGGCTGAGGGAGCTGGATCTCTTTAGCTTGAAGAAGAGGAGACTGAGAGGTGACCTCATTAATGTTTATAAATATGTAAAGGTTGAGTGTCAGGACGATGGAGCCAGGCTTTTCTTGGTGACAACCAATGATAAGACAATGGGCAATGGGTACAAACTGGAACTCAAGAGGTTCCACTTAAATATGAGAGGAAACTTCTTCATGGTGAGGGTAACAGAACACTGGAACAGGCTTCTCAGGGAGGTTGTGGAGTCTCCTTCTCTGGAAATGTTCAAAACCCCCCTGGACATCTTCCTGTGTAACCTCATCTAGGTGTTCCTGCTCCGGTGGGGTGATCGGACTGGATGATCTTTTGAGGTCCCCTCCAATCCCTAAAATTCTGTGATTCTGTGACTCTCCTATTTGGGGAGGAGGGTTGGGGCTGGGGAGTGAACGAGCAGCTATTATGATTATCTTGCTAGCTTGGGTTAAACCGTGACGGAACTGAAATATTATGTAAGGCTTAGAAGAATGTCTGCTTCTGATTGGTCTGTCATGGAAATGAATGGAAATAATAAAGAAGTACCAAGATCTGAATTTATCAATCTATCAGCCATTATGACTTTGGTTGACCAGTGTGATGCTACCGTAAAACAGGAGAATACGACAACAGGAGTGCATATGCAGAGACATTTCCAATAAAACTTGGAAAGTACTGATCCTATGAGTGAGATCTGATTTGAAGAACTGTTCTGGTCACACTTTCCCAAAATGGAGAATCTAAGCCAGACCCGTCTTTATAAGAGTGATAATTTATTTATAATTAGGATGCAGCAGTAGAGTGAGTGTTAACAGAAATGCTACATTACTAAGTAATTGGTAGACTCTGTATGGTTTCAAAACTGCTTTTTGAAAACCAGAGAGAAGCATGAAAATAAAGCATTCAAAACATTTTAAGCCCTCAGAAGAACTTAAACAAATGTTCTTCTCAGCTGGCATGACAAGATGTTTTACTGAATTCACAGTTGGCTCTTTTAGCCAAAGATGACTAACATAATAGTTAGGGCAAAACCAGCATGACTGTTGTTTAAGTGACTCATTAAGGACAACCAATTGATAGTTTTTATTATATTTTTGTTTTCTATTTTTCTTCTTATGAAGTCAAAGATCTTGGGGTGCCAGTAAGATATCTCTTGAAGCTAAATATTAGCAAGAGAGTGGATATATCAAAGAAGAAAAACAAAATCTTCTGAACTCTTAGCATTAACAAAAAAGTGAGTAGACAACAGATGAAAGAAGGAAAAGCCCCTAAAGGAAAACTATGCAAGCTATTAAAACACTATTTACAGACCTAGATAAAGAACAGCAATGTTCTCACAAAAAAAAAAAAAAAGTCTAATTTGCATTCTGATTCAGAAAAATGAACTATAGGGTTGAAAAAGGAAGCAAAGCCAGTATCATTCTCCACAAAGGAAATAGAAAGAAGTCTTGGACAGAATCAAAATGAATGATTTTAAGCATTTCAGAATGTTTCATTTGGCCTGATAATGCTGAAAAGAGAGAACTACAATACATGAGGACAGAATCTAAGACCATTATTTTGGGGGCTCATCTATAAACACATCAAGGAATCAGGTTTGGGTTTTTAGTCTTTTATTCCGTAATGTTTTGTATTCCAATGCTGCAGTTGCTCCCAACACCAACTTTCACGGTCTCTATCCAGAGAGATCCTGTCCTGGTACACTGAAAATTAGTGTGACTAAGTGTGCTACAACAGAGGAACTAGAGGTATGAAATATTGCTGAGGAGTTAGAAGATGTGAGGGTTCAACCTGGGTTGCTTCATGGACAGAGCATCACAGTAAGGTACTTATGAGTGCTTTCAGAGTCAATGGAGGAGCCTAAAGTGACAGGCTTAAACTTTTGTCCAGCTTCAAAGTTAATTGAATGTTTGGAGATCTACTTGCTGGCTGGAAAAGATTATAAATATTAAAATGCAGATGCTAGTTTTGCACAGACAAAAGCACACTATGCAGATGTAGGAATATTAGGATTCTGGAGATATTAGGAATATCAGATATTAAGAATCTGGAGTTCTTGCTACATCTTGGATTACTGGCATTTACCAACATGGCTCTTGTTCATGCTTAACTTCTTTTCTTCCTGTTCCCTCCTGTGCAGGGAAGGATTGTTCCTAACACTCATTCCTTCCTTGAGCTGACAAAGATGACCTAAAGACATAGTGTTCTGAAGTCATTGTTTGCCCTAAAGAAAGGTTTTTTCCTTTTAAATGCTTCTGGTGACCTCTGACAATCCTCTGGGTACTAATCTGTTGCAATTTAATGCTTTTCACACTCCCTGGTGGTAGGCACTGTTGCAGTCCAGACCACAGCCATCTGCAGTGATGTAAGAGACATTCCAAACATGCCCTGATTGGTGGGCAAGAATCATGAAAAGCCTTCCTGATGCAATTCTGGGAGAAAAATCCGTTCCAGCTTACATTAATAAACCAGGATTGACCCACCTAATCTCTGCACATGCCCCCCCACCATAGTGTCTTTTATTGTTCCTTCCCTGTCTGCTATACTGTAGCAGCAATATAGCTTTTCCTCTTAAATGAAGGACAAGTACCTGCATTTAGTGCTGAAGAGATCTTTTACTGTCTACTGCTGCAGAACCTGCAATAGTATCAACATCTGATAATGGTAATATCTTGGCTGCTCATGAGTGAAGACTGACACCGAAGCCTCTTCCTCTGCAGAAGTACTCCTGTCTCTTTGTTCCTTGCAGAATAAAGCACAGGTACATAGAGATAAGGAGTTCAATGACATCATGTAGCAGTCCTTCCCTGACAACCCTCATGTGAAACTCCACAGAAAAGCACTCAGTGAGTTTTCCACCAGGGATTTCTTTCATGTTGTTGCTTTTTCAGTACGGTGATACTGTTGGAAGAGGCTCGCTGTATCCCAGCTTTCTCCCTAATAGACCACAAAATAGGGTTACCTATATGATTTCCATATCAGCTTCCCTGACCACTTTTGAATCCTCAGTGTGTCACAGCATGTCACTTAACCAGTTAAGAGTAAGTATTGTGAGAAGGCAGCAATTGAAAAAACACTCTTCTGTAACAATATATTGATACTCTAGTACCCATAGTTCTTTTAATACATTTATGCAGAATGTCTTCTCCGCAAAAGATGCAGCATCTTGCTTGTAGTTGTTTTAGAGTATGGTATGAGTTTAATCTTCCATGTTTCCTGACCCACCTTCCAATTATCTCAGCAAGGCCATACTGCTATTCCCAAAGCAGCACAGGGATTTGATACTCCCAAAAAGGTAAAGCAACAAGTTGTCTGACATCATTATTTTCATTATGGCAGAAAGGAAACATTTCTCAAGAAAGTGGGGACATATAAAGCCTCCATCCTTGTGTACTTTCACAGTATCACAGTATGTTTGGGATTGGAAGGGACCTCAGAAGATCATCTAGTCCAATCCCCCTGCTGGAGCAGGAACGTCTATGTGAGGTCGCACAGGAACATGTCCAGGAGGGTTTTTAATGTCTCCAAGGAAGGAGAATAGGTGTCTGTGGTTTGCAGACAATGTCACAGCCTTAGGCTACATGTGACTGTTTTTTCCTCTCTAGATATACTCAATAGGGATTGGAAACAAAATCATAGAGGATATGTGGAATTGATTTTCACTCTGGTATCCTGTAACAGTTTAGAAGTCTCCTGTCTCTCCCTATCTAAGCCTTGTGTCTCATACAACTCCTGTGGTTGTTTGCAGTATGGCCCAGTATAGTCTTAAGCCCAGCCTTCTCTTCTTTCTTTCTTTCAGTTATAACCAGCCTCTGACTTCCGGGCTGCAGAAAGGGCTGTTCATTCACATGTACTGTTGACTCTAGGTATTGTCCACATTACCAAATCAGAAGTGATTCCATCTCCAGGAGGAATTATATTCAGATCCGTCACAGAAGAAAAATGAGAGTGATGACTGCCCTGATAAACATGCCCAGCAGACATGGAAGAAGCAAGTTCCATGAGGTAGGCAGGTGCAACCCAAGAGCAGTCACTACCAAATCCTTTCCAAACTGATAACAGTGGCAAAACAACATATTAGGAGAAACTACTCACCAGCAACCAGTACAGGCATTAGCAGTGTTCTAATGAGGTGCTACAGCAGCCGACGCCAGGCTAAGCAACTCCTCACTTTTCTCTCCACACCTGCCTTTCCTTCCTGCATCCCTGACCAGTTGTGCTTCTCGGGCTACATTTCTTCCAGCAGAATCATCATTATCAAATATCAATTCTTTTCACTCTTCCTCATACAGTTCTTCCTCATTTGAGTCCCTGGCACTCACCCTGCAAAGGCTACGCAGCTATTTCTCTTCCATGTGAACCAGAACTACCTTTTGTCCCTCCCTTTCTCAAGCAGTCCACTGAGGGAACTTGCTTCAGAGTAGCCTGCTGCTGCATCAACCTTTGTCCACTGCGAGAAGTAGGGCCCATGTGCTGTGGCTTATCCTAGAGTTATCATTCAGATATTTTCTCTGACATTCTGCTTTAAAGATTCCTTTTTCATCCCACAGAATGAAGGTGTAAGGCTTTCTGCAGTGAAATAAATCAATATATAATTACCGCTTCATATAGCACAGCACCATGAGCCACTAGCACAGCTACTCGGATGAGACAGATAAGCACCAATGATGCTGGAAGAATCTTGCCTTGATAGCCCTCAGCCTGCTAAATATCTGTCATCAAAGAGCAAGAAGCATCTATCTGCTGCTTCAAGCCAAGTCACACAGAATAAGGGCACCTTGCAAAGCAATATGTTTGATCAAGGAAAGAGATACAGAAAAAAAATGACAAAACAGGAGTTATATTAACATTTTAAAAAGTTATGCCAACACTAAGGACCGGTGAACTTTAAAATCTGTCTTCAGGCCCTGACTGTTAGCTGTTAGACCCATGCCTCAGTTAGAGGCCACTGTGACCCCAAAAGCTTCTTCAGAAAACCTGGGTCTGAGGCTGAACCTTCTGGCTGCAGAGGACTTGGAATTCATCTGCTTGCTACAAGACACTAGAGGTCTAAGAGGACAAATCACTCAACTTCCTGTCAGCACATACACATCCAGCATCATAAAACATGCTGTGTCCAGTGTCAAATCAAAATAAAGTAATAAATTTATAAGTGAAATATGATTAAAGCATATAAGCACAAAGGACACAGTAACTATTCCTCAACTAAAAGCAGGATCAACAACAACATTCCTTACTGAAGATTGTAGGACCTACTCTTAAAAGCCTCTGCAGACAGAAGTTTGACAGCTTGCTCATACAAACTACATGAGCGTTGGCTTTCCTGTCTATCAGATAGTTTGCTCTAATGTTTAAAGTTAATTTCCTTTGCTGCAAGTACTTGAATCTGGGCAACAGGTTGTTTGCCACCCCTATGTATTTCATCTTACATACTAAACTATTTTCTCCTTTACTTCTCTTTCTACCTAGAAAACTTTCATTTCTTCGCAATTCTCTTGATTCCTGTTGTCTGCCTCTCAACTTTCTCCAAACATATTTGGCATGAATTGCCAAATCTAGTAGCTCAATAGAGGTAAGGTTGCTGCAACTCCACGTCCCCAATTCTAGCCAGCAGTGAGGTGGTGCACATACTCTGAGTAGACATACACACAATGCGTATATATAATACATATGCATGACTGGCCACAGAGATACAGGAACATCAAGCACAGCACTCACACAAACAGAAAAAGCACTGCTGGCTTAATCTTGTTCCCCTCTCTGATATGGATGAAAGCCCATTAGTGGAAAATGCATACATATTTAGACACACATATACACAATATGTATTTTTCCAGTAACTGACCTTAAACATTCAGTCTATCTGGTACCTGGCTCGTAGATGTCCTGGCCTCCCACCTGCCTCACTCATAGACACAAACATGCAAATAGGTGTCTGTGGTTGCTGACCCAAATTTATGACTTTTCAGGAAGCCAAACCCCAGAGGCCACAGTCTATTCAATAGCTGGCTTGGACCTCCTGGTCCCTCCAGCAGTCAACTAACATACCACTCATGTCTCTCCAGACTCATGGGCATTGCAATTAGTGACTCCCAAGCCTCCATCCTCTTCATCAGCTAGTCCAGCTTGAAGTTTGCTGCTGACTGAACACTGACATAGACATCTGCACAGTATGGACACATTTCAGTCTCTCCAGTTGTTGGCACCATGAACACACTGACCTGTATGACTCAGGGTCCAGCTCCATTGTCTGGCACTATAAGCCTTCACAGACAAAAGTGCACTTAAAACAGAGTCCCCACTTCCAAAGGGAAATATTTAAAAATAGAGCTGAGCAGGAGGATGGTACAAATTGCACTGATAAGACTCAAGGCACAGTTAAGCAAATACACTGTTCAGCAACCTGTTTACACAGAGCAGGCTCATTTTATTATCTTTTTCTCTCTCAGTTTCCCCACACTTCCTCTCAAAACCACCAAGATTCTTCCCTTTCCTCACCTTTGTTTCCTTTCCTAAACGTCTCATAATAAGACTTATTCAAAGCCAACATGCCTTTCCCCTTAATCCTGTAATCTCCTAAATCATATAACCCACTTCAGTCCAAAAGGTGCTCTGGATAACCTCTCTCATTGACTTATGTTGATGAGTTTCACCCCAGGACAAAGAGCTGATGACCTCTCTGTGACAGACCAGAGCAGAGCCAGGCAGGAGCTCATGTACCTGGCTGGGTTACTGGGCTTCCCTCACCTGTCATTGTGTGTCTGTATTCCCTTGTGCTTGTGCATGTGTGCTGTGATGAGTCTTCAATTCCATAACCTAACAGTATTGTGCTTTCTTTGCAAATCAATGCCTAAAACTGAAAGCAGTTCGGCAACTCAAGTTTTACAAAGAGCAAAAGCAGTGGATGGATGAATTCACATATCTGAAAACAATAATCTTCCCACACTTCCCACTACAGTATTGTTTGGGGGTTTTTCCCCTTCCTGCAACACCTTAACCACAGCTCAGCTTGTGATTCACTGCTTGCTCCATTCACCTCCTTATTCTGCATTTACACAATTGGTCAATCCTGCTTTAGCAGGAAAATTTGTGCTGACCTTGATGGATTTAATCATATTTTTAAGACACATCCATAAGTTGTCAGCATCATCTTGAATTCTAATGCTTCCTTCCACCACACTTCCTTCTGGGAGGCATAATCTGTGAACTTAATAAACAGACTCCAATATCCAACTTGTAAATGAAAATATTAAGTAGCATCAGTCCTAGGAAAGGCCTCTGTGGAACTTAGCCTACTCTTGAAATTTAGCAGTTAGCCTCTATAATACTCATTACTTTAATGGACAAGTTTCTACTTGTGTCTGTGTCTTTCAGGATTTATTTCTGTTTCTGTGTTCTTATTTCATGCATATAACTTGTCCTTGTTTCCCTTGTATACTACCTTTTATTTCCTCTGGAGGGAAAGAGTTTGAGCCAACATCTTTAATACACTTTAGGGAAATGTCAGCTGCTCTGAGCCCCTCTTACCCATGTGTTTGTTTCTCAGAGGATTAAATGTACTTTTTTTTTCTCTTAATTTGTCAAATTTGTCTTTTTAAAGTCTATTAGGTTGGAAAATGTCAGAGTAAACCTAAAATTAACAGTTAGCCAATTGCAGAAAGACCTGAAGACTTTCTCCAACTTCTGTATGAGAAAGTTCTCACCAGCCACTTGCAAAAAATTTCTGTAAGCTGTATCTCTTTTTCCCTGTCCCCTTCCCTAGAGGAAGGAAACCTTCCCTCTTCCTGCAACTCAGAGAAATCAGCACAGAAGGCAACACCTCCTCCTGCTATTCTTCTTTCCTTTTAATAGAGCTCTTTTATACCTTAATTAAATCCAAATGACTTTGATAAGTACATAGATTTCAACAAAATGTGAAAACTTAAAGTAACAACTATGAGCATTAAATTCACGGCAAATTTCATAATGCTCCAAGTACTATTGCTGCCTTAAAAATCTACAGATACACAGAATCAAACTAAGTTGCAATCATCACAAGATCAGGGATTTGACAAAAAGGCCAAAGTCAGGAGAAATCATTCATTTAAGATCTTTTATCAGTTGCATCTTTCCTAGAGATTAGACCTAAACACAATTAACTCACAAAATAGACTCCAGAATGAGAGTTAAATGGATATACATGGCACTATCATCTGTATACATGAGAGCAAAATAATTAGAATACAGAACAGAGAGTGCAGGACAGTAGTCCTTAAATGCATTATTTCAGGTATTGGGCTATACCCGCCTGGGATGTTTTAAATGAGACATCCAAATTTAGTGTGTCAGTTTAAGTGTCCTTTCTAAGATATAACAGTTGGGTCTTCTATGAAGCTTTGATCCAGAACCCTCTTAAAGCAGGAACAATTGAGTGAAATTCCAGTTGCTGAAATAGGACTCACACAGAAGATAGGAAAAAAGGGAAGGATAGGAATGAGCTGGGGGTAAAAATGAACCTTGAAAGAAGAAAGAATGCACAGATTAAAAGCACACATAATGAAATGAAAATATAAAAATTTATCATCTTGCTAATTATTTAGTATCCTACTTCTGTGCTTTCACAATTTGACAACCTTTATCTGTGAAGAGAGACTGAACATAAATAATTTAAAAGGGAAACTTAGAAACAGGACAATAGATGTTTCAGCAGAAACTGTCAGTTATATGATGACAAAGCAGCTGTTTGGCAATTTCAAAGTTAGTTTAGTTTATGTAGAAACAGATGTTACCAGAGGCATCAGTTAGAAGATGATACTGCCACTCAGAATATTTAAAAAACCCCCTATAAATTATTTCAGATCTGTTTTATTTCGAGGTTTAACTATTCAGAATTAAAAATAAATACTAAGGCTAAAAATTCTCTTTCATTCCATGCCTGTAGGAACCTAGGTGACAATGCAGTCTGTTCTATCAAATAATCGTGCATGTGTATGATGATGATGAATAATCAGTTTAAGAATATTTAACAATGTATAACTTAGCTGTACTTCAGTTTACAAGGACTTCTAAATAAGACTTCTCATTATTCTTTTTGTGTAAAGCAGGTTAAGTAAAAATAGAGTAAATACATAAACTTCAATGTGATTCCAATGTGGTTCACACTGGTTTTGAAATTCTCAATCTGCAAGTTTTTAATGATATTGAAACAGCCACATACAGTTGAGTCAATCTGACTCAGACTTAATGTCACCCACCTACCACAAAGCCTGCCTTCCCGGATTTGTTTCTTCACTAAAAGGATTGATAGAAACATCAACATTTTACAATTAACACAGAAAATGGTGGGTGTTTAGCACTTTGCTCACCTGAGATTAAATACTAAACATGGATCACTCATTGGTTTTGTGATTGATGTATGTCTAAATAAAAGTTCATCATTATACTAGCAACACCAACTGTTCTGTATTTCACTTTTGAGAACACTGGCAACTTTGACTTTTATAGAGGTAATTAACATAATCCTATGTGGTTCAGGAATACATTAATGCACAACAGAAAAGGAAAAACTCATTTTCTGTAGTTGTTCAAATGGTACAACTGAAAACAAAAATAACCTCAATTAGCATTGTTTTGAGGCCAAAAATTCAAGCATCTCGAGTATAAATTAGAAGGATGCCATGAGACATAAACAGATCCAAATATGATCATACATTCTGGTTACCAAATGAAATATATCAGAATACAGGTAGTTATTTCAATCTCCCTGACTGTATAAACAAAGATCTCCCTGCTACAGTACTGAAAGTGAGAAATTCCCTGAGATTTCCCAAGAAAAAAGGAGACTCATAAATTCTCATGACCCAAATAACATGGATACAGTTATTTGTACAATGCACTGCTATTAAATTACACAACAATAAAATAAGATCTCTAAGAATATGTTCAACATTTTGAGACAAATAAATGTTTTCAGTACAAAATCTGTGATTAAACTATAATTTCTGCTGATTTACAATCTTTCAGCTTGTGTACAAGGCAATCCTTCCCTTTAATATTTAAAAATACTACAGGTATAAAATATATTAAAACTTGCTTGAATTTGGAGACAGGAGCAGAGGACAGTGAGAATAGCTCACTGTCTGAACTGCTGTATGTATCAACATCCTGTCACTATTATATTTTTGGTATCTTTCCTTCCACACAGTCAACTATTCTTGCAAGTAAAAAAGAACAAGGACAAAGGGTGGGGAAAAATGGGATGTTCAGAAAGCTGGTGTTAAAAATAATAAAAAGGATAGTATAGGAAATAGAAATCTCTCACCTTTCAGAAACAACTGAATGATGTTAGAATGAGAGTAGGGCATGATGTGCTCTCTCAGACTTTCATACATATTCAGTCATGAAAGGCTCACTGATCCATGAATATTAGCTCGACAATTTACGGCTTATGCTTTCAACAACCTAGCTTAAACATCCCATTTCCTTTAAGTTCTGCAAATATTTTTTCTTTTCTTTTTTTTTTTTTTTTTTTTTTTAATAGAGGAAAAAAAACTAGATGCACACTAGGATCTCTCAGCCAAGATATCAGAATAAGGGAGAGATTTAAGAGTTAATTACTAGCCAACTCCTGATGTTAAAGGAGATTAATTTTCTTTCCAAACACTGGAGTACAATGTAATACATGGCTAAAGCTCTAATGAAGGCAACAGGGCTGCTGATGAGACGTCACTTGAAGAATTTGACAAAGAAGATGACTGGTCTGATCTTTTTGGTCTAGGTTAAGACTCAATGGATGACTAATTTTTTCCAATTCAATGACCAAAGTAGTGAAAATGTATTTCAAATAAAGCCAAAAGTAAGATTTAACATGATACTTTGCATTTAAAATCAGAAGTTTAGTTAAGTTAAAGGGAAAATTATTTCATTACATTTTCAACTTTATTGGTCAAAGTGGAGGGATAGATGAACAGAGAGATACACCTAAAAACAGAGAGATACAGCTAAAAAAACTACTAAAGAAAAGAGTTATATTGTTCTTTCTACTTTGTGAACATCTGGTTCGATGATTCCTCTGGAGAGCAACCCTCAAATGCACTTTATGCACCTTCAGAGCATTTCCCCAAACTTTAAAATGTAAGGTATTCTGGTGCAGACTTGTCTTATTTCCTTTTAAACAATTTCATTTTATGGCATCTACCTAAATAAACATTAGAACAGTGACTGGAACCCAGATCTTCTGGACTGTAAAGATCATTCTCACATTATAAGAGTATAAGATAAAATTGTTAACACCAAACATCTTCAGCAAGAACAAACAAGAAAAATCCATTTAAAATTATCTTTATTCATTATTTATCTATCTTCTTAGACATGGAAGACTATTAAGTAAACTTGTGACTGTAACAAGCTTCTGAAAAGGATCAGCTACCTCCTCCGAACGGCTTTTACAAATGTCACTACATCCCTGATGAAACCAGACAGAAATATTTTGGATATATTCCAGAAAATGTTATTGTGGAACTCCTTTTTAAATTAAACATCTGAAAGTATTCACCTAATTTTACAAGTCACAAAAATTTCAGGTTGACTAAAACTGCAGTTGTCACTGAATAAAACTATTCACTTGGAAAACAATATTTAACCTTGTTAGGAGACCATGAATCAGCCAAAAAAGGGAAATTCTGCAAAAGAGATGCTACCAGGAGATAACAGGAACAAAGGAGAAGCTAACAGGAACCTTATAAAAGACAAAATAAAGAACACATTAGACTGACATCAAAAGGAACAAAGATGATGAAGATGATGAAGATTAAAAATACTATTATAGATTATATAGCCAGAAGGCCAAACATAACACCTAAAGGGAGGGAGAAAAAAAAAAAAAAAAAGGAGAAGCTGAAAACCAAAAGGAAGAGAAGGAGTATAAGGTAACAGAAGAGAATGAAACACAAAAGGGACTCTGTTGAATTTAAAACAAAGTTATGTTCTCAGCTGAGACAGGGTTTCAAGTAATCTAATCTGCTAGCAGTGTAAAGTAAATGGTTGCAATTGGTATACTACCAAAACAGAGTATTTAAAATGAAAAACACACAAAGTGAAAAATGCTGTAGATTTAAGGATAGACTTTGGGTTTACTCTTGTTTGTTTATTTGTTTCTTTGTATTTGTGGATTTTTTGGTGCTTTTATTCACATGAAATGCCTTGCGAAAGTAATTAGGAATACTTAAGTATTCAGTAACACGAGATGTCAATATCTCTGCTATATAGCACTATGACTGGAGCTAACCATAATATTACAAGTGCCATTTTTCAAGCTGACAGAACTTGCCAATATTTGACTAAGAAAATCTATTTTTCTTTACAAATTCTCAATGTTTTTGATGAATCTTTGATTTTGCTGATACAGTTGTTTAGGAAGTACTCACTCCTGCAACAATCAATAAGCCTCACTGCAGTCCACACTTCTGCCTGTTCCCACAAAACAAAATTCAGAATCATTTTTAAATTACTGTAATACTACATTTAAGAAGAGCACAATGTTAGTCTGTGACATTTATCTCACCTAAAACAAACTTCCTTTGCAGAAAGCCACATCAATTCTCAGATAAATCCAGACTGTAAATTTGTTGCTTTGAAAAAAAGCAATTAACTACTGCCTAAGCAATGGAAGAGGTTTCCTTGAAAAGTTGATTTGTGACTTCATAATCTAAATTTCTCACTCACCAGCAAAATTTTTTGTTCTTCCATTCATCCAGCTCAATATTCTGTCCATGATATTTTGCTCCTTTGTAGTGATATTTTTCATGATATTAGTTATTTATTGCTAAATTGGTTTCTAGATGTTATACATAAGTTGTTACAAAACAAAACAAAAGATGCATTTAATTCAGTACTAGAACTGAATATACAATTTGGCTTCTGCCCACATTAATATTTGCAGGACCTCAGCTCTCCAGAGGTACTGGTCTCCTGCTGTGCTATACTCTGTACAAGTTCAGGTGAGATGCAGGGGAGCTGCTCTGCAAAGCTTATAATCACACACACTCAAAATGGAAAAGGGATACTACAGTCTATTGCAATGAAATAATAGAAATCGTCAGATATTCAAGCTTAATTCACTTTTCCACAATTATTATTCTTGTTTCACTATCATATGCCTCTCCTCATTAGAAAACTTCTCCTAATTTCCAGTTAAAAATCTATTATTTCTCAATTTGTGTCCATTTATCTCCTAAATTTGTAATTTTGCTTAAGGAATTTTTCTTCCTCAGTATGTGGTGCACTGACCAATTCAGAGAATTCAACGTGCACCTTCTCCATCTTTGTTCCACTAGATGCAAGCCAGGCTTTTGTCATCTCCTTAGCAGCTATGCCAGTTTAAACCATCATTCTTAAACATGACCGTCAGGTTTTCACACAGTATTCCTACTTTTTACTAGTAATACCTGTTTCCTATATTTAGAAACAAAGATGAAGAGGTTTTTCTGGCAAATTAGTGATTCTACTACACAGGTGTCAAACACCCAGCCTGTGGGCTTGATCTGGCCCACCTCCTTGTTTTATCTAGACTGGCACTTTGTTTTTAACCGATGGCAGTGCCAAGCTCCTTGTCCCCAGGCTGCTGCCAGTGCTGGTCATCTCTGCAGTGTGTGTGACACACATTATGCTGCAGGAGCAGGAGAATGGTGTTTGAATGAGTTTGACATCCTTGCATTACAGGATTATCATTGCGATAAAGTTATGTCCTGGGAAAACACCTTTTGGGATTTGTCTGTGCACAGAACAAATGGGCCTTGCAAAATAGAGCACAGCATAGTTTTAAAAATTACTTTGTTATGTTTGTTTTTTTTTTTTTTCTCTGAGGTATTTATAATTTTACCAGCTGCATATTGTGTTATTAAGTGATGCCAGCATTTCCCTCTTCTGCTTGTGCTAACGGGAATATTTCAAGTTGTTCGTGCAAAGTGTGGAGGAGCAATATGCTGTAATTCCTATGGTATTTCTGACTAGGAAATGTGTCCATATGTAATCATTTGAAGGATGAGGAGGGTCAGAGAGGAGAGAAGTATCAAAAAAGCTAAAGGCTGCATAAGAGTACCTGGATGTTTTATCTCTTTTTAGTTAATATGTAATTGCAATTATTGAGTGGAAACTATTTGGTTTCCACTAGTGTTATTGAAACTGGTGAAACTAGTAGATTATTACAAATATTTGCTTTTGTTAATTAAAATCAAATCTAGCATTCAAAAATGAAAGACTTAAATCTATTTGGTTTAGTTAATATAGATCTTTTAAAACAGGACTGTATAAATAGTCCTAAAACTACATTCAGCCCTTTTAAGACAACTGCAAGACTGATGTTACCCACAGTGAAAATGAGTTTGACAGCCCTGTTCTACTAGGAAAAGCATTCAAGGAACCCCAGCTAGCTGACATCAATAATAAGCCTCCCAACAAGATTTTTTGTGTAAGGAAATGTGTAATGTGTTGTGGTGCTATAATTTGACCTCTACAGAACCACTGTAGCAAAGAAAGATATGAACCCACTCAACTAAAAACTGTCAAATTTCTATCTGATACAACTTTTATCACATCGATTCAAATAAGAAAATAGGCATTAAATTAAGGAACACTGAAATAAATGTTTTCTAACATTTCCAGCTATAATATCTACCCATTTTTCAAACTTAGAGTATTATATTTAAAAATCTCTAATACACAGCTGAAGAAAAATGCAATATCAAATAGACAGATACAACTCTAAGCACAAAGGATATATGTACATGCAAACATGTACTCATTAATACCATGTAATAATAATATTTTAACATCTAAAATAATTCATATTTTCACTACAAAGGAAAGAGAGACCTAGATAAAATCTGTTCCAGCAAAAGTACTTCTTAAGATATGAATGGAAATGTAGCATAAGGAGTATATGAATGGTATGTTATACCTCACCACAGAGGGTTTGCTTCATAAAAAGTATAACTTATTGCTAAACTACATCATTCAGACTTTGTAACTAATTCTAGTGACCTAAATGTTTTAACCTATTTAACAATACATGTGTGACATATACTTCAAGTTCTGATGGTTTTTGTAAATACCCAAGACAAATATATTGTGAATATTGACTTGATAATTCCAGCAAACAGTATGTAATAATCACCATAATCCTTCCTGGGCAGCCAAAAGAAACTGGATTAGATGAGAGGCAGACAGACCAGCACGTAGCTGTACCAACAGATGCTCAAGTAAAGCACACCATCTTCCTTTTTATCCTTCAAGTGATTTCACCCTTCCAAGGAGCTTCAATAAACAGCAGCCTCTGGAAGAAATCACTGAAAATACAACACTGGAGTACAGGTGGAGTTTTTTGATCTTTTGAGGATATACAATCTCTTTAATTTAAAAGAAGTAAAAAACTAGAACAATCTGAAGTCTATAAACCAGGAGGGAATTTCAGATGTTCTCAGCATTATTCCTTAAGATGTTAATAACAATATTCTCACTAACCTTACTCATAGATAAATTTTGCATGCTTTTCAGGTGAACCCTTGATTACCTGCAAGTAACAGAAGCCTTATATTGAGGAATCTGTATTGAAGAAACCAATGAGTGCATTTGGCTTAGACTATATACAGTAAATTTTACCACGAGTTACCTCAGTAAAAAGCTACAACACTAGATCTGGAGCTGTCGGATGCATCACAAATTATTATAATTACAATTTTAGTGGGCTTATGCAGACTGTAAGTCTTGTAAGTCTCTTGGATTCCAGATGTTTGCTTGTTTGCTCTCTAACCGAGACTCTAAGGGGACATATCTTGCACAAACCTATTATCTGAATGTTTAAATATTTATTTTTTTGTCTACTGTCAATAATTTTCTAATAAGCAACCAAATAAAACAGGTATTCTGATGATACTAAGCTCCTGTAGGAACTTCAGCACAAGTTCCTGAATCCAGAAAGACTCGCTGATAATATATATGTATATATATATATATGCCATTAGTTCCACAGTAAAAAAAATATCACACTGTGAAGTGGGATCTTAATAATAAGGCAGAACAAAATTCATCTGAATAAAATCTTAAACTTGAATATATACCATTAGAGAATATGCAGTGGATTGAATGCCATAGGAAATTCTATTTCAACTACTCTGCCACTTACAAAAATTTGGGATCTGCAGAGGCAGGAAGAGGGAAATAGAGTGTTTTGGTGGGAGGGATGGTTTCATTTAACCCTATCACCACAGAGAAACTGGTTGCATTATTTGTTCATATCTACTAGTTCCAACACACACAGGATGATTTAGCACCTAAATAATACAGAATACATGTCCACTTCCCAAGAGATCTTTTTTGTTTTCAGAATTAGAAGGTATAAAGACTAAAGTAATTTTTTTAATTAGACTATGTGGCTTCACTGGACTTCATACTTAGCACTGATTGAAGTAGTTTTCCTATTTATTGTGTAATTAATCTAAATGCTGCAATTTCCACTGCAGAATTCTGCTTTGATGTCGAAACTGTTTTAAAAAAGGACATCCTTCATTAGAATTTTCTGTCATGTTGTCCATGGTCTGATCAAGGGAACGATAGTCACAGTCATTCTCAGTCACAGATGGCAAAATGTAATTTGAAGGTGTTATAAATAACTAATCTCCTAACAGACTAGTTGCCTCGCTTCCTTTAAACCTCTCAAAACAAAGGAAGGAACTAACTCAGCCCCTTTTGAAAATTTGATTTAAAACCTACCTCCATTTCTAGGCCTCTGAGTACTTCTGCCAAGCTCTAGCTTCGCACTTTTTTCTCAGGCTCAGTTCTGAGTTGGCAATGCAATTGCATCTATACACACACAGAGTTGTCAAGGAAAATTCATCTATATGTGCCAGTGCACAGTACACTAGAGGCATAGTAACAGAATAGTTGGTAGCAAAAATAGGCATTGAACTGTATCATTTAAAAGCTCACAACAAAAAATTATATCTTCACCACTCGGTAATTAACATACAACCATAGGAGAATTATTAGTCAAAATCCTCAGACATGAAAAACATCTGAATGAAAATTTCCAATTTACCTTATATTATCTTGGAATACTAAGTGCTTAGCATGTCTCAGAATTTGACTCCAGGGAGGGGACAATTCAATGCTACTGTCCACATTGTCAGAACCATGAAAAAAGGGCCCTCTCTTGATTTGTCTGAAATTCAGGCAACTGTATTGAGAAATCTATTATAACTTGTTTTTAACTGTAACTCAGAGCTCTGTGCTGTGAT
This sequence comes from Patagioenas fasciata, assembly GCF_037038585.1. NCBI lineage: Eukaryota > Metazoa > Chordata > Aves > Columbiformes > Columbidae > Patagioenas > Patagioenas fasciata. Next base: position 71,841,138 of record NC_092521.1, on the reverse strand, counting down.
CTTGTCACAGTCTGGCAGGCCAGACTGGAAAAATTAGGTGTAATATGACAAAATTCCCTTACTTCTACAGTCAGAGCACTTGACAAGCAGCTGCAGGACAAGCTTAGGAACCATTTTAATCCAAATCCAGATGTCAGAAGAATGATACTACTTAAATGGAACTTGATCATATAAGAAAGGGGCAGAAAAAAATGCTGATTAAAAAAAAAAGCTACTACATTTAATACTTGTTTTGTTGGACGTCCCTGTAGTAAGATGGGTCTGTGAGAGTTACTGCTCCCAAAACAGTATATTGTTCATTTTCAGGCCAGGCGCTACAGATATTTCTTTTAAAACACTATTAAGTACTTTTAAAGCTATGCACTTGCTCCCAAATCTAAGTCACTATTACTGAAGCTTGATTTGAGGTAACTTTTAAACATGAGTCTTTAGGCATATTTTTTCATTCTTCATTTATCTGTGTTGCAATTTTTGCACATGTCAAATAGAACCAATAATGCCATCTTAGTTCTTTTGAGCATTTTCCTCATTAAGTTTACATAGAACTGCAAAGTTTGAACACAAAAATCCTTGCACATAAGTTACAGTAAGGCCAAAATTTCTACTTCCCAGCCCCAACGCTTTAATTATCCCCATTCATCATTCTTCATCAACCTCAAAATCTTTTTTTCCTACTCTGAGGAGTTACTCTGAATAAAACTGGTCAGATGGATGAAGAAACTGCCACTCACTGAATTTACCATGTAACAAACTCAGAACTTCAAAGAGTTTCATTTTATGTGAGATAACACACTTTAATTTTTCTGTCCAGTAAGAAATGATCTTTCAAAAGTATTAAAAAAGCAGAAATGTAAAGAGGTGCAATTTTTCATTCCTCTCTCACCATCGTATAAAATCAAAAAGGAGACCTTGGTAACCATTGCCCATTTAAACATGGCTCTCAATTATAGCTGTCAAATACTTTTATCTGACTGAACCTATAATCATCAGAAAATGTAACAAAATCAAGGTTTCATGATAACGTAATACTTACCTCATACTTTTAGAAGTTACTTACATCTTTTGCCCTTAAATCCATTATTTGTTTATAACAGAGTGCTGCATAGAATAACATGTCAAAATGAAGATGTTATTTTAGATCTGTCAAAACAAAAAAAAATCCAAGAACTCAACCTCACATATCCACCAAAAAGCTTTAGAACTCTTGAAAGTCTACAAGGAACAAATATTTCATTTTTCAGTGAGCTCCACCACCATCTTCACATTTAGAATTCTAAACTGAATATGAAAAACTGTTCCAATTCAGTTTTTTAACACAAAGCGTGAATTGACAATGGTCAAGATTCACCTGGGGTCAATAGGCAAGGGAAACTTGCATCATAAGAACTTCATGCCCTGTGAAGCATCTAAGAAATTCTATAAAAATCTACAAATTCTACAAAAACAGAAAAGCTTTACTCCTTACCTGCAAGGCTCCAAAATGACTCTAGACACACTGGTACAGAGCACTTTCTGCAAGAACTTAGGACACAAAGGTGGACGGGGACTTTAGATAGGCAATAAAGATGTCCAAGTTCTAATATTTAAACTGGGCATAAAGTATTTGAGGACTGAAAAGAAACAACCAAACAAAAAAACAGCCAACCAACCAAACAAAAAACCCACAAAAACAAGAAAAAAAAAACAAAACAAACAAAACAAAACAAAAAAAACCCACCAACCAACAAAAAATCTACAGTTCTAAATATTGGGCATTACAATAATGCCTTTATTAATAGAAAATTACCACATGCTACTCTACTGCAAAGTTATTTTGATCAACTTATAAACAGCCAGTGCAAGAAGAAACCATAACAAAAGACTGTAGGACCTATTCTCTTTATGATATATCAGACTGGATGCTTAAAATCCTCATACACCTTTGCACATTTCTGCCTGTGAGAAAAAAAGGTAAGGATTTAGAAAGAATTTGGGAACCCTCATCTTGCAGAATACAGTAATCCTACTAGCTTTGAAAATGCACACCTCACTCTTTTTCATCTAAAACCATTAACAGACCTTACAGTGTTCACGTAAAATAGAGAACACCTATTTCATCATTTTAACCCATTTAATTCTTATTAAATTTAAAACAATTAATTACTCAGAATTATGAAGTAATTTTAAAATAATCTTAAAATCATTATTGCTGAAGTTTCAGTCTTTTTTTTAAGTAAAGAATTGCACTGGGCCAACATACAGCCAACATTTTAATATGTGACTTATGGCACAACAATTCACACATTTGTGCATTTAATGGTACTTGAATTCTAGCCTTATACTTCATCAGAATAAGTGTTCTGTTGCATCATAGTTCTAGTTCTGAAAATCACTATATGGGGGGGACCAAATGTTGACCTTTTCTAGGATCTATGCTTTCTGAAATTAAAGATCCCAACACACAGTTCTGAAAAACTTGATCAAGGACAGGATTGCTCAGAAAACACTGGAAAAATATTACAAAAAAAAAAAAAATTGACATTAAAAAAAAGAAAAACAAACAAAAAAACCCACACACACACAAAAAAAAACACCAAAAAAAAAAACCAAAAAATAAAACTTCTCGGTTTGCAAGTAAATATCAGTGTGTCAATGAAAAAATGATCCATCCACCCAGCCACCACTCTTCCTTCAAATAAAGATACTGCATGCAAATTTAAGATAAAATGCCACAGCAAGTTCTTTAGGTGTTTTTACATTCCTGTAATTTTGGAAAAAAATTCAAATTATACATATCTTTATGTAGGACAATATTTTCACACCAAGTAAGTGTTCATTCTTCTCCTCAAATATAACAACAAACGGTCTTCCTCACTCCTCTTACAATATATGGAACTAATGGATCTTTTTTTGTATGTGTAAACTTCTACCCAAAATCCTATAGGTTTTAATTTAACGTCCTGCCTGTTTTAAAACCTTTCTTTTCTTCTCTTGGTGTCCTACAATCCAAATTGTATGTCATCTTTTTAATGTGGGCTCATCGGAAACTGCCAAGACATGACAATAAACCATTAACACTAGCATCAACAGGCAGAATAAGCAGCAAGGTAGAGGTGGGGAGGAGGTGGCAGTAGACAAATGGACAGCTGCAAACAGTATCTAGCGGCTCTTGCTGAGACAACCATGACCCACTTGATTGCTCTACTCTATGCACATAATGCATTTGCAATGTCTGCATTCAACAGCTCTATCACCAAGAAAAAAGTAGTTGATGTGAAGTATATCTCTGTTCTCGTTAACATACACAACAAGTAACATACCTACATTGCACCAGCTAATGCAGGCAGAATTTGACCTGTTACAATTGCCAAAACCAGAAATACCCACAAACAACAAGCTTCTGTACTCTTGTCACCTGCTCCTTGTGTAGTTTGTCAAATTGAAAGAATGCTGTACTCCTTTCCTAAAAAGCTCAGATTATGGTAGTGTCCTAAATTGTTTATGTAAGACTATGCAAATGCATCTGTTTGCATATCTGGAGCTGTACATGTTAGAGGCTTAGTCCAGTACCGATTTAAGAAGAAATGTAAGAAAAAAAAGTCCAATATGTTTGGTATTAGGACTTACTATACAAGGCAAACCAGTATGAAACATGGTGAGCAAAGCTTACAAGAATACAATTCCATAAAACAGTTACTAAATAACGACATTAGTCATACATTTTGATTCCCACTTAAAGTAAAAAACAGCCTTCTGTCAGAAAGAAATGATTCATGGAAATGTCAACACAGCCATTTCCAACAGCAAAAAAAAATCCACATCCTTTAATTTAAGGTGTTACTTCTTTTCTAAAACCCATCAACCTAGTTTTAAATGAATATGGGATCAACCAGGCCACGAAATCTAAGACAGTATAATGGGACTGCTGGTCACAATGTTGAATAAACACAGAGTCACAAAAATACTTGTTAAAAGGATCATTTAAGCTTACATGGCTTGTACAGCCTCAGTTGGCCTCATCTGCTGTTAACTGAAGTAGCCCAAAACACTCAGAATCAACAGGTTTTTGAAATAGTACAAATACAAAATTTAGAAGAAGGTGGGGGAAAAAAACTTGAAAAGAAGGAAGATGTTACTCTTTGTATAACTCTGAAACTCCTGAGGGAAACAAAAGCAATGATTCATAAAAATAAAAGAACAAAGCTAAACCTTCGCCTACTCCTTGGTAAGTACTGTAGTTGTTTATTACCATTGAATTGGTGCCTGCTAGAAAACTGATAGAACACACTTGAAGTATTAGCTATGGATTCCTCAAATAGAAATGAGATATTTGGACATTCCTACAATTCTAATGTATACTCTGCATTCATCAAGTAAATCTTATTCTCTGAGAGTACAAAGCACGTGAAGTACTTGAAGGGATTTTTAAAGACATAGAATTCTGAATCATGCAAGTTTTGAATGCAGTATTTTGAATAAATCTTCCAGTTCCCTAAAAATGTATCAGTTGAATTACTTTTTCCTTAAATGAGACACATACCAGTTTCATTCAGTCATACCCCCTGTTGTATTTCTGTTGTATTTTCTAAAGGAAAAAAAAAAAAAAAAAAGATAGAAAGGGTCTTAACAAAAAAAAGTTAGAGTTTCTATCTCTAACACATTCAACAACCCAAAGAGAGAGAATTACACAGAACTGTACCTCCTTGCTAGGCCCTTGCACAATAAGTCTTCAGTTTCTGCCTCGCAGATTATTTCCCTGGGACTCCTCTGCCCAGCACCCTGGGTTACAGAGAAGGTTTAAATTTCCTCTTCTCCAGTACATACATTTCCTCTCCTTCATATAAATTACATCCTTATTGTGGGGTAGGTTACAAGACCAAATAATCTGTTTCTTCCTATTCCTGGAGGGGAAGGACAGGGTACTTATACCAAAAAAAAAAAATAAAAATCAAAGATAATGTCTATGTTCACTTAAACTTATCAAACCTATCTCCTTCCAAGATCCCGTTTTCACTTCACCACATCTCTACTGGCAGCATTTGCTGTAGGCTGAATATTTTGGAGAGCTATCATAAAAAAAATAGCTTCTTTTAAAAATCCAATAACTTTAACATAAAAATCAGTCATTTCACGGGAAAACTCTAATTGTCTATCTGTGGGACAAAGATTAGACGTTTGTGAAAGACAGCATCCGCCTTACGCCAAGCACATGCTATCTAACAATGATTGTCTGTCTTCACATAATAAATAACAGAAAAACTGTATTTTGCATATACTGAGTGCAGGTTTTTTTCCTGAAGACTTGTTTTTTAGGGTTTGGAAGCTGCCTTCTCCAAACAATATGTATCAATAAAGTAGTACACCCTATAGCTAATGCCAGCAATTTTGCTCTGCAGCTTCCTATCATGACCTGTTTTAGAGGCGGGCAAAAAGCTAGAGAAATTATTAATCAGTGCTGCTGATGCCCCTCCTCTGCCGATCTCCTCTGGCACAGGGGTAAACAACCTGCCTCAGCAGGGAGAGGGGCAGAGGGGCAAGAATGCAAACTGGGGTGTGCATGAAGAGCCTGGAACTGGCAGAGCAGCGACACTTGGTAAAAAGAAACAGCGAACAGGAAAAGAACAAAGCTCCAGGGGCATCTGGAGGGATAAGCAGGTAGCAGAACATACTAACTCAAGAGGGGCTTTCTCTGACACCAGCATTGACCGTCTGTTGAGCAGTAGCAGTTTTTACAAGATGGATTCTGACTGAAACCACATACATCCTGATATAGACCAAACTGCTCTTTTTTTTTTTTTATAATAAAATATGTACTTAGTCACAGAATACATGCAATCAAGAATGCAAGTTTATTTCTTTGTATCCTATATTTAAATTGGAGCATGTTTGGAGCTTGTTTGCATGCTGTTCTCTGTAAGGCATTACAGTAGCCACTGCCGCACCAGTAACCTGCAGCAGCAATGGGAAAGGAAACTGAGATTCAAGTAGTGAGGAAAACTCCTTGTGTCTTTCAATCCCTTCATTAAGAAAGGCTGAGACAGCCTAGAACAATGGGTCTAAGAAAACAGAATCTGTGGAGGAAAACTTGAAGTCAAGTGGAGGTACTTGAGAGCACCCACTGTGTCTTGGAGACTGATTCATTTTTTTCCACTTTCCATGCCTACAATGTAAATAAATTGCAACAGAAATAAATTCACAAGACAACCAGTTTCCATTTCTGTTGATTGTTCTACAGATTCTATTCTCAAGCTGTAGACTGATACGCATGGGTGATGATGGGAAATAAGGAAAATAAATAGAGATAACACTTCTTGAACAAATCCTAATGCTGAATTGGAGAAGATATATGGTGTATACCTATCCTCTCTGAATATACAGTACATTTTCATAGTATCTCAAATAGCTGGTCCTACACTACCTTATATTTTCTTACAGTTTCTCAAGGTGGTGTTGAAACTGAAGAGTACTCTCCAGCAAAACAAGCTGGTGAAATCAGGTGCATCAGAAAGAATGCATGAGAGACCAACACACTGTATAGCTTTTCACTGAGTAAAATGAAAAACACAGATCATTTATTTCCAAGTAGTGAAAGGTGCTACATATTCAAAAATTAAATAAATGAATAAAAACCCAAGCAAACAAAACAAACAACAAAAAAACCCAAACAAACAAAATTCTTCAGTCTGTATTAACTTTATTGACTTCTAAAGTTTAAACAATTTTGGTTTGTTACTGCATACGTTTCAGTTTTCATGTCCAATTCCCAACAGTATTTCATTTATATTTTCAAAACCCAAAAGGATGGCATCTGTTGCTTTCCACCGAGAAGTCTTCCAATCATTTCAATATCAGCTCTAGTAAACCACATACTCATAGGCTTTCTCCTTCCACAATAAAATTATGTTGAAACCTTACGGCAGCTTGAGGACAGGTGGGGTACACAAACCAGTCTCAACTTTTCCACATCACAGGGTTTCTGATGAAACAAATGATGCATATTTTTTAAAGCTAGGCTGTCAGTTTGGAATTGCATCTTCATGTTTGTTTGTTTTTCCTGAATAAAAGTTTAAGCCTCCTGCAGTTTTCCATTTTTCTTGGTCATTGTGGCAAGGGAATTTTTTTTGTTTACTTTTCAGTTTTATTTATATATTTCTCTCTATCCTCAACCTTATCCCTCCTCCTGTCTTACTTCCCTGCCACTTTTCCTCCTGGCCTCTATGCAAAAGAAGCAACTTTTTCCTCCTACACTGGATCTTGTTGTGCAGAGATAAGCAAGTGTGTCTATGAGACAAGAAAAATAAATGTTTTAATGGATGAGTTCCATTATCTGCCAAATGGTCCTTGAAAGTTAATGAGGATTCTCAGGCCGGTTCTTTCTTGTTACATGTAAAATCATCTATAGAATTTTTATACTGTTCAAAAATAAATTTGATTTTGCAGCCTGCCTTCTTCTGCTTCTTGAATTAAGTTTACAGAAAATTTAGTTGCTTCTTTTCCACTGTAGTAAATAGCCACTTTAAGCCTTATAAAAATCAGGTTTTTGTCTTTATTGAAGTAAACTATGGTAAGTTATCTCCTTTACATTCTGATGTACCAAATCAATGAGAGAAAGCATGAGTATGTGTCTATCTTCCTTTAGATCAGAAGTAATGTGAACACTGTTCCAAATAATCACAGATGACTTATTCTCATGCATAGTCTCTTCTTTTTCACTAGTTAAACATGTTCTACTATGTACAGACTGACAGTGAGCTTGTTGCCCAGACCATGTCCAGACAGCTTTTGGTAATCTGCAAGGATGGAAACTCTACAACATGCCTGGGCAATCTTTGCCTCACACTGAAAAAGTGTTTCTTGTTGTTCAGAAGGAACCTCCTGTGTTTCAGCTTGTGCCTGTTGCCTCTGGTCCTGTCTCTGGACACCCACTAAAAAGACTCTGGCTCCATCCTCCTTGCATGCTCTCTCCAGGTATTTATTAATAAAATTCCACCTGAGATGCTCGAGTCCCTTACTCATCTTCATGGCCTTCTCTGGACTCTCTCCAGTATGTCCATGTCTCTCTTGTAGTGGGGGAGCTTGGTACTGGACCCAGCACTCCAGGTGTGAGCTCACCAGGGCTGAACAAAGGGAACAGATCATTTTCCTCCACCTGCTGGCAACACTCCTCCCCATGCAGCCTAGGATACCATGCAAGGACACATTACAGGGTCATGACCAAGTTTGTGTCCACCAGGATCCCAAGGTCCTTTTCTACAAAGCTGTTTCCCAGCCAGCCAGCCCCAGCATATACTGGTATCTGGGGTTATGCCTCCTAAATTGCAGCACTACCCAGCACAGTAACCTAGTAATGATACAGGTTGGAAACAATTACTGTCTTCTATAATTAAATACAAATATTTATTTTCATGTGTGTATATATGTATATAACATTTATTACTTATTTTAAATATATGTAATGTTCACATATAAATATTGTATAAATTAAACAACTTATAGTTCTTACAGATGCAAGAACTTATGCCTGCACATAAAGATATGTGTAAAAGACAGAGAAGAATAGACACAACTCCTCCCAATGAAAATGTATTTTTATTAATAATTTCTTAACTTTAATGATATTTGATCCACTCTGACAGCAAAGAGAAATGAACTCCAGAAATATTTTTAACAAAGGCAAAGAAAACCTTCATTTCATGAGGGTGTGATTGACAGTACACAGAGGCAACTGAACTCCACCTGGCACAATGGTACCTTGTTTTCACTTCAGTGGCAGGCAGACCTTAACAGAGGACTCCCAGAAGCCTTCCCAGCAGCACATCACAGTTTTATCAGGATTTCAGCTGAGAATAAAGGAATCACATTAGTATTTTTTATATAGGATGCAACATATACTTCACATAAGCACTAACATAAGCATTCCTTCAGTATCATGGGTGAGGCTGGTCTGTATTTTTTTGTTCTGTATTTATCATTCATGTAGCAAGATGATATAATTTGCCTGAGGCTAGATCAGAGTTAAACTCAGATTCTGGCATTCCTATTTCTTTGGTCAGTTTCCAAATCACATCCTCAGGTAGCAAATGTGAAATTGAAATGTAAGGATGTATTTTGTTCATTTTAAGACTGCCTTTTTTTGTTCTTATTGTTGTTGTTGTTTTCAGGCTTCTATCTTCTCACTACTCTTGCAGAATATAACAAGATTACAAGAATGCCTTCCCTGGATCATTGTGCTAAGCCGTCTAGTCACATGCCCTATCCCAGCAACAGCTAGGACCAAAAACTGCAAGAAAAGCATAAAATATATTACTGCATGTAGTCTCTCATCTTTCAGCAACAGGGTTCTCACAAGCCAGAAGTGACATCTTGGGGTTAATGTCTTCTTTTTCGTGTATCTTTATTACTCTGCATCTTTTACATACTCCATTTCTTCCTCCTCTTTTAATAATTTCCTTCTTTCCCCCACCCCCATTATCATCTTCCTCCTTCTTTCCTAGATCACTAAAAGTGAAATATCTGAAACAGCTTTACCCCTGTATCCTTTACTACATCTCTCTTAAGACAAGGGTCTTCTGCTTCATGCAGCCCATTGTATCCCATGTTCTACAATCAAGGGGAATAAGAGTATCAGCACTTTTTCCCCATTTACTTAAAAGGAACTCTCAGTTTACACCAGCTGTCATGCTGCTTGACAGGCTATATTGGGATGGGACAGGTGATGTCCACTATTTGTTTGGAACTGTGAGTGTATGAAAGTTTTAACAGACTTCAGAGCCATTTCAACATCTCTAGTTCAGCCAGATGGATTCCCATATTTCTTAACTTCATCCCTTCAGTAAAATAGACAGCAGCATGTCCAACCCAATCACTCTTTTGACAAGTGGAAAAAAAAAAAAAAAAACCCACAAACCAAAAAGTGAGAAAAAGGGTATTTCTAATAATTTTTTAAAAGCATTTACTTCCCCCTTTCCTGATAGCCCTGTTCCAGCAATAATTTCTCAACTTTTGCTTGGTATTTAGCTCAAAATTTTTCTCACGCTCAGATTAAATATGCCATTTTTACCAAAGAAACAAAACATTTACTAGCATAAAATATTTAAAATACATTCTTTCGTGAAAGGGCAGTTACTGCTTTAATGAGGACTACTGCCTTTTAGTTATGTTTTCCTTCCTTTTATAATCTAAATGCTGATAGAAAGAAATTTAATTCTGAGCAGAATGCTGCCTACCCCAAAAGCTGTAAAGTTTCTGTGATGCTTAAACATTCACAAACACTTTCCCAAAATGTGTGACTGTACTAACAGCAAGGTGAATTTCAGTAACAAGGCAAAATTATCCATTTAAACAAAAGCATTTCATTCTGCTCCATTACACAGACACACCACGTTATTATGCATGAAATGTTCAGCAGATTATCACTTATTGTAAAAGGAAGAGACTACCATATGGTCACAATCTACCCAAAAGCACATGGCAAACCCTCAGGATTTACATGTTGGTTTGTCCAATACACTGTTTTCTTACCTCATGGAAAGGAACATTACTGCAACAGATGACTCATTCTTGCATCAAATGAGGTAATAATCTTGTAAATGGTTGTTTTCTTAAAGCAAGCATTAGCTCAAACTTATGCATGCATGACTTACTCTTTCACTACTAAATTATGACAGTATTTGTATGTAAAGTACAGCTATAATCATTAGAGTGTAATAGTCTAATGTGGAAAAGCTTTTAGACACAAGGTATTATTTAGACTGAGCCAGCCATATGTGTCATTTCTGTGTTTTAAAAAAACCCACAAAGTTATTCTAGGACTACATCCTGGATGTTGCGGCAAATTCTGTCTGTGCAGTTGAATGAACAATAGGAGGACTTACTACATACAAATAAATACATTTTATACCTGAAGAATCTTACTCACATCATCCAACTGAAGGCCCTACAACTGGAGAACATTTTATTTCCCTTAAACTGAACATAAACCCACTGCAAACCTTGGATTCAGGTCTACATACCTGGCTTAATTAAATCTAAGATCAGATCTGTCTTTGACTAACCAGTACAAAACACTGTAGCACAGACTCAGAGTAGGATGTGTTTTGCAGAGAAAACTGCGACCTAAAATTTACCAGACATATCTTCAGAGGAAATTCTCAGCTCTCACTGACTTCATTGGGTGTTGAAGGTTTCCATTAATTTTGTCAGTGAAGCATTTGATATTAAGTGTTTTGAAGTGTTTTCTGAGATTTATCATCTCACATGGTTAGGCCTCTGCTAAATCCAGCACCCTCTATTATTATGGAAAAAAGCCAGAAAACAACTACTGAAAGTCAGAATTCATAGTTTTTGTACCTAAACATCTAAGATGACATATAATAAATAATAATTTACTGCCAAAGATCTCAAATAGCAACGTGTCACACAGAAAAAGTCCTTAAATAGGTCTCTCTTAAATCAGCTGAGATACTCTCAATTCAGAAATTCTCAAATTCAGAATGAAACACAACTTAATTATAAACAGCAAACAAAAAAGTCAAATTTAAAAAATAAAAACCAAACACACACACAAAAGGAAAAACTCCTCTAAATATGGAATTTTCATCGCTATCTGAATGGCTAACACTTCAGCACATACATTACACAGTTTTTTCAAATCAAAAATACTTAGTTCTGGCTTGAATCCCACAGTGTCTATTCTCTCACTGATGGAGGGCCAACAAATGCCATAATTTTTTTTTTTTAATTTTTTGATGGAGAATAAATTTATCAGCCATCTGCTTCAGTCATGCTATTTTGCACAGAAAGAATACAAAATATATTACTCTCAGACTATTCCTATTATTTCCAGTTAATTATACAAGGCATTGCTCTCCAGGTTTTTAAAAAACTCAGTATGTCTGCAGTTGATTTCCATAATTAAATCTCCTTGGAACCTTCCTTCTGAAGGACAAAGATAGCTGGGAAAGACAAAAGAATAGAAGTCATAAGCAAGATTTTTGCCTCTCCAGTCCTCTGAGCCACATAAGCATGACACTGATACTTGCAGGGGGATGAGATCCCACAGACCAGTGTCGTTCTGCAATCTCAGTGCCTGCAAAAACTCACCAGGAGCTGCTGGCAAAGGCAAGATACAACTGACCATCTCTTCCTCTCAAAAGAGTGGCATCCACAATCTTTCTCTCAGTGCCACAAACACTGATTGTCACTCCAGCTCCCAAACCTCTCCAAGGCCAGATGGAAATTCCAGCCTCCTCCCCCTGCATAGAAGGCAAAGAAAATTTGCTCTGGTCCTTATCTCCCATTTTTTTCCTACATTTCAGTGCCTCTGTGAAGACCCTGTCTCTGCCACTGCCTTACACAGCCCACCTGGGAAAACAGCAGCACTGCTCCATCTAAATGTAAATGAGCTTGAGTAAATCTGTTCTGCAGTATCTGTATCATTGTTATCAGACTGCTCTCTGTTATGTGACAGATGTAATTCACAGATACAGGCAGAAAACATTCACATCATCGTGTTGTCGAATTTGTTATTGACTTTTCAGTCACGGGTTTTGTCATACTGAAATCTCTTCTTCTGTGTAGCAAAGCAAAAGTATGGACTTCAGCATGCTGGATACAAACCTGCTCTGTAATAACATCCAACGTAGCTGATTGTCTTATTTTTGCACACATACCTACTTAACCCACACATTAATAATACTGGACTTGTTTGGCTGGGGCATCAGACCAGTGCCACATACCAGAAAAGAGTCGCTCATAAGTAGCAGCCATTACCAACACCACTGCCATACAAATGGAAAGAAAAATCTGTGTACAAGAAACATTGAGACAAAACTGAACTAAGCTATGGTAATATTTTGGTTCAGACTACCAGTGGAAATTTAAAACAAATCGCTTGCTGTCCCCACTTACTGTGCATTGGTTCAGCACACTGGAAGAATTGAATGAGCACAAATTAGATTCCCTCTACATGAAATCAAACCAGAATCTCTGCTTCAGGAGTACGCAAACCACTATCTATTCCCTAATACCAAATCAAATACATCATTATTACATACATGATGACTTTCAGTCCAGAAAATGAGGTTAAGTCCAGACCAAAGAAAAACCCTGAATAGTGTATAGCATAGATATAGGGGCCTCCGCTTCAGTTCACTGATGTTCTCCTATCAGCACAGAATTATGTGCTGATGTAAACACAACCAAAGCCTCCTAACCTTCTGGCCAATAGCCCGATGAGTCTGAGCCTAGCAGGTGCAATACAGCTGTCAAAGAGTACCCATAGAAAATCCAGCCAAAGATCTGTCTAGCCCTGTACTCAGGCTCCAACAACAGTCAGTAGAAAATGCCTAGGAAGGGGTTTGGGAACAAAGAAAGGAAGCAGGTATTATTTCCTACCAATACTTTCCAATTTGCAGCTCAGTGAAATCTTGAGCTAGAAGCACTGTGTTTGACAGCATAGGAAGTATTCTTCTAAATTCCTTCTTTTTAGGAAATTATCTATTATTTTTTCACAAATCCTAAATATCCACAACAAGCAAAAAAAATATCCACTTACAAACTATGTGTAAGTTAAAAAACCACTACCCTTGATTTTTTATGAACATTACACCTGCATCATCTGACTCACCCTATCCTTTCTATGTGAAGCTTTTTTTCCTCTCTGTGACCTTTATGGTTTTATCAACCTTTACTATATAGGTACTTTAGTTTGCTTAAAGAAATAGATAGCTGGAAATTTTCAAACCACTGAGAAACACCACAATAAATAAAAAGGAAACACATAGAACTGTGAGATACCTGACCTGACACAGATGCTGTCAGCTCCCAGACACCTCCTGGGCGTGAGAATGAGTTTTCTACCAACAGTAAAAGCTGTTATGCTGCCCTGTTTTATATCACAAATGCAGTTTTTACTTCTTGGTTTCCCAGTCACAAGAGAGACTACAGCATTTCCCAGCTTCAGATTGAATCCATTGTCATTCACAGGGCGATGTTAACCTGCCACATTGAGGTAAAACTCTCAGCTACATCTGCAGATAACTTCATATATTTTTTTTCCTTTTTTTTCTTTTTTTGTCTTGTTATGAGTCCCAGCAGATTGGCTTCACTAGGACTCTTGACCAGAAAGCTCTGATTTAGAATGATTTTGCAGCGCACAGCACTAGACGAAACAATGAGGAAAGCAGGCAGAACGGAGTGAACATATAATTTATTTGCAGTTTACACCTAGATTTAGTCAATACTTCTAAAATATCTTCTTTAATTTGCCCATTTTTCCACATCTTATGGATGACTATATCGTCAAGAAATGTTGTTACTTTTGTTATCTGATTCTCTCTCCAAATCATTAATAAAAATATTGAACATCAATGTTCTCAAGCCTATCTCAAGGGAATCCACTTCACATATTGTTGCTTTTGCTTTCACTTTGGTGAGAGACATAAGCAGTCTGCTCAGTTTAGGTTCCCTTTTATCCACCCAACATTAGGCACTCTCCCTGCTTCTGCCTACCAGGCTACAATTGTTATTAGTAAATCCTCAACCATTTTTCAAGGTCTGTCAGTGACTGTGAGGCTTTTGGAATGCTGTGTAGCCTGCGAGTCTGAAATTTCATCTGGAATATACATAAGAATTCTTCTCTACACTCAATTTGCACAGATTAGAATTCGCTCTTCTCTAAAGTGGCATTTGAACACTGTTGTGGAATGTGTCCAAGTGGCCTTTTTTTTTTTTTTCCTCAAAGTTGAAATTCATTTTTTACTTCTTAGGCCTTGAATTTGATAACGACACTGGCAAATGAGAAAATCTCTACAACACATAGTAGACTGGGAACCGGTATACTGTAAAAATAACAGGAAAAGAAATCCAAGATGTTTGAGGGTTATGGGGTTTTCTCAGGCTTGTTTATTAGTTTCCAAGCAAGAAGTTATACTTTCAAAGAACTGTGTCACTACTAAAGATCAAATTGTTGAAGAAAAAATGTACTGACATGTTTCAAATATCAAAAAATCATCTCTGTAGATAAAGGAAGACAGCAACAATAGCTTGAACTGACCCTATGTTTCCAAAGAAATAAAGGTTCTTGTGAGGTCTAAAGTAGCCTTTGTCATGGTTTAGTTTTGAAAACTGCTAAGACTTTTGGATCCACTGACATTCTTCTGCTTCACTGGTTTCACCATAATCTCTAGACAGATCTGGTCAAAAAAGTTTTATCTCCTGTCAACTGTCTTCTCTCTCTTCCTCCATGGCATTTCTAGGATTCAAATAAGCAATAACAAGACTTTGTGAGGACATACTGTGATTTGTCTAACACTTACCTAGGTAGCTGAATGACCAGAACACAATAATGCATCTCACTTTTACAGCCTCTGAGGATTATAGCAAAGTATTAACTCCACATGAGACAGGAACTGAGAAACTAGGCACAAGACAGGAAGTGGAAAGAACACAGCCTTATTCCCACACTCCTAGTTAAGCTAATAGCCAGGTAAAATAAAATAACATACGATAAAAAAAAATATTTAAAAACCAGTTAAACCAATGGAAAATAACAAAGGCAATTCAGTTCAATTTTTAAAGTCATCTTCAGGGAGAAAAACTCATTGGTGCAAAGCACTCACTGCTCTTTACAGCTCTGTGATAAGATCCCTTTCTTAGGTAATGGGCTAAAACAAACCCTCTGAACACAAATAATTGTAAACTCATTGGGAAGAATTAATGGAAGGGAACATTAGGCTTCAGCGCAAGGTAGTCAAGGAATAAATGCATGCAGACAATGCTATCTTGCACAAAAAGTGAAATTAAATATTTACATATTCTGATAAATTACTCTTTCAAATACTAAGCTGTGTGCTGAAGGTCAAAGTTTATACACAAGGCAAGACATAGCTGTCACATCAAACAATTCACTTAGTCTGATACAATTTGGTTATTTGGTTATTTGGTTATTTAGTTAATCATCTATGATCAGGCATTTAATCAACTTCTATTAAAAATATAGCTCAAAGGTTAAAAAACCAATTCTGTTCTCAAGAGACAGCACGTAGAGAAAACACAGTCTCAGAGTGAGCCCTGGAAGTGAAACCAGTTTCACAGATCCAGTCACTACAGTTGGTCTGACGCTTCTGGAAGATGATTTTTCTGCATCCAGCAGTCCGGTCTGAATTAGCACTGGTACAGAGCCTCTTGCCCTGGGACTGAGCCAGCAGAAAAGGACAAGAGCTAAAGCCTTACCTGTCCCTTACCTGTAGCAGGAAAACTGGTCAGCATTTGGGTCATTATGAGAGTGAAGTCCCTGCTATTTGTGCTGGCATTTAGCAAAACTACCCAGGAAATACCTTGTACTATACTCACATTTTATGGATTTGTATAAACACAGATCACAGTCTGGTTCTTACTGGCCCTTATTTCACTCATTGTTATTACTAATTAAGTAAATTGTTGGACATTTTCTTCCCAGTTTTACCAAACACCACTGAAAATGTTCCTTTTTATTCTACTTGTAGCTAGAGACAGGCTGTATCTCTTGATCTGGGAACATTCAAAGGCTATCTATCTGGCAATGCACTTTCAGCTACCTTTCATTCATAGCTTTAGTTTAGGCAGACAAAAAGAAAAAAAACACCCCAGTATGCTGTTTCATAGGGAAGCAATAATGGATTTTCAAATGAAAACAGGGATTCAGAGACTTCAGTTCTTAACATTATATACATTACTCTCTATAAAATATATTGCTTGTGGAAATACACTACTTGGAGCTATCTCCTTCCTACATATTAGTTTTAAACAACATAATCATTCTGCAAATAAGGCTTTGTTACTACACAGAAACACTCTTGTTAAGACTACATTAACTAAAACTACCAAAATATTGCCAAGTACAACATGTAGCTTTCTACAACCGTCACTATGAAGGCTGGACCAGGCCTGTCAGGTGATAGAACTAAAACAGACTAGAAAAGAAATTCTTTAAGGAGCATGTTATCATCAGTTCTTTACAGGAAAAATTAACCCCTGCTGTCTCACCCCTTAGCATCATCTTAATCATTCTACATCATTCTGAAACACATACCAATGCAGAGTTGAACCTATTTAATCCAATGCATACCACATTTCACTCTCAGAATATTTCCAATTCAGCACACAAATACTAGCTAGAAGATTTTTGGAAAAAAGATACATGGGAGAATGAAAGATTTCTTAGGAGTGAAAACAGACCCAGTGACCAATTTGAAAACCTTAGTCAAACAAAACCTCCAGTGGCTTTCAACAGTGTTTTGCTGCATAGAGACAAAGTAGTCTGATCCTAATGTGTGCTGAGCACATCTGCGAAGGTGCTGAGTGCAGTCAATTACAGTCAGCTTGCCTGCCAAAATCACTCTTGATTTTGATATAGAAAAGGTTGGCTCAGGTCATGTGCATGCCTGCTTCCAGTCCGGCTAGGGAATACTTGAACTCATTACTATACCACACATAAAACAAGCTGTTTCAGCATAGCAGCTTTAACTACATGATGCACAGCTCCACATGGCAGTTCTGTTTGCCCAGAAGATCAGCATTAATTCTTCACACCTTCATCTTGTACTCAATTATCACATCTTATTTGTAGGATTTAATCTCTGGATTTATATGTTGTCATGCTGTAAGCTTTGCAATAACAATGATCTTGTTACTACCTAAATTATATCATTAAATGCACCTTCATACTCTTGTTGCCTTTACTGAGAGCTGCAATATTAGTGGCAACTGCACTGCTTACTGAAGGTTGGGTTTGTTGCTTGGTTTGTCGGGTTTTTTTCCTTCCCAAAGTAACTGTTACTTTGGAAAAGCAAAACATAAAATGCAAACAGGTTTGAATACAGTTTTAACAGTGCATGGCATCCAATCCATTCTAGTTAAACTGCTTAGATATGTGTGTTTGTGTAATGTCTCCTCAGGCAGAGATAGGACTCTGACAGATGGTAAGTCTGACACACAGTTCTGTGAGTAAAAACTCAGCTTGGCCAAGAGGAAGGAAAGAAGTGAGGGACAATAAACTGAAATGCAACTTGTCAGTGATATCTTTTCCCATGTCAAATTAGTTCCTTCATTATTAGGAATCTCTGATGAATTGATTTAAAGCTCATACCCAAGGGTGGGCATGTCAGACTCATGTAGGAGTAGTTACATCTATACAGTCCTAAAATTATATTCGTCCCTCTGAAGGCAAAAGCAAAGCTGATGTGGCCCCCAGTGAAAATAAGTTTGACACCTCTGCCCTAGGGTATCCACTCGTATTTACATGGTTTGATGCACATTATTAAAGCTACCTACCAGTTTTTAATAACAGTGGTTTATTTTAATACAAATAATGAAAATCAGTTGTATGTAAAACAAAATTTACTTTTTATAAATTATACAGAAATGTTATAGCTTAATTTTACTAACCAAAGAGGACTCGTTTTCCTGTGTTCTCAGAGACCACTGCAATACTCAGCGTATACATGTCAACCTGTAAGCAATGTTGGAAGACAACCATCCCTACAACTGATACCTTTCTCTCTGTACCACTAGACAGACTACATATTCCACAGCTGAAAATGTTCCCAGATGTCTGATGTTAATCAATCATGTACCTCAGAGAGACTTTAACAAAAGCAGTACCTACCTCCTCAATAGATGAACACCTTCAAAGTACTGCCATCATTTAAGTGACGACACACTTAAGTCACTTGTTATCAGAGATAATAGTAAATTTAACGTCCTCAAGAAGGAAAAGTAGTCTTTCTTTTTTTGTTTGTTTGTTTAATGGCACTTGTCACACAGAGGAGAGCAGAGATTAGTGCAAGTAGCAGCCATGGTATAATCCTAAGTGTTTAAAGAACATTTCCAACATTCAAATGCTTTACAAACCTCATCTAACGATGTCCCCTGCATAGAAGAAAAGAAGCAGCACAATGGATACATAAAAACACTCAAGAATTGTAAGGCAAACAGGCAAAATTATATCACAGACACTAGATTAGGACTGTGAGTCAATATTACTGATTTCCAGTACTGTGGTCTAATATTATTTTTCAGTTGGTGGTTTGCAGAATCTAGGGGATGCTCTGAGAAGAAATTCTGACTAATCCATGAGAGAAGACAAAGAAAAGCTGGTTAATTCAATTCATTCAGTAATGTGGGCAGCTGACAACTCCAGAAGAAGCCTCACCTTTCTTGAAAACACCACAGACTGAAACAAAAAAAATTGCTTGCATGTTTTGAAACTTAACAGTAGCTGTTTTTTATGACAGAAATCTGCAAGAAATATATGTTTATCTACACAATTCATTATTCTGTTCTTTTTAAAAAAAGGGTATATGCTCAAACCTAGTAACCTACATTTTCTGATTACTGCTTACGTGTCAATGCAGTGTTTGCAGTGACAGTTTAAATACACAGTTTAAATAGTGCAAAAACCCTGACATAGAATTACCAGTTATTAGTCAAATCTCAAGTCAGTTACATGAGCTGGAGACTAACTTAATCACGTTGTCTGTGTTCATATTTTCTTACTTACCATTTTGATGTTGAAGGTCATAAGCCACACCCAATTTACTTTGAAATATATATAATATATACATATATATAATTAACTCTCTGACCAGATGATTATACAGTAATCACTGGTATAAACCACAACAAAAAGTGTAATTTAACTGTAATTTCCAAGTGTTACGTTGTTCTCACAGTCACTGAGTAATACAGTAGAATTATTACATTATTGGATACTCATATGTAGATGATTATACTACTTTCTGGAGAAGATGCTACTATGCCTTTGTCACTGAACTTCATTTTTCCAGAAATGCCCTTTTTTTCCAGAGAAAGAGTCTTCAGTCTTTTTTTCCATGCTGATTTCATTGCTACCCATGAAACCAGCCAAACATTAGTAACAAGAATTTTTAGAACTGACCTCAAGATTTTTTTAAGATTATATTCCAATTCATGCTCTCTAAAAGATAGGAAGAAGGGTATTCACAGTGATAGTGGAAAAGGACATGGTTTAGAATGAGGTTTTATAGGGAACAGAAGAATGATTGCCTGTATGACAAGAACAAACACCCAAGATTTCAGAAGGAAGCCAGTGATGGCTCAATTACACATTCAAGTGATTAGATATGGTCAATAAAGGAGAGGCTAAAATAGCCCCACATCCTATACTGTTTGTAAGTATAGTAATCAAAGCACTGTAATCTAGGGGTGAATCAGTACAATTTTTCAGGGAGTCTGCATTCCCTTTTCATGGCGATGGTCACAACACTGACATGATACAGGCTCTGTTTAATTTCTCTTTCTGTTGTGATGTTCTGGCTGAACAAATGAAATAAATAATAGCACGCAAGTATCTGAATTCCTCTTCTTGGTGAGCTGCTCAAAGCCAATGTAACAAATGCAGAATGGAAATTAATATGCAGTAATTCTATCAGTTTCTCATCAAATCTCATATAGAGTAGTTCTCATCATTCACAATTCAGCCAAAACCAGCAATGACTAGCATAATCTGTAATCTCTGTGAAGTAATATTGAGAACAAATATAGTTTAATATAAAAATCCCTTCTCTCCTATAGTAAGTTGCAAGTTTGTATTCTATTTTTATGCCAGATAATTAACTTAATTGTGAGACATCTAACTGTTCTAAAAATAGGAACAGCTACATGATTAATCAGTGCACATTAAATACAAATAATCTCTTTATAAAGTAGTACTCTCTAATCTAGATTTAATGAGTTACTAGTTACAGCTACATAAAATTAACATAGCCTGAAACAAAATACATGATCAGTTATACAATATGACAATGTGCATTAAAATTTTTTTGACCTCTTTCATGTGGGTGGGTTTCTTGTTTGTGCACAAGTGGCTCCAATTTAGTTTTTTTTTTTTCCCAAAGCACCATCAGTTTTCACAGTTTTTCTTCTTGCTTTTCTACTTATTTAACTGATAGAACAGAGGTCCATTTTGTATTAATTGGAGTCCCAGAGTCTTGTCCAGAGCATGCTTGGTGTCATTAAGACTAAATCACAGGCATTAAACAAAACTTTTGCAGATCATGCCTTTAGGCCAAGATTACTGGATTTTGGAAAACTCCTGATCTACTCTATAATTATTGAAGGAACAAAGCTATAAGAATGATTCTTTAAGAGCAAAGAAATAACAGAGGTTTATTGTTCACTGAGCACATTACTTGTCTTTGTCTATGTTTGAACTTTCCACCTTTTTACCTAGCTTATCTATTTCAACTATCAGTTGGGGAGGTAGGATGATTTTACTACTAATATTTTTGTACTGCAACCATGCATGATGAGCTAAAGACTTCTCAGGATCCCAGTTATTAATACAGCATATATAAGTGCTTTGCATGCCTAAAAAGCCTCTACTGCTAAGTAGCTGAATGTAAAGTTGGCTTCCATACATCTCTTACATGTACTTTATTGACTCTGTATATAAGAACACATTGCACATATGATATGCATCATGTGAGGGAATACACTAAGGTGGAGTCCAAGATTAACAGTTTTCTTTCTTCTACCTATTCCCCAAATGTTATGGGTTCTAATTTTAAATAATTTAAAATATACAACATATTTTTATGCCACTGCTTTCTGTGCTTAATTCTTGAGCCCAGAAGAATGATTTGTTACTTGGATTGAACAGTCTTTTAAATTTGAATTATTTTAACTAGCAAGACATCTTCTCTAATACTTAAATAACTATCTATTTTGCTTGGGATTTAGCCTAATACAGGCGTGGACATCTGATTAGCCAACACGTAATTAACTCATGTAATCCTAGTAAACCAGTCTTCCAGCTCTTCCTAATCTAAGTATAGTTAGCCACTGATTGCAACTAGATCATATTAATACATCTTTCAGAAATATATATAATGAGTTATGTTCTTGAAAAATATGTGATAATATTCACTTTAATTGGGTGGGCATCTCGATTTCATGTATGTAGCTGTGTTTTAAATATTTTAAAGCAAAGAAGGTGTTTATGTAAGTCATCACTTTGAATTCTGGGGTCTGACAGTTTCTAAAATTATGAAATGGAAGTATAAAATTTCAGACATAAAAACATTTCATAAAAACAACAGTTTCAGACGTGAAAATATTCTTGCAAACATGCTTTATGATTTAACTTCAGGAATCACTCTACAAATTCACGTTTACTGTCTATTATACTGCTGTTATCTACATGCCAGCAATTGTTTCTGGCCAGTAGACATAGAGTGTGACCCAGCATAGCACAAAATCCCTTCAGTCACTCTTCAAAATATAACCTAGAAGTGAAAGGTTTTCTAATTGTCTCTGGGACATCAAGTTTGCACTGTTGCATTTTTTTTCATCAATACTGCTGCTGTCTTTTGGTCTGCATATTCATTTAAATGCTAAAGTAATGTATTTCCAATACATATTTTTCAAAACTATATTAGATGGAACAAACTCCAAACTTGTTTTTTTTTTTGTTGGTTTGTGGGTTTTTTCTGAAGATTTTTAATTGACAAAGAATGTTTTCCATTTTCATAGGCCTACAGATATGACTTAAGTAATACTTGGACACCAGCTCATAAAACTTCAACTGCTCTCTGGCATGCTGACTTATTAAGCTGTTATTGCTTCTTATACCGCATGCACAAAAATACTGAAAGCCACAGACAAAAGTCACCTTCTAACATTATTACCTTAGCCCTCACTAGCCAGAAAAGCTCACACTTGGCTCTTCAAATAGCATATTTCTTTTGAATTGATTTTCAAATCTTAGCAATAAAACAATGATCATTATAAATAACCAACACTAAGAAGGAATTCTAATTATGAAAGCCATAAGACACTATCACATGCTTAACAGCAAGAGAAGGAAATCTAACACCTGTATTATTCCTTTCACTACTGTGATATTAGTCTATTTAATACTGTGGCAAGATAGTTTTAGAAAAAAAAAAGTAATTAAAATCACAGTCTACATTCAAGCTGAGGAAAAAATGCCATGTCTTCTAAATAAAGAGGAAGCAGATTTGGTTTTGGTAGCAGCCCATGTAAGCAGTATATTAAATCTCTACATTTTTTAAGAAGTTATTCCCCTAAACAAGACCTGTATAATTTTTCTATTAATTACTATCCTAGTACTTTTAATGTCATTTTCTTACAAGCAATAATATTGTGGTAGGTTGACGCTGGCTGCACATCAGATGCTCACCAAAGCCACTCCACCACTGGGAGAGAAGGGAGAGAAACACTAAAGAAAGGGTCATGAGTAAAGATAAAGACAGGGAGAGAGATCATTCACCAACTACCACCATGGGCAAAACAGACTCAATTAATGAAAAATAATTTAGTATATTACCAACCAAAATCAGAGCAGGGTAATGAGAAATAAAATCAAATCTTTAAACACCTTCCCCTCACCCCTCCCTTCTTCCCAGGCTCAACTTCACTCCCAATTTTCTGTGCCTGCTCCCCCTGAGTGATGTAGAGGGATGGGGAATTGAGCATTGTGGTCAGTTCATCACATCTTGCCTTCGCCATTCCTTTCTCCTCACACTCTTTCTCTGCTCCAGCATGGTGTTCCTTCCATGGGAGACAGTCTTACACAAACTTCACCAATGCAAGTCCTTCCCATGGGCTGCAGTTCTTTCCAAATTGCTCCAACATGGGTCCGTTCCACAGGAAGTCCTTCAGGAACAGGCTGTTCCTGTGTGGGTCCCCCAAGAGGTCACAAGTCATGATAACACACCTGTTCCAGCCTAGGCTCCTGTCTCCATGAGTCCACAGCTCCCGCCTCCACGGGGTCACAGCCTCCTTTGGGTATCCACCTGCTCGGGCATAAGGTCCTCCATGTGCTGCAGGTTTGTGTCCGCTCCAGCATGGACCTCCATGGGCTGCAGGGGGACAGCCAGCCTCACCATGGGGTGCACTACGCGCTGCAGGAGAATCTCTGCTCTGGCACCTGGAGCACCTTCTTCTCTTCTTCTTCACTGGTCTTGGTGTCTGCAGAGTTGTTCTTCTCACTTATCCTCACTCTTCTCTCCAGTTGCAATTATACAGTTATTTTCATTTTGGTTTTGTTTTTTTTTCCCCTTCTTAACTATAGTATCCCAGAGGCACTACCCGTCACTGATGGGCTTGATCTTAGCCAGTGGTGGGACTGCCTCGGAGTTGGCTGGCATTGGCTTTATTAAACACAGGGGAAGCTTCTAGCAGCTTCTAACAGAAGCCACCCCTATAGCCCTCTCATTACCAAAACCTTGCCATGCAAACCCAATACAAATACATATCACATTCTTCTATATAATTTCCTATGAAAGAATAGGCATTTTGAAGATACAGTTCCTAAGAAAAAACTGTGCAACTTTTCTTACTAAAACCTGAACCTAGGACAATGATGAAATGATAGCCTTGCCTCACACAATTTTCCAGATGTCATCTTGAGTAACAAAATGCCATTTGGCAATAGCTACAGATGCTCAGACTATACAGTGGAAGGTTGTGTACAGCACAGAAACGAAGGCCATTGCAAACACCAAAGCTTCTCTTTCTACAAACATTTGCACACAATCCTCAAATTCATTGCTTAGGGGAGTCAAGTAAAACGGATCTTAACTTTGACACAAAAGCCTTTACAGACCTTTAAAATAATAATAAAAAAAAAAACATTCATTTTTACACACCTCTATTTGTCTACATGTACAGTGGCTGTCACATATCACAGAGTTCTGTCCTGTGACAGCTAAAAGCCAAGCATATTTTTTCTGTTTTGTACGTAAAAGTGATAAAATGCCATAATAAACCCTTCCAAGTAAAGTGGAATCATACAAATCCCTTAAAGAATGAGGTCTGTATGATTCACATCTGAGAGAACACTTTGCTTCTCCTTTCTCTTTTCTCTTACCTTCCTGAGGTAAAGATCAGCTGAGTCTCTCATTTTCATCTCAACTCCACCAAAGTATTCATTTTGTTTTGATTCTCATCACCAGATATTCTTCCATTTCTCTGCTACCCAGTTCCACAATTTCTCTGCTACCCAATATCCATGTCTGTTTTAATGACCCATTTGGTGTTTGCCTTGTGTATTTCTTTAATCAGAAAATTATGAGATTGCCATCTTCTTCATCAGGATTCAGGTTTTGGAAAAGTACTATTATAAGACGGAAGACTCCATAATTTTCTCTTTCTTCTCGCTGCTCCTATTCCTTCTTTCTGGGAGACATGCCACTTCAGATGCCAACATCATGGATGCCACTGCAACAAGAAGATATTGTGAATGTGTTAATAAGTGTAGTCAACAAGTTCTTCAATGTATGAAAATCTTGAGTTACCTTTTATAAAGAGCTCATCAGTAATGGCAAAGTCATTAAGCTTTAGTTCCCAAAATGAACATTTCACTGTACTTTCAAGTCACAGTAATAACACTGTGATAATAAGGGGAATCAATTTACACAAAAATATACAAATCTGTCTTTATGGATGGTGAGTTGGATTTGGGGAAGAGGTTAAAACATTTCCATATATTCTTCTAGCAGATAAAGTTAAGATGATTTATCTCTTTCAGTTGCAAGTCTAAAAACCACCTAAACTAGATTCAAAAATTATTAATTTTATTATTTAATGTACTATTGAAATAGGTAATTCTATCTGAAATGGTAATATGAAGTAACACGCACAGCAGTATTTACAAATTTTGATGTCCCTGGAACTTTTAATCTGGAAAAAAATTACAGTATAAGTGAAAGTTGTAATGCAAGATCATTTTCAGTCCAAAGTTTGTAAAAGATGCTCTGACTCTTTCAAAAGACACAGTGCAATCCTCCACAGGTTAATGATGGACAACTAAGTCTCTCACTTAGAAATATTTTATGAATTCACAACCAGTCACACAGAATTTCTATTTTCCGTGACATTTATCACTTTAATGAGATGTGTTGCATTCCTTATAGTATAGTGGAATCTCAGAATTGATACTGATGTCTTGAAAATAGTTTGGCTTATCTACCAATAAACTGATCACCACCACTAACAACAATCACACTTAATCTAAGATGAATCTCAAATTAACTGATTTAATTCTGGATGTAAAGATCAGGGTTTCATAACACAGTTTTCTTCAGGCAGCCAATAAGCAGGTTAATGACTTTGATGCATAGATAGCAGTTTCATTAGTAGCATGAGATCAGAAGCATGAAGAGTCTTTTCGTTCTTTTATTCTCTATTTATAGTTTAAGGAAGAAGATCCGGCAATGTAGAGAAACACAGATCTCTGGAGAATGGCCTCTGTCACCCTAGAATCAGTAGCTGTACTGGTAAGATGAAGGTGAAGGTGACCAGACCACATGTAGACCATAATAACACCTCACATGTACAGTTTTAAATACAGCTAAAAGTAATGTAAATTTCAGCCACCTAAGTACGAAGAATGGAGAGGAAAAAAAACTTCAAATATAATTATCAAATGAGAGCCAGCTCACTGAATTCATGCTGGTCACCCTTCCGCTTGAAAAAAAAAGAAAAAGACATTTACAATCAAAGAGAGACAGGAGGTCAAGATCACAATTATGTCATTAAATATATACACAATCAAAAAAGGCAGTAGCTAATAGTTGTTCAGACGCCATATAAGCAAGACATTATCAAACGTATTAAAAAGTACATGAACATGAATGTGCAATGCTGAACATCAACAGAACAATGACAAAGTTGAAGTTTCATAGCGTTTTGCAGAAATTTTCCCAGGAAATTAATTCTGAAGCTTACTCTTACTAACTTCATTATGTGAACTGTGCATTTTAATTACAAGACAGCAATAATGAACTGAAGTTTCAAATCACTGGTATCCCAAATTTCCAGAAAAACTCAATAAATGACTTGCAAAACGTTCAGTACACAATTTACTGAATAAATACCTCAACAACTGGGCAATAAAACCAATAAGAGAGTTTCACTGGAATCTGAAAGGAGTACATTGTAAGCTTTCACCACCATAGGAAATTGAATTAACGTAGTCTAAATGTAGTACATTTCCAATTCAGTATTAAAGAATAAAGACATCTTGTGAAAGAGCTAAAGTCGAATTCATACTATTAATTCATTTATTACTCTTACAACTGCATGAAAGAGCATTCTGAAAACCAATAAAAATTGCAAGTTCAAAAGAAATAGACTCTAGTTCACAAACAAGGATTTGATACTTGACAGTCACTGCACAAGAAACAATACTCCAAAAGCAACAAACAGCAGTTTGAGCATTATCCAGGACCAATTTGTACATCTTGAACTTGTGTAAGGACTAAAGCATTTTCTTCAACAGCAAAGGAGTATCTGAACTCTATACTCTAGCAAAGGAAACATATGCAGTTAAATCTGGTGGAATAATGAAATGGATGAACTACAGCCACATGGAGACCAATAAGAAAAATGCATTCTATTAAACACTTAGTATGTTGAGCTACTAAGAATGCTAATTACTCCCCAGTGTATGGTAGATTGAAGTGAACTGTTTACCCAAAATTATCCAGCATCTGTTATATGCCAATGACAATTTTTATCAACTTTCTTAATTGAGAACAGTAATATTGCATGCACCAGACTATTTGTAGCAACACAGAATGATTTCAGCCTTCCTTCTATATGTGCCAATATTTTCAAAGTTATAACATATTTAAAAAAGCAATGTTTGTGGACCTACAATAAGATAAGATTCTGTAAGATTCAAACTATACAGATTAACTTGATTAAAAACACACTTATCTACATTAGATAGAAACAAGAAATAGTAGATGATAGGCAAAATTGCCCCATCATCTTCATCTGCAAAAGAACATGGTAATATTAAGCTCTTTTTTTCATTACAAGTTTTTGGGAAAGTATCAAGCAATTCTTTCATAGGCAGTAGCTCAGCAACTGCTTATTAGGCAAGAAAGCTCCTCTATGTTAGGACCACATTTATGCAAACATGGTTGCTAGGAAATGAAGTGGAATTTAGGGGGTTGTAAACAAGGGAAGAAGGAGGAATCTCTTGTACCTCTGCACTTTACTGAGGGAAGGAAGGAAGGAAGGAAGGAAGGAAGGAAGGAAGGAAGGAAGGAAGGAAGGAAGGAAGGAAGGAAGGAAGGAAGGAAGGAAGGATCCAGTCAGTGCAAAGCCCTGAATTTTCAAGGCTTCTAGGAAAAGATGGTCTAACTAAAATAATATAAAATAACAATACCAAGGACATCAAATGGTCATCTACCCCATTCCTCATGCTTCCCTTTACAGTGATGAAAAGTTGAGGGAAAGTAAATTTTTTTCACTTTAAGAAATATATATCCTTCTCATTTTTCTATATCCAACCAACTGCACAGACCAGCAAGTGGGGAGACGGTGAAATCAGTCTCTACTCACCCAGTTCTATACCTGTTTAGTAAGAGAAAAATCCAGAGAGGAAGACACTAGTATCCAGCCCTCAATAACATTGTGGCAGGATGGGAACAAAGGAGAAATTTTGTTTCTTTCACATAACCCAGCTGAGCCATGTAAAAACATAAAACAAACAGAGATAAGTGCATGCAGAAAGCTATGTCTGATTTGAATCAAGAAGCAACTGTTCCTAACTGCCTGTAATAAATGGAAAAATAAAAGTAATAAGAATCATAAAAATATTATGTCATAAACCAGTATATTTATAGTTCAAGTGAACATATTCAAAAGAAAACAAAGAAGAAGAAAATTTAGAAAAACAGTTATACTGAAAGTAAAAAATATATAAATAGTATTCCAATATTACCTAAAGAAATGGTGAATTCCTTTTTGTGGTTCTTCTTAAAAACAACATAAAAAACAATTTTTAATTTGTTCTATTAAAACTCATGAGATTGAATATTAAAAAGATCCATTTTTCTAATTTTCTGGTTTCTAGTTAACTCTTAACATTCAATAATTTAAAAGATGTCCTCTCAAATACACATATATATGTGGGTGTTATATTCAGTCATCACATTCAAACTGAAGTAGTACTTTTTATGTCCTCAAATATTGCAGAAGTAAGCAGCTGCAAAAACTAACAATTTCCTTACATGTAAGTATTTATACATATTTTTTCTATCTTGTGTCTCGTTGCCTGAACATACCAGTTCACGTACATTCTTTTATGCTTAATTTCGTTAATCTTGAAGCTAAAGAAACTAATAAGAGAGAAGAGTCTTATGACTGTAGAGAAAACTGAAACCAGTAAACTCTTTTTGGAAAAGGCTTCCAATTAGAAACAAAACCAGAGTAAAAAGAAGTAAAGAACTTGATCAGAAGCAAAAAGAACAACTGTGGAAAACATATGAGACTATGTAAAAATACAACACAAGTTTGTTGTACTACCTTTTCCATTCATCCGAGCAGCAGAAAGTAACAAACCAATTTAGAATGAAAAAGTGGCATATTTAGTGTCACTGAGAGAAATATAACAAAACAGAGGCTCCCCTGTAAACCAGAAGATAAATTCTGTCTTTCCCTTTTGATCACAAGCATGTGAACATTTGCGTCTGGTAACCTGTCTGATAAGGGTTAATTATCTCTCTGTATTTACATTAACATGTTTCTAGGCAGATTTAGTAATGGTTATATAGCACCACAAGTTAAATCTGCTTGCTCAGAGACATGAAGAAATCATGACTAAACAAACCCCTGATGAGTATCAGGCATTGTACCTACTCTTTGTTTCCTGGGCTGATTTACAATGAGATCTCAGGAATCATTAGTGATGCATAAAAACATTGGCACTTACCTTTACAGCCAACTATCATCTGCTTCAGTATGCACCAATATTCTCTCTGAACTTTGTTATTTTATGCAGGTAACAGAGTCTCAAAAATGTTGTTTTCTCTATAGGAGATAACACACGGCACCACTCTAATAGCTTCAAGTAGGCTGCAGGTTAGATGGCTGTGTAGCAATACCAGATGGTGTCAAAGTTTATAGCACAAGAACTTTCATGTTTTGTATTTACTGTTAAAGTTGTGCAGGATATCCCTGCAAAAATGATACCAGAATAGATTTGGACCTCTTTAATTGGTGCATTAAAAAGTTACCAAATAATAAGCCATCAGAATTAAGTACTCTACCAGAAATGCATTAGCAATATTGCAAACTACAGAATTAAGAACTGCAAAATAGTTTAGCCTGGTGATAATTCATTAAAAAATAAATCTTCAAAACTTTCTGTCCAAGAAAGCTAAATACATGTCCAAGCACAGCTAAATGACCAAACACAATGGTTTTATTGACAGTTGAATCCATGAATATACACAATTCATGGTTTTCAGCAAGTGCAAGGTGGTTCCCTTAGATGGCCACTGGAACACTCTTTGCTTAGTATTAGTAACTGAATTATAAACAACAAGTTTCAAACCTACCCCGGTCAAGGGTTTGAAACAAGTTGTGTATTCACAAGCCTTTTAATATAATTAAGACTGAAATTGAAGCCTCAGCACACAGAAGACACTTCAAGATTTTTCTTTTATCTTTTCTTGTCTGACATGTGCATTTCCCAAAGGTGGCATAAGTTCTACAGAAATTAGGAAAGTAATAAAGCATGATTAAAGGATTCCTATGGAGTACTCCTTCTGAGAAGGTTTAAGGTATTGTCAAAAGACATAGTAGTTGTTGACTCCTATCAATTTTAAAAACAGAGTATCAGGATAAGAGGGGAAAAAAAAAAAAAAAAAGTCTTCTCCCAAGGAAGAAAACAGAGCAGAGTTAGGTATAAGCCACCCTCTAAGAGCGTTCATACAATCTAATGGAAGCAAAGAGGAGGTCGCCATCAGGGGAAGTTTGGAAATAGTTAGATGGAGCATGGACAAAGCTGAATATATCTGACCAGACCAAACAGAGATAGAAGTACTGACATATGAACTGGTTTAACATCAACTGAGACTAAGAATGTAAGAGTCAAAAACCATAATTTTCAAAAGGAAAAGCCTCCTTAAACCTTTCTTCATCAAATGAAGAAATGAGCAAGCAAGGGAGAGATGCTGCCAAAATACTGGTTAATGAAATATTTATGGAAAATGTACAAGGCTGGAGCTGGTGACAGAAGAATTTTTTAACTTTCATATTATGATTTAGCCTTTCTTGTCTATTCATTTTCCATAGTTCTCCAATTAAACACGTAAAAGTTTGATTTCTATTCTGAATACTTAGCAATATGTAGCAAAATATTATGATAATTGTATAAAAATGCTCTCAATATTGTTAATGAGTTAAATGAGTCACCCAGATATCTTCATCTTAATCAGACTTGCAGCTGTGAAAAAAAGTATACAAAATGTAATCTGGGTGTCCAGATTCTAAGTACATACCCAGATATAATAATAATTAGGACCACACAGTTACATAAATACCAAGGACAATTGCATGTATATGATTATTCTCTTCTGAAAACAAATGTTGAGAGGTCATTTATTATTAAGATGTGAAGCAGGAGATATCATAAAAATATTACGATCTAAAACATAATGTTCAATAGAGTTATCTGAGAATTAAAATAGTGCAACAAGTCATTCAAATTCCACACCTTAATTTCTTCTATATTTCTTTTACCCAAGGATTAAACTATTTCACAAGAGACAGTTTTCTGACTTTCAGGAACCCTACTGATATGGTATGAACTCCTGATGTGTTATTAGTGTTCTTCATCTCTATATTTACTTAATATCACATTTTCTTTTATCCAATAATAAAAATTTGATTATTACACCAGTTATGGGAGTCAGACAACCCACAGCTATACCAGAAAATCACTTATGATAACACTAAAATTCATCTTTTCCATCTTCCTGCATTCTTCAGAATTTCTAGTCACCTTCTTGCACACTTACAATGTATATCTTCCACCTTTCCTGCTTTTCCTGTTTATTGATCCAGTTATCTCATCTTATCTATTTCTTCATACTGTCATTTTAGTCAGTCTTTCAACATTTCAGTGTCACCTTTTTGTTTCAGGATATAAATGGTTTAACATTTCTCATTTTTTAAGTTTCTTCTGCAAGTTGTTCTTTTGTTGTTGTGTTTGGTTGTGGTTTTTTTTTTTTTCCCTAGGTAATTCATGGTACTTTCATAAAATGGTTTCAGCCATACAATGTTCAATTTTACAAGCAATTAAAGTCAAAAATTCCATCTCATTTCTTGTTTCTTCTAAATTATTGTCTGGTAAGGAGAAATCGTTTGCTCTTTCCTATGAGGAAAGGCTGAGAGATCTGAGTTTATTTAGCCTGGGGTAGAGGAGACTGAGCAGAGATCTTATGAATACTAATTTATAAGGGTGGGTGTCAAGATGATGGGGTCAGACTCTTCAGTGAGGCCCAATGACAGAATAAGGGGCAATGGAAACAGACTGAAACATGAGAGGTTCCTTCTGAATATGAGGAGAAACTTCTTCACTTAGAGGGTGACAGAGCACTGGAACAGGCTGCCCAGATATTCTGTGGAGCCTCCTCTGGAGATACTCAGAACCTACCTGGACACAATCCTGGGCAACCTGCTCTAGGTATACCTGCTTTAGAAGGGCTGTTGGACTAGGTGATCTTCAGAGGTCCTTTCTAACACCGATCATTCTATGATTTTGCAATTCTTTCCTCTGGCTTGATGTCCAATTTTGTTAAAATGGGTGAACATAATTCCAAATTTGTACCAGTATAAAAACAGGTATCTAGAAGTATTAATAATGAAAGAGAGGAAGAGAACAATTGTAACTTTAAATAATCCCAACAAACCCATGTGCATTCAGGGATCATTTAATCACCATTCAAATCCCATTTGAATTTGTTCATTTTGTGACAGGCTGTGCTGAGATAACACTCTGGTCTGCTCATCAGTCTCACTTATTTCACAATCTGCTTCCGATCACAAATAAGACCAGACTACTGAATCAGACCATAAAACTAACTCAGTTGTGGCCAAATTAACATTTCTCCTATTCTCCAAAGTTGTTTTCCTACCTGCAGGACAAGAAAGAGAAGATCTATCTCTGGTAGTCATCTTCTAATTCCTTTACACTTTATCCCAGCAGTCAAAAAAAGCTGGACATTCTCAATTTATTACATTTGGTTATGATTTTGGGGATTTAGTAGATTTTTACATTTATAAATCTACTAGAAAATCTGCTACTCAGATATGCTCTGCTCAGCTATATATATAGATTTCCATACGTAGTATAGTGTGGACATTTTCACTGTCTTTTGACTTGACTGTAAGTTAGTTCCTATGTCCTTTCTCTTTTGCTTCAAAAACTTGTCTTGAACTTCTGCCATTTAATAATGTTAACTTGTACAAATTTAGGACCTTCAGTAAATCAAGACAGTATCCTTCACTGACTTGGGGATTCAAATGTGAGAAACAAGATTTGACATAACTTTCCTTTGTCTCTCAGAAATTACTTGCTTTCCTCTTTGCATAACCTGTCTACCAGGGTCAGTTCTTATTCCTTGGAAAACTTCTTTAAATTTTTATTTTGAATCTTAAATTATATTTTAACTGCTCTTAACAGTTCTGATCTTTTGGAAGTCCCTTGGGTTCAAGTGAATCCAATTTTTTTTCATTTCCCCCCAAGATGACCAAAACATCTCAAAAGCCAACAAAACATGTGTCCTCTTTTAATTATTTACCAAAACATGATGCAAAAATTATGGTTCATTATTTTCCATTTCCAGATAGCAATAAAATTGTCAACACATAAAAAGAAGCAAGGCATGAAAAGTCCAAGACATTTTATTCTTCCTTTTCAAAGTCCTGCAGAAACATTTTCCATTATTTTTATTAAAATTGGTTTCTTACCATACACACATATTATAGGAATTTTCCTTTCAACATTTTAAAATAAAAATCAGAAATATGTAGAGTCCCAAATTGCGAGTGATGCAGTTTGCATCCTTTTCTGCACATTTTATCCCTTGTTTTTATTATTCCAAGTGTGTCAGTCATCAAATGAAGCAATCTAGTTTTTCATCTATCTGTCTACCTATTTATCCATCTGCCCTTGGCTTACAGAGGTGCATAATTTTCCCTCTAAGCAACCGAATTAAATGTAGAGGTCATTGATGTGCTGTATTATACTAGAAGTTACTTCTCTTTGCTAGTAACAGAAAACAATATTATATATTCCATCTGGCAACTGTTCATCTTTTTTATTGTCTACCAACTACCAATATGTGCCCTAAAGTCATTATATGAATAATACACCTTATATTTTTACCACTTCATTAAAACATTACATTCAAAAATTCTTTTCACTGACATCATGTTTAAGACTGATAAAGTAGAAGCCAGGCAATTCCAAGTTCTTTAGATCATCTCAAATTTTACATTTGAAGAAAAATCATAGAACTGGTAAGTTTACAGCTCTTTGTTCCAGGAAAGGCCATAAAGATCATAACACAATGTGTGTTTACTGACTGAAATAATAAAATTTCTGGACCAAGTAGAAATCTATACTTCAGAAGTAATAAAAACACTGGTCTTTTTCCGATGTCAGTTTGCTTAAGGCTGATCTAGACAGAAAATACATTAAAGAGTGGCTATTTTCTGTGTCTAGACAGTGCAAAAAGCCAAATTCTGAACCTGGTGGGACAGCACTATAACTAGTTCAGAGGCATAATGTCTTCTCTTGATTTAAGTACACTGTGACAACTTTTCACGTTGATGTTTAGATTTCCATTTATTCACATGTAAAATTAAGTTTCTCATTTCTCTATATGATTGCTAGAATAAAAAATAGCAGAAAATATAATTTTAATTATTTCTCTGCTGGCACTTTGGGTTAACTAAATCATTAACTAAGAAACAAGACTGTTTCTTGACTTAGTACCATATTTCCTGTGAGCTGAAAACTGGAAGAGAAGTCTATTTGTAGGGGTTACAAACCAGAAGAACAGGTAAAATGACAAAAGGTTCATTCTTATAGGGCCAGAGGTGAGTAATCCTTTAGTGAATCCTACCTTTATGTCTTTCAGGATACCTCATACATCCATTGTAAGCCTTAGGCTAAATTAGATACAGGTTGGGGTGATACAGAATGGACTTTCATCTTTGCAATGTATTCAGAGCCTTGGATCCATAGGTAAAAACTTTAGAAGATTTGACATTTGAATGTTCATATATGATAGCCAATATATCACATCATATCAAAGATGGGCACTTTGAAAGGTGACAATGACAAAGCCAGCTACCAGCCACTTACTTCTCAAGTCTACAGCCTGACCAGTTTGGTTTCACCAGTGTTTTTGGTATACATGGCACCAAGAGGTTTAATTCTGCTGTGACAGATGATCATTTGAAAAGTTTTAAAACAAAACTTTCGGTGGAAGCTCCTCTAATCCTAATGAATATAGAACAGATTAGTAGATAAATATAAATTTAAAATGGAAATATTCATAGAAGTTGTAATTGAAATAAGGACATTATTTTAATCATGTGATTCAATTTACTGAAATATAAATATTAGTGTGAAAATTTACTATATGTTTTTATAATATATGGGGTTTTTTTCCAGTTCAGAATCCAAAAGCATTTTCCATTATTTAATGAGATACATCAACAATTTATTAAAACCAAATCTCACTCACAATGCCAAATGTGTAGATTAACGCATTGGTAAAGTGTAGGTCTGGAAGATGATTGCAAGAAAAGGCAAGCGAAGATGGAGGAACTTGAGATCAGTATCAGAAAAAAAAAAAATAAAAAATCAGCCAGCCTAACTTTAGCAGAAAACAAAAAGGCTCATTAACTTTGCTCATTAATACATTTTCTCTCTACAAAAATACTAATTAACATCCTGAAAAAGAGTCTCAATATGATGCATCTTCCTTTCCCTTGCTCTTTTTTATGTATGTTCAGTGATCACCCATTTACTTATAGGCAGAAGAGTTTTACAGATGGAACAAAAACACTCTTCAGAGTTCAGTGCTGGGACTGATAATGTTGTCTTCACAGTAAGATGTTTGCTTTGAATAAGGTTTACTCTTCATTCGCATGTGTGAAGGGTTAGAAAACATTGTTCATAGAATCATAGAATGTCTTGAGTTGGAAGAGACCCACAAGGATCGAGTCCAACTCTGATGTTGTTTCTATATCTGTTTCTCTACAAATATATTTTTGACAGATTGACATCTCTTATCCACAAACCATAGGGCCAAATAAATTTGTTAGATTAAAAAATATGTTACTGGTGATCTAGGAACAAAAGGAAATAGACAATCCAAGGAAGCAGGAGATGCAAACCCTGATTCCTCTGTTATTTTCCAGTCACACAATGAGAACTTTGAAAGAAGAGCTTGAGTAGTTGAACCTTATCCTAAGCATTGAATATTTGCACACATGCCCAGTAACAGCTGGTATCTCAGGGGTTCTGCGAAAGGTGGTCAGTGAAAGTTTCTAATTTCACTTCCCCAAATGTGCATATGAAACAAAAGATAGGTATAAATTTTTCTCATTTTCGAATAGATATGCAGAAACAAGAAAAGAGGCTCTCAATGCCAATTGTAAAGTAACTTTTCTGAACAGGCCTGAAGAATGAAAATCACCCAAGCTTTTCTGTAAGAGGTTACGGTTTTTTGGTTTTGTTTGGTTTTTTTGTTTTTTTATTATTATTATTATTATTTTTGTTTAGATTTTTGTGTGTGTGGGAAAAAAACCACAGTCATAAAGGTGCAATTTATATTATTACATAAAATATTTCAGACTTCACATGTGAAAATGAAACATCAGGTTCAGCAGGTTGAGACACTAAATAAATATGCTGTATGTATTCACACATTGTATTGCTATAAAGCAAGTTTTACTTTGCCTCAAGTGAAGGTATTAATCAGCCAGTCTTGACTCAGGGATTACAAGAGATCTGATAGAACAACACTGGTAATTCTAATGAAAAAAGGCAGTTCACAAGATAAGTAGAGAATCAGCAAGACAGCTTCCTAAGAAGTTCAGAAGCAAAAAAGCTTTAAGGAAGAAAAACAGATGTAAACAGAACTCCTGGAAAGTCCAAGGAAGGCTAACTGTAAAAATCAGGTGCTTTGCCAGGAACTTGTTCCGTCTGACAAATGTGATTTAAGTAATAAGTAGTGTTGAAACACAGTGGTTCCTTGATACCTGCGGCAACACAACTGAACACAGAGAGAAAGGAGGACTCGTTGAAGTTTGATTCCGATAAAGTAGATTAATATAATCTCATTTCTTCATCTGTAAATTTCATAGCAAATGTGATATGCTATAGCAAATCTTGCAAACAATTATTTTAAACCGGCATTTTATCTTAAATTGGCTTAAGAATAGTCTCCTGGTAACTGTTCAACCTCATTTTATACCAGACTTTCACACAGAGTGATTCTT
Source organism: Patagioenas fasciata (assembly GCF_037038585.1). Lineage (NCBI taxonomy): Eukaryota > Metazoa > Chordata > Aves > Columbiformes > Columbidae > Patagioenas > Patagioenas fasciata. The sequence goes on along the minus strand of NC_092521.1, from coordinate 71,803,794 downwards.
AATACCTCCTACGTGCTCCCCAGCAAATTTATGTGGAGTATACACAAGGAAGCCAAACAGGTCTTTGCTTAAAACTTTACTGGTTGGGTTTGAGAGTTTCAGTGTTGGGGGCTGTAAGAAAAAATACTGTGTTCCAGCAATAACTGCAGAATTTCTTGTATGTCTGAAATGTGGCAAATACATCAACAATCCAGGGGCCAAAGACATATTATTCAAGTAGAGTTTGGTATCAGACTGGGAGGAGCAGGAAGAAACAGGAGATGTGAGCAATTTCCAGGGCATGTTTTTCAATATAATAGTAAGACTTGAACGGCATTGGTTTACTACACTCCAGTCTTCTCCAAATTTCTAGAATTCCGATAATTCCTTTTTCTTATTTTTATGCTTCTTTATTGTGACTATGTCATTGAAACTGTGTTTTACAATGATACTTAGAATTAAATCAACAGGACACTTGATTCACAGAGTCAGAACTCTAATGTATTGGCATAACAGTAGACTTTCTGATTTTAGTTCAGACTAGTTCACCCAGTATGCATGTACATATTTTTAGATGACCAACACTTAAAAAGATGATTTTGTTCTATTACCTTATACATGTAATATGAATCAAGAAAAAAAAAAAAACGCTTTCACATTCAAAGTGCATGACAGACTAATTTAGTGAGTGTCATTGCCACTGATTTTTTTCCCTTCAAGCCTCATTTATACCTGCTTCTTCCATTTTATTCAGGTATAGAATTTGCATTTAGATTGCTCTCCTAGAGGAAAAAAAGCCAAACCAAAAACCCACTCTGAAATCCTGTGACTTCTTTTGACCTTAGTGCAGCAACAACCACAATTATTGCATGTGGCTGAAAACATTTTAGCATATTGAGCTGCATTTTGCTATTCCCCGTTTAACTAATCCAAAGTTGTTACCATCAAGTACTATTTTATCCCTTCCTTATTCAAACTGCAAACAAGATTACAATGCTCAAGATCACACTTTGTTATGGAAGGTTAGATAGTATTTAATTCTGTGCTAAATACATAGTTAGTAAAAGCAAATAAACTTACAAAGGTAAAAAGAAATGTGTGACACTTAACAAGACAACAATCTCAAACTCTTACAAGGTCTTACAATTGCTGAAATTAATACAATTGCAGGAAGAGGCAGCCATAAATCTCTAATTGTTATATTGGAAATAAACAGCCAACTTACAATGTCTTGATTCAATTCTCCAAATGTAGACATTTTATAAGCAAGGCTAATAATGTGATCATATGCTATTACAATACAGTATATGAAGTCTTGCAGTCCCTGTAAATTCCCTTCAACAACTCTTTACCCCACTTTTAACAATGGATGAAACCTGATGATGGACTTTTTTGGGGTCATTAACTGAATGTGAAGTTCCATCAGCTAATTTTCCCATTACTTTTTGAAAACATAAATAAACCTCCTCTTAAAGTGTTTTTCAGACACCATAAAAAGAAGCAGCCAATTGCAATATGTATTTCTACTGTTCTTACAAATTCAGAATATGAGACAGCTATATACAAGAAAACAAACATCAAAAGAAAGAAAAAACAACAACAACAAAAAACAAACAAACAAACAAACAAAAAAAGAACTGCAACAATTAATTTGCAGATCAAATATCTGGTATGGCAAGCAATCTTTTGGAGGAGACTGCCTCCTTTAAAAAGAGGTAAGGGATTGATAAACTATTAACATCCTTACCAAGGACTTCATACAAATGTAAATAAAAACAAATACAATTCTTCGAAGCAATGAAATGAACTTTAAGTACAAGTTAAATGGAATAAGTGGAAATATGTACATCCATTTGCAGAAAGAGAAAAATGAGGCCTTCCTCTCCTACAGAAATACTGGCCATTGAAGGTAACACAGGGATGAATAGTGAGAGATATCATGTATTCTTTTGAATGGCTAAGTGAACAAGCACAGCCATGTGCAACTGCCTTGAAACCTGCCTCAAGGTCTAATGAAGTCAACAGGAAACCTTTGGCCTGAATGATGTGTTATCTGGATTTACTTCAAAGGCTTTATCTCATCACTGGGGCCTACATGTGCCAGGAGGCTCCAGTTGCCCTGGCCAGCCTGTAGCCCTCTTTCTCTCCAACCAAATCCTCCTGCACCATCCCTGAGACCCAGGCAATTGCTGATGAACAACCAAGGTGTCTTGGGTAAACTTTAGGGTTACAGGCTGGTTGGGACAACTGCAACCTGCTACTGAACCTAGGGCCCTGATGGCTATAACCTGCCAACAGACTTCGAATTATCACCTGAGTGTATGCACCTCTCTGTTACGCCCTGTGATTTAAAGCAATGCCCTGAAACAACGTGTTTAATGATAATTTAAATATTTTTCACTTATCTAGAGTAAGCTTGCTAACCAAATTCATGTTCTGAACACATCAACAGAAAATGTTATTTGTAATGTTATTAGTTGTAGAACAAAAGGCCAACAATAACCAAGAAGGTATCAGCCATCACATCCTTGACCTCCACTTAAAAACATAGCATTTGTTCACAGCTGCTCACCATTCATTACTACTTTGGATCACTGTCTTCAGACTGTGCTTGTACAAGTCATCATTGCATGCTGGACACCAAAATGATAAGGAAAGGTCTGTTGTACCTAATCAGCCCATCTTCCGTGTGTATAATTACCAAAGAAATATAACAATGGTGACTGAGTTAAATCTGATGGTAAGTAAAATAAATATTTCCAGACTGGGATAAAACTATTTTGAACACATGCCATGTGTTGCATTTGGCACAGAAGCATCCACAATAAGGCTTGCTAAAAGTACTTCTCACTCTATCAAGAGGAGAACATTTATCAGAAGTAGCAGTCACAGATTCTGAAAGTTATAAAGCTGTCAAGAAAATGCTAATTTAATCAAGTGCAGATTTCCATAGGGTAGAAATTCACCATGATCTCAGTGTGAGTGCTTAAACAGTACTGAGAAATAGATATATATTATGCTGCACATGAGATGATGCTTCACCACAGATTAATCTTTCAAATAAAGTAACACTTAAGTACAGAATAAATGGAGCCATGGAGATCAATATAATGCACACGATAGCTGACAAGTGACAATGACAAGGTTGCCCAATATTCTGAAATCTGATCTGCATTACATAGATTTAAGATATGAAAATTGCAAGGTGCCAAGGGCTTGTCTTCCACAGACATATTCAGAAGTAATTTTACTCGATTCAACTTTAAACAGTATTTTTTAAATTCTACAGTTGCAGTTTAGCTGTGCTGGGGTTTTTTGTACCTTGGATACAAAATAATCTTAAGTACTGCAAGGATGACTAAGTCTGGCTCATGTGAATAAGGGCTGGTACCAACTAGGGTCTCTTGGTTGCTCACACAACCCTGCCTAGTGAACTAGCCTAGGAGGCAAGGAATCCCTTGTGGTCCTACATGTACACACACAAGCCTACCAGAAAAATTTGTTGAGACACCCCATCAGCTGAAAAGAATTTGTGCCACTGGTTGTATGGAACTTGCTTCTACTTCTCTAGGGCTAAGTGATACTGAACGAATGATCTACAGGTATGTCTTTAAAACGTGCTCCCTAGGCAGTCCCAGGTGTCATGTTTGCATGTATCCTAAAATCATAGAATTGCAGAATCATATAATAGTTTGGGCTGGAAGGGACCTTCAGAGGTCATCTAGTCCAACCCCCCTGCAATGAGCAGGGACATCTTCAAGGAGATCAGGTTGCTCAGAGCCCTGTCCAGCCTGGTCTTGAATGTTTCCAGGTATAAGACATCATCACACCTCTCTTCCAGTACACCAGCACCCTCATTGTAAAAAATTTCTTTCTCATGTCTAGCCTGAATGTCCCCTCTTTTAGTTTAAAACCATTATCCCTTGTCCTATCACATCAGTCCCTGCTAAAAAGTCTGTCCCCATCTTTCTTTTAGGCTCCTTTCAAGTACTAAAAGGTCACAAATAAGGTCTCCCTGGAGTCTTCTCTTCTCTAGGCTGAACAATCCCAACTCTCTCAGCTTGTCCTCATAGGAGACACGTTCCATCCCTCTCATCATCTTGGTGGCCTCCTCTGGCCCCTCTCCAACAGGACCATGACTTACCTGTACTGAGGGCTCTAGAGCTGGACATCAGACTCCAGGTGGGGTCTCACCAGAACAGAGCAGATGGACAGAATCACCTCCCTCAACCGGCTGGTCACACTCCTTTTGATGCAACCCAAGATAGGACTGGCCTTCTGGACTGCAAGTGCACATTGCCAGGTCATGCCCAATCTCTCATCCACCAGAACCCCCAAGTCCTTCTCTGCAGGGCTGCAGATCCCTTCACCCCCCAGCCTGTATTGATACCGGGAGTTGCCCCGACCCAGGTGCAGGACCTTGCACGAGGTTCACATGGGCCCACTTCTTAATGCTGTCGAGGTCCCTCTGGTTGGCATCCTGTCCCTACATGTATCTCTGCATGGAGTCCTCTCTCCGAAATTCCTGATAGCTTAATGAAGTTAACACATAATTTTAAACAATGATGAAAATTCAAAATATCCTTAGAAACATAGAAAGTTAAATACTGGATCATATCAGGAGTCCACATAAATAAACATCTTGACTCTCGCACAGCCAACATGAAAGCCTGAAAGAAGTACCACAAAAGAAGGAGGTAGAGTGTATGATGTGCACAGATGTGAGAATGGCGGTCAACTTCTATTTCCACCACCACTCACATTTATCTCTAACAATGAGGTAGAGGAATAACTTGAGGTTTATCATGTAGCAACATAATCGTTACTACTATCGATCATTTACTAAGCTTTCTGCTATTGAAGATTAAGATGTACATTTCTTCAGTCTAAATCACCACAAACTCTATGTTAATTCTATTTTACTAAATAATGTTCAACAGATAAATAGTATATGTTTAAGCACCAACTCATGCCAATAGCATTAAAGATTCAAGCTTCCTAAGGTAAACTGAACAGACATTTACAGTATCACACATACACATACATACATATTATATGATTAAAATAATTTCGTTGTTCCCAACTTCAAATTGAACTAAAATTGTTGGATTAATTTAGATGTTGGAAATAACTGTGACTGTGAATGTGGTATTTTCTTTTCTTTTCTTTTCTTTTCTTTTCTTTTCTTTTCTTTTCTTTTCTTTTCTTTTCTTTTCTTTTCTTTTCTTTTCTTTTCTCTTCTCTTCTCTTCTCTTCTCTTCTCTTCTCTTCTCTTCTCTTCTCTTTTCTTTCTTGTGTAGAAGTATAGTATGGAATTACAAGACTCTAATTTATGATTGAAAGTTTCCTGGAAAATTTATTGGGCAAGACTGCATTTCTCAATGACCCAGTAACAACATAAGGAATTAGTTCAATAAATATTAGACTCCGTTTTTAGTATTTCTTAATGCAAAGTATGACCCAAGCATCTACCCAAGTTAATAGCATTCCTTTCATTGTCATCAACAGATTTCCAATGAGATTCAAAACATGTTCGTTTTAATCTGCACTAGTTAACAACATAAACATATGTACATTTAAACTCCAATCTACTACTAAAAATGAAGAGATGGTGAGAAACAATGAAATAACAGGGATTTATTAGCCACAGCTGATCTGCTGTTTGTAACCTGCATTATCACCAGATGGTGGTAGGTTCTGTAGCACCTCAACAGTCTAAATCTGCTGTAAAAGCAACTGATTTTGCTCAGTATTTCACTGATCATACAACTGAACAGTCTATGTAACTCCATACACACCCAAAGCTCTTAACAGAACTGGAGTCAATAGTGATATGCAAGAGCTTGTGGCAGCCATTTACACTTCTCTGGTTCTTAGATTATTTTATACATAACACAAATAGATGCATCTAAATACAAAAATGTATATACTTATGCAATATTGATACCTAGTAGACACTGGTACTCATAAGTCTTACTTGGATCTATTTTATTCTTTATTACTTGCTTGCCAATTTTCTACTAGTTCTTCATTTCAGAATATTATTAAAAAATGCTGAAAGTGCCCATGCACTGCAGCAGAAACCTGCAATCCATTACCTGAGGTTTCTTTTTATGAGTTTCTAACTATCTCCTATTCATTCCATTTCTTAATCAAATCTGCAACTGCCACCTCCAATTTCTGATTAAATATTCCAATTAGACTAACTTTAAAAAGAGCCCCAAAGAGCAAATAATTCCTCCAGCTGCTGTTTTATTACTTTTTCTCGAGTCTCACTCTCAGCTATTAATAAAATAGTTCATCATTTAATTAACTGGACTGATTGGCTGAAAACTTTCTCGCTTCATAAGCAGCCAGTGTTCTAGGTGAGCTGACACGAGATCCCTTTCCTAGCTAAGTACTTGAGACAGTTCCTATGAACACGTATGCTAAGACACTCTCTCTCAATACAGAATCTCAACACACCAACCCAAGTAGCACAGAGGGTGAACTATTCCTACCCGTGAAACAGAGGTAGCTCTAAGCAAATTGTGCTTTGGAATTGCACACAGGAAATTTTCATCTAACGCAGCACGGCTAATTAACCTGTCTGAACAAGAGGACTGAGATACCATTTCTACAGTAGTAGGTTTGGCATTTTTAAAATATGTAATGCTTTTGGCATTGACTTTGCTTTGTTTTCATTTGGATGTCCAGGTACATTTCAATGAGGTAGAAAGCTATACTTAAAAATTTAAGCTCAAATACAGGTTCAGAAAAGAACATAAAAGACTTAAAATCTAGTGAGAAACTTCAAACCTAAACTCATAAAGTTCAGCATTTTTTTAAACAGCACGAACAAAAAAAATCAGGATTTACCTTACCGTATAACATCAAAAATCAGAGCCAAAGGTACAAACAGTTAACGCAAAAAACCCAAGTCCGTGTACTTAGCTGGATAAAGCAAACAAGGGAAGATCTGTGGAGCCTCAGGGGTTTATGCTAAAAAATACTTAATTTCTAATTCTTCTTACAGCATAGTGGATGCAGCTTTCCCTGGAGCAAAACCTTTTGCACTTATTCTTTAAAAAATTCAATGCACTGCACAATTATTTCCTTTAGAGTCTGTGAATCTGCTTTTCTTCTTCCTAATATTCTGAAGAAAACATTTAACAGAAACTTGATTCAAGAACACAGAAGAACTGATTTGCATCTCATTATTTTTTTCTGATGTTGAAATAATCAACAGTCTTGGAATACTTTTTAAAAACCCAGTCTCCTTCAAAGATAGTCTCCTAATATAGCTAGTAGGATAGTACTAAAAGTGTAGATATGATATAAAGGAACAGTGTTTACTTAGAAAAATACAGGGATGCACATATGAATAATGGTTTGCTGCAAAGCTTTTCTAGAAAATGGTGCTCAGAACATAAACTTCTATTGCTGACTCTGTTTTATATTAAAAAGCAAGTATTTTAAATGCCTGTGAATTACCATTTTTCATACAATACTGTTATTCTGATAGAGTATAGCACATGAACTGACAAGTATTAATATAAAACCAGAAAAACTCTCAAGCGTATTTTATGAATATTTGCTTTTGATTTCTAGTACCTGTTTCGAAATACAGAATGACCTATCCTTTAGCATCAACAAAGCCATATGCATGAGAATTACTATTGACCTCAACTAGACAATTAAATTTTCATTTACTTACTCATGAGATAATACACTTGCATGTAGAAGTCACTCATGGGATAAAACTTTCCAATAACACAGAAGGTGATAGATTTAGAGGGAAATTCCTTGAGGCTCTGAAAACTGAAGGTCAGGACTCCTAACATCCAGAACAGATGACAATTTTTGAAATGCCTCTTTCATCTTTACATGGGAAAGCATGGCATCCTTGAGGGAAAAGAGCAGAAGTCTTATGATGGGCTGGGAACCTATTAAAATAGAAAGGATAGGGACAGCCCCTTCAAAAAATTGAAAAGCTTAAGAAAAGAATGAGAACACTATTCTGTTAAACATTAAAATTCAGTTATCCCAGGTGAAAACTAAAAATGGAGGTTTAGTCAAGCCATGTTCCCTCCCCCATGTCTTTCTTCCCAAATGTCCAGGATAAAATGCTCAGAATATATAGATTAATTCTTTTCTCTGCATACAAAGGCAGTTGGATTTTTAAGAAGTGCTACAGTAGGAATTTTTTTTCCAGAGCATAAGAAAAGCTTGCCTCCATCCAATTCTCAGACTTTTTTAGAAGTTTGTCCGTGTGTTTTCTCATTAATACAACTACGCACATTGAATACAATTTTCCTGCAGCATAGACTTATCTTCTGTTATTCAACATGATAGTGACATTAAAAAAAAACTAAAATTATGAAATAACATTTGTTATTTGAAGGGAAAAAAGGTATGATGCACTGTTTTAAGTTCCAGAAGAGAAAATTCTAGAGATTTAAAAAGGTCCAGGGGATTAAATCCTCCCAAAAAGAAAAATATTTTAAATAAGAGTAGAGAAAATGCAGTATGTTGAAAATGTACTTAATTAAATATATAGTATATTTCTCTAAGTTGTAGGTAAAGTTCCATTTTCATTATTCACAGAAATTAATCCACAGAATTTCACAAAAAGTCTGTGCATTACTTATGATTTCTATGACCTCTAGGAATTGGCTTTGAAACAGAATCTTAGAATCGGGTGATTTGGAAGAAATCAATAAATAGTTATTTCTTTCCGTTGGAAAAAGTAGTGACATCTTAGCTACTTAAACATACGTATAGACCAGTTTTTGAATGCAGAGATAAACTCTTCAGATGTTAGTCTGAATCAAGGATACCTAATCCTGTCAGAAGCCAGGGAAGCCTCCTGAGAAATCAGCATCCTCCAGGCTATAACACAGTTGGTTCTGTCTTTGAAGTTACAGTTTAAACTTGACCTTTCTGTGAACAGGACAGACACACTCACGTGTGCAGGCAAGCATGAGTTGGGGACCACTGAACTCTGGTTTCTGGCAAAGTCAGGAGTCTCACAAACAACCTCTCACCCCTGTGCTTTTTTGGCAGTCCTCCAAGTTCTTAACATTTCTTTAGGATGAGAAGCTTGCAGCTCAGCTGCCTGCAGGCCAAGTTTTTTTGAGGCCATCACTTAAGACATCCTTCTTCTTGAAGAAAGAGAAACAGGCAGCTCCCAAAGAAAAATTGTTCCATTTTAACAGAGGTGTTAAAAAAGATATGAGATTAATTTTTTCCATAGAGTTGCATTGCACACAGAGTCCAGGCAAATCATGCTAAGCTTTATTTGCAGCTTCTTGAGAGAAAGCAGTTCAAGACTAATCCCATCCTTACTAAATAACTCATTCCTTGCATGTTGCCTATCTGCTTTAATCTTTTTTCTCATAACTCATTCAAAACACTGGTGCTAAAGGCCATCTTCCAGTCACACTCCCTCCTGGCTCACTCATGAGCTCCTGCAACAGTTCTTTTGAACTGCACTTGCCAAACTACCTTCTCATACTCATTTTCCATACGTGCACTGCTTAATATTTAATTATCACCTCTGCAAACTCACTCGACTTTTATGTAACCCCTGACAATTCCCCTTCTTGGTTCTTGATGGTGTGCTTTACCACAACAGTTACCAAGATATTCTGCTTTCTACACATAAGTGGCTAACCAGAAAACACCTAAACAAATAATCTAAGATCAAATCTTTAAATAAAATTCTGATGGGCTGCATGACAAGTTGTTATTTATCTTCTAACTTTGGCTAGGCAAAGGATACCTGTGCCAGAGGAACAACATGTCTTCATGAAGAGCTCAATGTATTTGGATGTGCTTTTGGTCTAACTTTACTTCCATTCAATTATTGGTGCAATTATTGGCTTGATATATCAAAATTCAGTTATTGCTAATCATGTTCAGAAATCACGAGCCTTGAATCGAAGATGCATAGCCTACAGTATTTTAACTAGTATGTTCTATAGAAACGACTGCCTTTCCTCACAGTGCAGTACCAAGTAGGCTCACACAACTCAATTATCATTCATACTTTCAGAACAAAGTAGTGAGGAAAAATTAAATTAAATCCCAAATCCACCTTCAGCCCTTCTGAGCCTGGAAACATATCTAAATTATTCTGTGCACTTTTACATGGAGGTGGTAGGGGGATTATGGAGGATTAAAACTGAAAGCAAGAATCTCTCCTTTGGCAATGGAAAAATTAATCTTTTCCTGTGCCAAAAGAATGGACTTACTGTCTTATCAAATGTAGCTGTATAGAAGCAGCTTGGCTTTACAGATAACGCAAGACTTCATTTTACAAAAAAAAAAAAAAAAAGGTGGGGGTAGAGCTAGGAGGTGAACAGTTTTTCCAGCTAACTTTAAAAACTCTCTTGGAAATTATGGATTTTATGGCAGCTTGAAATGGAAATATTCTCCTTCTGCCCTGTTCTTTATCACTTCTATTCTTTGTTTTATCTTTCTTTTTTAACTTACAGATTTTTTTTTTTTTTTATGTGAAAAACAGGCATTAATTAAATGGTGATAAAACACTGAAGAAAACATCTCAGGAAGATGCTAGAAATGCTGCCTATTAAGTTCATTCATTAACTCTCCAGCAAATCAGTCAATTCATATAAGTCATCTTTCTTTTCACAATTTGTATTGAGCCCTCCATTTTATTCTTCCTCTTCACCACTTTGTGAGACTCCAGCACATTTCTGTTATTATGGGGTTATGGCAAGAAAGGAAAGATCCCTTTTGTATCACATATGAGAAAATCAAATGAAATCCCATAGCAGCTTCAGATATGCCATCTCTTAATTCACTTCCTGATGGGTTGTTTTGGTGTGGGACTTTTTTGGTGGTGATGGTGGTGGTTTGTTTTTGTTTTAATCAAGGAGCTGGATAGTTAAGAAAGAAAAAAGTAAAAAAAATATATCAACTGTAAAAGAACATACATCAAGTTATGCATTGAATTCCAACATTATGGCTTTTTTTAAAGGAGGTAAAAAAGATGTTCCCGTCAAAAAAAAAAAAAAAAAAAAGTGAATAAAACTCAAAAAGCAACATTACGCACATGTGTTTATAAAAGGAAAAATCATTAACCAGTAATCATTAATGCAGCTAGATGGAGCCTGTATTTATCTTTTATATCCCACAAAGATATTTAGGAAATGTAAGAGTCACTGATTTATCACCCATTTCAAAACGGAAGATGCCAGAAAATGTTACTACTATGACAAAAAGAAAAAAAGATCATTAATGTTTCATTAAGTTCTGTAGAGTTTTAGCTTATTGACATTCATAAAGGAAATAATTTTGTACATCATATCGAAAGCAAGTATTGAAAAACCTGAAGTTAATTATATAGTGAATTATTTTAATGTTATACTGAATTGATTATACCGCTTTCACAAAGAGAGTAGAAAGTGCTTGAATTATAACAGTAGAAAACAAATAAACAAGAACTAAGCCAAGGAAATCAGAAAAATTTAAATTAAAAAAAAAATAATAATAGAACAAAGAAGCCCCAAAAAGTGATACCAAAAACAAACCAGATTTTGAAATGGTTGTAGGTAGTCTGCCTCACATACACAGTGAACTACAGAGTATCATTCAGTTGAGAAGATTTGAACAGACCGTACATTACAGAAACATAAAGAGTGTGAATCAAAATTGTAGTGAAAACAAATCCATGGCTTATATATCCCTTCTTAAAGAAAAGCACTTCAGCTGGAGAAGGTTGAGTGGAGCATTGGGGGAGTTTTGTTTGCTTGCAATCAAACTATGCAATTTCAAAGAACGTACAGACCATTACTTACTGAAAGTTACTCCAGATTCCTCCTACCACACAAGTATATATTTTAGTCATGAAGCCCAAGAGAGTTTAAATGACCCAGCCTCAAACTGAAGGAGGAATTTACATAGTGAACACTGCTGCTCATTTTACATTGAAAGCTGATCATCTCTCTCACTATTAAGTCACTTTTTGAATGTGTGGGAATAACCAAGTATTTTGTGCCTACCAAAAATACAAAGAGCCAGAGAAGTACACCACATTTCTAAAATGATGCATCAGACAAAAGATCATGGCATGTCACTGGCTTATTTTTAAGTTAAAATCATGAATGTATTTTTCCTGTTACATATGAAATGTTTGCCTTATGCAAGTTTTCTTTTAACTTGTTTTACATGCTTTTTTCACTGTGCATTCAAGTTTACAGAGAGAAAATAACCAATTGTAGACATGTTGAACAACAAAAAAAACCACACTATGGATATTTCAAATTACAAGAAGCAGATTTAAGTGACTGCTACAAATAATCTGCCTTACAGAAAGACAAGGCTGGGTGAGAATAAACTTTGACTGTTTCTCTTTAAGGTGATGACAGTACGTCTGTGCAATGTTTGGTTTATCTAGCTCCCAGCTCCTTCTGTCCATTATTGCTAGCACATACATACTAAGGGTTACTACAGAAAATGCAAATATTATTCAAAATCCAAACTAGTCTGTTTAGTCTAACATAACATTAATGCAAAATTGAATTTATGAAAAATCAGTTTGCTATGCGGAAGATTTGCCCTCAGTTTTCTCTGTTTACAGGCTTTTATTCATTAAAAAAATAGGATTTTGTTCCATTTCAGATATCAGCTACTGCTCTTTTCAGGTCAGATACTTCAACTTTTGCTTTCAGTGCCTGCAGGTGCAGTTTTGTTAGATTACCAAGCCCTTGCAGAATGTGGCACCATTAATTAGTTCTGATTTCCCAAAGACCTTGCACCACACTTTCAGCATATTAGAGCACACTTCACCGTGATGCTCATACAAAGCTTTGTAAGATGTTTTCTCATTCAGATTGACCTTATGGTGAGGCACTGCACTCCTTTCTAACTTTTGAATATATTAACCACTTTCAAATGAGTTTGAAGGAAGGGAGCTGCCTTAAACATATTAATTAAATTCTTACAAGTTTCATTAAAAAAATAAATATGGCTGAGTAGATAATTAAATAATAATTTATAACTTAGGTCCTTTCGTAATCAAGTGGCAGCACCCAGCCAGCCTGAACGTCGGCACATTGTGGTTAGTTTATAACCATACGTATGTGATGCTGTTTCTCCTCAGCCAAATATATCAGGTAGCGGGGTGCAGTGAAGACAAGGAAGAAAAAATAGGAGATGAGGGACAAAAACATAGAAAACCTAGGGATGTTTATTCTACTACTCATGAAACAGCTTGCTTTGACTTCTACCAGCCAGCTCTAAAAAAAAAAAAAGAAAAAACAAACACAAAAATCTGAGTCCGGATGAGATTTGTCATTCTATGAATTTTGGGTAAGATTCTCCCTCCTTACTGTCTGTGTCCAGCATATTTGCTGTACTGCAGGAGTTTTTATATATTCACTGAAATTCCCACTGGTGGCTGGAATCAGTTTCAGCGATTGCATTTGTGTGTATATTTGTATAATAACTCTGCTGCCATCAGGGAATGCTTCCTTGTTCTGTAGGATGTTGTTGCAATAGTCCAATGGATACTTGTCCACAACTAGGTCTTCTGGACATAAAAATACATTTTTAAAATCCTCTTTATGTTATTTATGGCAATGAGAAAAATGGGTTTATGATGATATAATGAATTTGGTTCTCTTTGTCACCAATTTTGCACTCAGATTTTCCACTTTTAACTCCCACTGTCTGGCTTAGCTCTGCTGACATTTTGTTTGTTCATTTATTTTCAATAGCAGGAATGCTTAGCCTCTCCAGTTTCAGTGAGATGCAGAAGTCAGGTATGGTACTGGATTTCTGCATCTTTGTTCCGTTTGAACAAGACACAGTGCTGCTTTTTTTTTTCCTCCAAAGATACTGACTACAAGAAATATGCAGAGCTCACTGTGTGACTGTGGAATCATGTGCTTAGTGAGATAGACCACTGACCAACTGGTTGAAGCATAAACCCACAGGATGATTACACTCTTTGAGGGACAATGACTGCACAACATTGATAAAAGCAAACAAAAGGATTATAATAAACAACCTATTAACTGCAAACAAAGCTGCATTTCAAAAATGGGAAAACCATTATGCACGTCCTAAAACCAATGGAAATTAAACACTGCAGAAATATCACCTAGTTTGTTCATCCCAGGAAAAAGCTTGTGAATCAAAGCTGTGCTGTGACATTGACAAGACGACAGTTGTTGGCACCCCTGACTGCAGCAGCAATAAACCTCAGGGTTTTTTAAGGTATTTCAGCCCTGTGATTCAGAGTGATTAGTTCTCCGTTGCTTCTTTCAGCGAAACGTGTACACATACTTAGGTCTACTGCACAGGCTGGGGAATTCCCAGTCTTGGAGCTTTTCAAAACTTGCTGTGGCTACACAAAATCTCAGTTGACCTGACCTAGCACTGGAAATAGCCATGCATTTATTTGTCAAATCACACAGCAAAGAACAGCATGAATGTCATCAGCCTGAATCGGTTCTGGGTTAGTAGCAAAGATAAAAAAAAAAGACAGACCACTTCTGACAGTCAGGTCAACCAGCACTTGTTCCTTCATAAACAATTTTTTCAAGACTGTCATATACAAGTCTGACACATTTCATTTGTACACATCCTGAGGTTTCCTTTGTGCTTTCTTCTTCAAAACATAAAATTTATCTCAACATATAACTCATAAGAATGAAGAATTTCATTTAATCAAAGGAAAAAACACTGAGCTTAGCAGAGAGAGTAAGGCAAGTGAGGGCCAAATGAAGGTAAAGTTACTGCTAGTTCTCGGGGAGATGGGCTGCTGGTCCACTGCAGTGGCAGGAAAGGTCTCACAAGGTAGAGAACAGGATGGTACTCTGGAAATCAAAGTGCCTCATTCCAGTTCTGAAGCTAAATGCTGCAGAAACCAGCTTTGACAGGAGAAAAGCCTTCAAGAGGAAAACAAGCCCTTTGTGAAAGGAAGATTGAGTCAGCTGAAGGACAAAAGTCCCCTTCAACCAGTTAACAGAGTGAACTAGAGAGATCCTAATGAAAAAAGAAAGAGTTCCTTTTTAAACTCTAAGTGCTACATTTTCATCAAGGGCAGGAGGAATGAGAGAATAACATCACTGAGCTATGCAAAGGAAAAACGGGAGAGAAGAGTTCTGTATGCAGTGGTAGACAAACATTCAGGGTGATATGTAGACTTCTGAAATGCACATTTGAAGGAAAATATGTATATTTTTCAGAGTGAAATGAATAACTGTCACACTTATGCATCCATGCATGCATACAAGGTACAGGCTTTGTCCCTTGATTTTTGCAATTTTAAGAATGTCAAGACAGGGAAGTACAGAATTCTGATGCATTATTACAGTGTAATCCTTTAACAGTAAAACTTTATCCTTAGCAGATTAATAAAAAAGTTTTAAAAATGACTACCTAATGTGTCCTAGAGGAAGGGAGGAAGGACTCTGAGGGCTGTTCTGTCTTTTAGTTGTGTGGTTCAAGCATATAGATTATGAAGCTGATTACACGTAAGCGCTGCATACAGTAAACATTTTTTCAACTCAATTATTAAAAAATAATGCTGGAAGAAGGAGTGTCTTTAATATTTTGGGCTTGTTAAAACCATCTGTTTAATACAAGCAATTTAATTTATCCCAAATTTTAAATCCAGAGGAGTTTTAGGGAAAAAGCCAAGTCAGGTGCAGCAAGCTAAGCACATCAGTTAATACCAAAGAAGATGATACATTTCCACTTCTCAAATATGTTATGGCTGTTTGTGTGGAAAGGTAAGCACCATAGCAAACAGTAGTAAAGAGGCCTGGACGTCAGAACATTTGAGAACAGCTTTACCCTCGCAAACTGCCTTGCTTACACATGACTAGGAACACCATATGGGAATCGAAACTAGATATGATTTCAGTCATTCAGAGCTTTTGAGATCTGGCCTCCACTGCTCTAGCATACATGTGTGCATGCACACAGACTTTCCTAAGTACCTAGTCCTTATCCTTTCAAGCGTGTCTTTGCAGCATTGGTTTTAGCATAATCAGTTTTGTGGATGTCCCTTCATCTCATTCTCCATCTCCATGGGGATCTATTTTGTGCTTTTGCAAACCACAACAACAAAATATATCCACCACTTCTTGAATATTTTACTGAAGCACATCCTTTTTTCTTCTACACGGACAGCAGAATCTTTTCCAGCAGCCTAAAGGTTTTTTCAGTCACAGCTATTGTCTGAGGCACTGCATAAATGTTTCACTACTGAAACAGAGTTACCCCTTATGAATATCTCTTCAAACATTCAGGGAGAAAAAAGAGAAAACGCTCTCTCAGGCAGCTCACTGATTATTGGTTTTGT
Organism: Patagioenas fasciata; assembly: GCF_037038585.1. Taxonomy (NCBI): domain Eukaryota; kingdom Metazoa; phylum Chordata; class Aves; order Columbiformes; family Columbidae; genus Patagioenas; species Patagioenas fasciata. The sequence continues at coordinate 71,787,494 of NC_092521.1, read as the reverse complement.
TATTTACTGACATTTCTCTAGTGGTCAGTCTGTAGTGTTTGTGAACATAAACACTGTCTAGTATAATATATAGCAGCTTTTTAAGGGTAGAGGGAAGGATCTGCTATTCTGGTCTTCCCTGGTGAGAGATTTATTTATTTTTAGGTTTGTGTGCAAGTTTCTCCTTATTTCACAAAGAATACATTGAAAAATTAAGATAAAACACTCATCTGATGTGCTGTTGATAGCAATTCCCCATTCCTGATTACTTGCCCACAGACCAAGCCCCATGCTTCTATAATCAAGAATAGGAAGCAGAGACCAAGTTCTACTACAAGAGAGACATCTCCATTTCCTACACACACCACAGGTCTACTGAAGCTATTTGCAAATCTTGTCTTGTTTGAATACCTGCAATAAGAGTTCAGCGGCTTCTGACCTCTTTCTCATACTGAGAGTTCAGAAGTTTTGAAGACATCTGGGAAATCTTCTCCCTGTTCATGCAATGAACCTCTCCTCTTGCAATAGAAGTTGGTCCTCATGCCTGCCTGCCATTTTAGTAGTTTATACATTATCAAGGATGAAGTTTGCTCTCTAAATTGGTAATGTGGCACACTCTTATCTAGTTCCACAGAGGCAGAACCATGTGGGCTCAGCACAACTGTAATAAGCCATCTCTTAGGTAAGATCATGAGTGATTTCGTTTCATTATGAAAGCTGGAAACTTAAAATATCCTCTAGGTAAGCTGGCAAAGCAGCATTTTGTATCCTTTCTGAATTGAGCCCTACCTATCTTTTTCTTACACAGAGAAAAAACTGTGAAAAACACACAACAAACAAAGCTCCACGTAGAATACTAATTATTTTCCATTCTCCCCTGTCATTAAGTGTGTAACTAGGAAGATGGTTGGCAGAAGATTGCTCAGATACCCACCAGAGCACCCGCAGACACTTGTTGAGAAGGAATTCCCCTTGAAGATAAAATGGCAAAGTTTTTCAATATAATTTGAGTCTGAGTGATTTGACTTAAAGCATTGTAACCATCTTGAAATCCATATTTTGACTGGTAACTTTTGCGCCTACATAGCCATAGGCAAAGCTTGATACGAGAATACGAGCATAACCCTATCTTAAAATAATATATGCAACTCATCCTTCCATGCCTGTCACCTCCCCTTTTTCTTTCTTACCTTCTTCCAGAATTTGCCATAAAATCAAGCATTGCTCTGAAAGAACTCTTCCTTGCCTGGTTGCATACTCAGGATTTACTTCTCACACAACCCAATCTATATTTATAGCCCTTTTTAGATCATCAGAATATGTACAAATACAAGAGCTTACACTCAAATATACTGACAATACACTAGCAGGTAGCACAACATCAGAAGGAGGGAAGGATAAGCCAGTGTTTAATGTTTGTTTCTCAAGTTAGAGTGCTTTATAAGACTTCTACATTTTCTTTAGCTAATGGGTTGCAGGTTAACAGAAGCCCTCAGAATCTAAAAGTGAATTTCAGAGAAGTTAGGAAAAAAATCTCTTTAGCATAAAAAAAAGAATGTATTTGGAATTCTGCACCATTTGTCCTCTGAGTTACTTCTTTCTCTCTTTCTTTTTGTTTTCCAAAACAATCTTACTCTTGCTTTATTTCATAACCTGCTTCTCATACTTACTCTTCCATTCTTTCTGGGTGTCCTGCTTCCTCAGTGTCTTCTATCCAGGACTGCAGCTCTGTACTTAATCAGTTCTCCTGTGGAACTTTCACAATACGTCCACATGGCTCACAAAACACACGTTTATACACCCACATTAAAATTCCAGTTGTCTTAGTGGCACATATTCTCACAAACTTCCAGTTATCCTATGGCAATCAGGCTCAGACTGTGCCACTGAAGTGGTATATTCAGAGCACAGATGTGTCTTCTACATCCTCAAAGGCCCATACACCAACATCAACCCCGCATCCACCCCCAGTGGTAGAGCAAGAGTAAACATTACAAAAATCAGTCCCTTTCATGCCTGACACTAGTTTGGATACTTAAGACCAGAGTCCAAACTATTCAGACAGAAGAACGTGAAGCACGATCACCAAACAGAGCAGCATACAGGGCATTTAATTTCAACAAAGAAAAGTTTTCCAAGGAGTGATAGCAAACATAATAGTCATCAAGAAAAGCAACAAGCTTCCCAGCAGTATTTTCCATGTGCTCAGAAACAGCTCACCGGGTACTCTCTGCACACGTCTATCCTGAAGACAGCCAGCTTTATCTGGGCTACTAGACACAGCCTGAGGAATAAAGCTGCAGATTCAGATAAACAGGTTTGTTCTTTATTTGTCGGTAAGCATTTTTAGCACCTTTTCTAGCTACAAAACACACCACAGGAAAGTTCAGATTAAGCCTATGTGCCTAGAAAATGTCTTTCATTAATCTTTCACTTGTCTGATTGAAAACAAAAGAAAATATTCCATTCACCAAAAGCCATGTTGTATCAACGGGGTCCTCTTTTGCCAACAAGACCTTCTACTCTCCTTAAAAAATAGCTGTTGTTAGAAGACAGGACAGGCTTTTACACACATGTGCTGCCCTTCCATTTATCATCATCTGCTTCCCATTCAAGCAAATGTTGAGAACAAGTCTCTTGGCACACAGTGTTTTGATTTTGCATGTTACAAATAGGGTTCAAGTGCAAGCTATAAAAGACCCCCAAATTCCGGTAGTACAAATATAGAAATTGTATTTTGTCAAAACCAACAGAAGTTTTTTATTAAATCTCTTTTTTCTTATTGTTACTTGGTTTGTCCAAATAATATTTTTAGAGGTGTAGATGGAAGAAAGTATAGATTTTGTACAAAAATAAACAAAGTGATCTCCAACACCAAAATAATGTCGATATTGGTGAGAAAATTGACAAGAAAACCTCATCAGGATCTGAAATATTTTAAAACAACCTGCCTCAGTTCTGATCCAGCTCCTGATTCAGACATGCCAGATGCAGATATCAATAAATAGAGCTGATACTGCCTAAGGGAGATGTCAGAGAAGAAACAGTGTCTACACAAGGCCTTTCATAATAGCAGCGTTTCCCAGAGGAAACTTCATTTTTATTTTTTCTTATACACGACTGCTTAAAGCACAGAATATATTGCAAAAATAGTCAGCATAAAAAAATTCTTAGACAAAAATGGCCTATCATAGGAAATCTGTATTTTCTGATGTGCTTCTTGGAATAATGTACAGAAAATCTAAGTCCAGGACCAATTACAAATAATGCAACCATTACCAGAATAGTATTGCACTCCTCCAGGTTGTACTGTCTAAATAAAAACACAAGATTCTCTTCTTTTCTGCTATGAATTATGAATGAAATTTTCAATACTTAGCTAGGTCACTATAAAATTACCATGGAAGAAAACCACACCACCCTATGATAGTTAGAGACTACTCTTCCCGAGTTCAGTTGTTAGCTCAGTGTAGGATTTACGTTCTTCAAGCTGCATTTCAAGGACTCTCTTCGTTAACGGCAAAGGCCCCAGACCCTGACCCTGACATGGGAACCTGTGGTAGGAATTTAAAATCCAGGCACGCTGAATATCCCATGTTTACGCACACAGTAAAAAAACAAGGTTACTCCACAGCACAGTTCATATCCACAAACCATGGTAAACACCCAGGGCAATCAGTTTCAAAGGCCCATCTCCTACTGACTTTAGCAACAAAATAACCATCCTGCCTAAACAATACCAGTTCTAAGGTCAGTCAGTTGCAGTAATGTTATGAGCCTTCCTCCCTTTCTTTCCATACTATGAATGTTTAGACAGATGATATCTGCATCACTTAAATATTTCTTCTCTTGTGAACAAGGAAGTTAGAATAATTTATTCCTTTTTTTTTTTTTTAATAGAACAAATAACAAAACCAGCAACATCCCACAGAGATGGTTTTGTTCACAAAGAAACAAAAGAGAAATATTTATTGCAAATGTCAGTAGAAAAATTCAAATGTTCAATTAATTGTAAGAGCCTGACTTAGCATACCTATGAGTAAACAATTGTTGAAAATTCTCTTCTTTCTCTCCTCTCCTCTCCTCTCCTCTCCTCTCCTCTCCTCTCCTCTCCTCTCCTCTCCTCTCCTCTCCTCTCCTCTCCTCTCCTCTCCTCTCCTCTCCTCTCCTCTCCTCTCCTCTCCTCTCCTCTCCTCTCCTCTCCTCTCCTCTCCTCTCCTCTCCTCTCCTCTCCTCTCCTCTCCTCTCCTCTCCTCTCCTCTCCTCTCCTCTCCTCTCCTCTCCTCTCCTCTCCTCTCCTCTCCTCTCCTCTCCCCTCCCCTCCCCTCCCCTCCCCTCCCCTCCCCTCCTCTCCTCTCCTCTCCTCTCCTCTCCTCTCCTCTCCTCTCCTCTCCCTCTCCTCTTTTTAATAGAGAACTGTAAGAAACTTTCCTTCCCCAAAACATTATCAACTTTCTGAAGAAATTCTGTACTTGATATCCAACTGAGATGTTTTTACTTGAACATCCTGCCACATGACTCAAGGGGAGAGCGGCCAAGACCTTTCTTTAGTGCCATATTTCTAACTGGACTTTGTTGCCCAGAACACAGCTCAGATTCTCAAGATTTTGTGAAAGCAATGCCAGAGAAGAGTAAATTGCAGTGCAACAAAGATCCAAGAACAAGAAAAGAAAAAATTAAGAGCTTGAAATTTTGATGTCACTTCATAACTCCAAGATGTGACAGCTCAAGACAGATATCTGTGTTGTGTTCATATAATCCCAAGCTTTTCTGTTTTTCCTGGTGTTTCGTTTTTTAAGTCTACAAGATTAAGAGCATTTTTAAGCTTTATACAAAAGGGTTCTCCTTCTCTTTTATTGTCCTTGTTATCTACAGTTTGAAGATATGAGAGAAATGTCCTGTAAAGGCATATGTCCAAAAAATGTGAATAGAATGTGTGTACATGCATAGAGGCATTATCTGGCCGTGAGAGTAAGGAAGCAATGTGAAAGGAATATGCCCTCTTATGCCTAGACTGTCAGAGTCTTTAAAATCCATGGTTTCAGAAAATGGCTGCAAAGTCTTCAGCACGATGCTAGAAAAAGCTTAGAAATAAAAGTATTAAATAAAGCTGTAGAGGGAAGGTCTACATGCAAGCAGCCTGATAACTGTCAATTGTGTATAGTTTTACCCATCACCACAACATCACTCTAACTCCACCTTGCTCACTTTGCAACAAAGATAAAAGATAGAATACCATGAATTTGTCCAGTTTTTGAAACTGTGGTGATGAGTAACCATTTCCTGCAAACAAATAAATGCTTGTAATTAATCAGCAGTTCTGCAGTATAGGTGCTGGAAACTTTAGTCAAACTTTGCCGAAAAGAGGTTTAAATTACAGTGGGAGAGCTTTTGAAGTGCAAAGTACACAAGAGAAAAAAATTGGAACACGAGACAGGGAAGGAAGAAACAGTTCAGATTCCAGTATTTCGCATAATCCCATTTCATGAAATTCTGTTGTTTTTTTTTTCAAGACTGACTGAAAAGTTTCAAAATCTTCAAACATGTCACAACAGTGCCATTTTTTCCAAACAGCTCTGGTGGACGACTTCACCAGCTGAATGAATGCCCAGCTGGTGGTTATTTCTGTTATTTTTGCTGATATTTCTGCAATATAATAAACCTGCAAACATGGAAACGACATAGTTTCCTATGATGAAAGGAATTTAACTTGGTAAAATCAACCATAATCAGTGTGATTAATCTGATATTTTCGATTGATACATGTTCATAGGCACTGAACTTTCTCAATATATTTGATGATATTTACCATAAACTTTGAAATCACTAATAATAAAAAGTTTGCGAAAAACTGAACATCATGGAAAACAGTTCATCCTGAGTTTCTTATGTGCAAAATTTTCATTACATTTAATGCCATAGCTATATAAAACAAGTGTGATCAAGTATAATATATTCAGGTTCAACTGTCATGCAATATTTAAAAGCCAGACTTTTGTGCACTTTGGCAAACAAGTATACAAGTGAACAAGCAGAAAAGAACACATACAAAAAGCTCTTCAATTTGGACTTTAAACACAACTGTTTTAAAACACAATAAATCCAGCAAAATAGTTTTTTCTCATATATTTTATCATGAGAAAACAGAAAAACTCAAAAGGTATGTTCAGTTATTCAAGATCATTAAAAAGGGAATGAATGAACAAGTTCACATGAACGCAATTGTCAAAGTGAAATGTGAAAAAAGTACAAACTGATGAAGTGCAAGCAAGGCACACATTTCATCAGAAAGAACAGAATTATAAACAGAAGGCAGAAAGACCAAAACAAATGGAAAACTGCTAAGTCAGACAGACCCTATGGGTTTAATAATGAACAAAAGTATCCCTGAAATAATATCAACCAGGGTTTCATTAAAATAACGAAGTAGGGGTAAGAAATAATAGCAAGATAATTCCTAAATAAAATTAGTATTTAACAGCGAATTCTTAATAGCACCTCACTTGTGCCATTTTGAAGATCAGGAGGAGTATGTACCACAGATTACACAGCCAACATACCAGGCATGTAAACACTAAATTTTCATACTTTCACCTCCTGACAGTTACAGAGCTGCTAAGAAGTGATAAAAAATACTTTGAATAGTGAAAATACACAGACTTCCTTTACTGAGATGTTTTTCAACTAACTGGTTCTTATCTCAAAACACCAAAACTGGATTAAGATTTTAATTAAGCTTCAACTGATGTTCTTATGAATTTGTCAGCCAAATATCCTTCATATGATCCCAAAGCTTTCATGGAATTACATAATACAGAAAAGCAAGTTGATTTTGTGATATTTGTGTGTTCAGTAAATCAGAGTATGCAGATACACTAAATGGTCTCATTTGTGTAAAGGAGATATTCCTTAATTCTTTTCTGTCACTGCATCTCCACCAGAGAAAATGCCCCTCTCCAGAGTAAGAAGAAAAACCAAAAACAAAAAAACACAGACGGTGAATTCAACACGTTATTCAGACAGTATAGGATATCTAGAATCATAGAGTCATAGAAACATAGAACAGTTTGAGTTGGAAAGGACCTTCAAAGGCCATCTAGTCCAACCCCCCTGCAATGAGCAGGGACATCTTCAAGGAGATCAGGTTGCTCAGAGCCCCGTCCAGCCTGGTTTTGAATGTCTCCAGGGATGGGGCATCTACCACCTCTCTAGGCAACCTGTTCCTGTGTTTCACCACTCTCATTGTAAAAAATTTCTTTCTCATGTCTAGCCTGAATCTCCCCTCCTTTAGTTTAAAACTATAACCCCTTGTCCTATGACAACAGTCCCTGCTAAAAAGTCTGCCCCATCTTTTTTATACGCCCCTTTCAAGTACTGAAAAGCCACAACAAGGTCTCCCTGGAGTCTTCTCTTCTCCACGCTGAACAACCTCAGCTCTCTCAGGCTGGAGAGCTGTTACAGCCCTCCTGGTGGTCTCCTCTAGCCCCTCTCCAACAGCTCCATGTCTTTGCTGTACTGAGGGCTCCAGAGCTGAACACTGGATTCTGGGTGGAGTCTCACCAGAGCAGAGTAGATGGACAGAATCACCTCCCTTGGCCTGCTGGCCATGTTCTTTTTGATGCAACACAAAATAAGATTTGCCTTCTTAGCTGCAAGTGCACATTGCCAGGTCATGTCCAATCTCTCATCCACCAGAACCCCCAAGTCTTTCTCCACAGGGCTGCTCTCAATCCCTTCATCCACCAGCCTGTATTGATAACAGGGGTTGCCCCGACCCAGGTGCAGCAGCATAGCTGTGGGAAGGCTATACCCATAAGAAATACAAAAAAGAAACTAGTCACGAAGTGGGAAAGACAACCAGTACTAAAACCGAGTAGGGGTTAATATGCAAAAACCTCACTTCTGCAAGGAATTAATTGTATCACACATTCTACAAAACCACACAGAAAATAATGAAAATCGGATCAAGAAAGTGCTAGTTATAATAGTATATCATAGAACTGTATAGACATAGAACACTTGACACAATTGTATAATACGGTACTCAATGTATATAAATTACACACCAAATTACAGGAATGCAGGGAAATCATTATTTCAGACACTATTTCTTCCCCTTGCATAAGATGTATATAGGATTACTAGCAGAAGTAAGGAAATTAATAGTGGATCCTATTCTGATGTAAGGTTTTAGGCAAGCTACTGGGCTCAAAACAAAGGTAATAGAAGTTTAACAACCTGTGATCTACAAGAGATTACACTAAGTGATCCTTCTGCTCCCCAAATGCGCTGAACTCTTTTATTGTCTGTATTGCGTGTACACCCTATTGAATTTCACCTCTATACACATGCAGAATTTGACTTGGTTTGGATTACAGATTGCAAGAAGAGAAATAACTATCAAACTCTACAGGATGTCCTATATAGTCTCCTGTAAGTACGGCGAAGTTTCCTGCAAGTACAGAACAGGAGCTTCTTTTACAGATTCTTAGGAACATTTAAATATTGATGGTAACAGCAAGAGTCATCCAACAAATTATTTTCCTATTTCAGAATCAGCATGAGTAAATGCAATTGATTCTATCATCACAGAAAATAAATCTGGGAACAGAAAACTACATCTCTGACTCATAATTCTTGCAGTTATCTGATCTAAGAGTAATCCCTGAGCTGTTTCCATCAGAGATTTTTTTTTTTTTTTGCATGTCATCAAGGCTCACTACAGCAGACATGGCAAAATACAAAAATATGGCTTTTCAAATTAACAGTTGACCACTCGTGAAGGATCCAGGAACAATATAATTTCCCCTTTATACTTAGGACTTCAGTCTCTTCTTCCCATTCAACTTCAACATAGTCCTAGTTAAAAACATTGTTTTGAAAAACAGCAGTCAGTATTGACTAGAGCATTGTACTGTGAACCTTCAAGGTCTTATATAATCCTTGTCTGCCCTACTTGTCCTCATACCTTGGGAGGAGCTTTGTATGTTAGCAGGAGTAGCTGCTGTAAGGGAATCTGCTGGAGTGCCCTGTACCAGCCTGTGCTGCACATCGCTGGATGTTACGAAAACATAACATCCAACCTCTGAGAAGACACATGATTCTGGATGCTACAAAAAATAAAAGACACAAGGTTATGTGAAAGAGAAGGAACCTCTCCATGAACAGGATCTGCACAGCATCGTGTGGGAAAGTCCATCCAGGATCTGTCTGATGCTGCATGAAACTGCAGTTCACAGCATCTGAACAAATGTAATATTTACTTGCTATATCTGTTCCTCTTTTTATTTTATCTTACTAAAACATCTATTTTATTATGTCATTTGCTGTCAAGTCTTTCTTATTGAGTTCCAGAAAGAATCCTGCACCACTTATCTCTCTCTCTCTCATCTTCTACCTCTTCCTGGTGCAGAATAAGGATGCAGACATTATTCACACACAGACGTTCTACAAATACAAACATCCTATCATTACTCATCCTCTCAGGTCTCAGTACAACAACAGAGCACAACAGCAACAAACCTTTTGTTTACCCGTACTAACCTGCTTAAACTGAAGTCTGCACGGACCTGGGTATATATAACTAATTGCAAGAGCTTAATAAGATATCCCTTTGACTGTCCATTATACTCCTTTGCCAGAGATTATTGCTTTGTAACAGGATTGATGAAAGTGCTTGCTACCCTGGGAATCATAACTTCTGTAAGACTAGGGTAGCATTCACAGTTGCAGTAGCATCCCAAACTACTAGAATATTTTTATTTTAGGGAACATAAATCACAGCCCTGAGAGATGGAGCTACAATGATATCTTTTCTTTATTTTAAACAATAATGGAAAATAAATGGGCATATGCCACCCACAGATGAGTTTGTCAAATTGCTCATAAAGCTCTCTAAATAATGCTACTGCTTTAGCTGTCCAGGAACATGGAAAACATGAACTGGCAGAAGTAATTGTAGCAGAAAGAAACACAATCATGCTGTTTAAACATCCTGAAGCCTTTATCAATCACTCAAATTCCTTTAAATTTTAAAACTAGAAGAAACCAGTTAGAGCAATGGTATATCAGTTTTCTAAGTCCTATATTTTTATGTAGCAACTTAACATTAGCACCGACTGTACGGAAGTTGGGTTTTTTCTGTTGTTATTTGGAAAGTCATTTAAAATATTTAACAGAGCCCATTACATATAGAAATAGCTATCAGTTCCAGTTACTCAGAAGTCCTCTTTGTGGTTTCAGGACAAAAGTTCCCCCAAAACTTCTAAATTTATGACTGTCCCTGTGGTTTCAGTGAGAATGCTGCTGCTAGATTTGAACAGACTGAGGAGAGATATGTGTTGCTTTGGTTAGTTTGTAAGAACAAGCCACGCAACGAAAAAAAAAAAAAAAGGCAAAATAGAAAACAGGTGCAATATACAGCAAAGGTTTTTCAAAATGTGAAAGTTCAACTTTGGTAGCTTTCTCTTTTTATAACAGCTGCAGTGTTGTGCTGCCCAAGAACCAAAGACATTTTGTCAACACCACTTTTTCCCCCATGTAGAGCTACTTGCTAAATAGAAAACTAAGGAAGGAAAAGGTGAGTCTTTGAAGTAGAGAATGCAAACCATGAATGAATACAAATAATGAATATGAATACACAAACAACATCAGCATCTTAGAACAGAAAAGAGAGCCTAAACTTTGCCTTACTGTTTAGTGCAAAAACAGAAAGTGGCTTAGGGAGGGAATGGAAGGATCCAACAGTTCAATCCACCTCTGTATGAGGGTAAGTAACACCTATGTATTTTAGTGTGGTTGATGAAACTACGCCTGGGTCTCCTCATACAGAAGCTGCACAGGAGATACCCATGGGTCAGTGTAATTTCCAGTGCTGTGCTTTAAGACTGTAAAACTGCAGGTCAGGAGCGAAGGATGAGCAGTTCAGACATTGATGCAGTGGGGGCAGAAGAGAAAGCTGGGATTGGATCCCCAAATACCACCCCAGCTTTTCCCACATACCAGCAAGAGCCCCTACTTTGTCAATAATTTTAAAATTTTTTTCTTTTTTTTTTTTTAATTGGTACTCTGGGATTTGTCTGAAAAGGCAACTTTCAGCAAGAAAAAACATAGGTCTAGGTTTCTAAAAAGTTACATTTTACATAATTCTATTGAGTGTTTTTATAGGACTGTTCAGAAAACTGTCAGTTTCCTATTTCCCTGCTGACACACTGGCTTGTGTGATTTGTCACAAGGGTTATCTCTGTCACATTATGTGACATAATACAAAGAAGCTCATAAAATGTGATGTGACAAGCCAACTAATTCACTGAGCCAGCAGGGAAATTTAAAAGCAGTTCATATCTTAAAACTGAATTGACTTCTTTCTGCCCTCCTTGATCCCTCCTCTCCTCCAAGCCCAAATGGTTTCACCTGCAAAATGGTGAGAGTCAGCTCTTCATTACCTATATTTAAGCAGCAAATTCTCCTTCTAGCATTGCCTGTGACAAATAAGTATTGTCTCATAAGGCAGAGTACAGGCAAGTGATTTGTATTTACTGCAGTCCAGAGCCTGAAATCACACGTACAAAGGCCTTTCCTGAAGTGGGTAAAAAGTAAACTACCAAGAAAAAAAGCAATATTCAGAGAAGATCTATCAATAAATTACAGTGCGTAAGCAGTCATCAAACAACAAGGTAAGCTAGAGAAATCTGCAATATTTGTGAGCAACACAGTGCCATGAAGCCAAAGACACATGCTAAGAAACAGCTATTTTTTTCTTGAAATAACCTTTGTTTTCTGCTTCATGAACAGTTTGATACTGCAGATGCATGCACCATTCCACATCTCCATGGAGTCAACTGAAAATGGGCTGGTCACCAGAAATTTAGGTGCATACTTGAAAGGTGAGATGCTACTTGAAGTTTGTGATGTACTGTGATATTACTATTAAGCCTTTTGGACAAAACAGGTGTCCAATTTACATAGGTAGTGTCTTTCAATAGCAGCAAATAATTTTATTATCAGGTTTATTTCAAATTGCAGTATTATAGTAGTATATTTGTGTCCCTCCCTTATCACTCCATTCCCATTGACTCTGGCATGCAAGGAGAAAAAAAAATGCAATACATTCCTCATTATCAACTGTGAACATTCATAGAGTTAGTGAGAAATCTATTCTCCAAAAATTTGAACTCAGAGGTTAGTTTGTAGTAACAGTATCTTCAGAGAACACGTTCCTTTTTCACATAACCTCTTTTATACGGCCATGACACTGGATAATAAGAATAATTTTAGGATAGATATTCTAGGTTAAAATTATTATTCTAGAGTAAAAATATTTTTAGATTAACTTCAATTAAATTTAAAAATTACATTAAAGCATGGACAAAACTTGAATTTTAGGCAAGCATTTAATCAAGCTTTGGGAAGAAATTCTCAAAACATTTGGATGATCAGTTAGAAATTTTAGAGTTATTGTACCTTGAAAATTCCAATATGGGTAATATTCTATTAATAATGGAAAAAATATGGATTACTAAGAAATCCTAAAATACTTAGAATATAGGAATCTATGTGTTCTCTGACTTTTAAATTCCATTTGCTCAGTATCATTTTATATTAAAGAGGTTATATACAGGCTACCTCATAATAATGTCACCACTTTCCTATTTTAACAAGCAGTAGAAACTCCGTATACTTGGGGGACATATGCAGAACATAACATTTTAATCACTCTTACTCTGCAGATTTAATGAGTATAATCAAAAGATCATAGCTAAAAAAAAAAAACTTAAATCCCAAAGCAATGTCTTGATTGAAGCAATTTTAACCTATACTGTAATAAAATCAGATTTAATAGTTTATGTAAAAAGAATTAGGCAGTGCAGAATGTCACTTAATGTACAGTATATTTTAGGATTTTCCACTTAGAAACATATTATACTCCTTCTTTCTTACTGCAAGCCTCATAAAGCTCCTTTAAATTAGAACTCATTGATATTTATATAAGCATTTCCAGATTTTCACATAGAAACCTCTACAGAGATGGAAAATAACATTATTGTTTCACTGATCTGAGACGTGGCAGACTTTAGTAATACCATAGAAATCATACTGGAAACTCAGTGTCAGCAGTTCTCTTACTTCAGGACTGTCCAACAACATAGGGCTGGACTCCACCTATACATGCTGTGTTCACAGGCAGAGCACAGGTAGCCAAGCTGGATACATACAGAATCATAGAATCATAAAATCATTTCAGTTGAAAGAGACCCTCAGGATCATCAAGTCCAACCATAACCTAACCTAACTCTAGCACTAAACCATGTCCCTAAGGACCTTGTCTAAACGCCTTTTAAACACCTCCAGGGATGGTGACTCCACCACTTCACTGGGCACACTGTTCCAGTGCCTGACAACCCTTTGCATGAAGAAATTTTTCCTAATATCCAGTCTAAACCTCCCCTGGTGTAACTTGAGACCATTTCCTCTTGCGCTATCACTTGCTGTTTGGGAGAAGAGACCATACATACATACCTATACATAAAAAGGACCCCTAAGTCTGGGTAGGAGAAGTCTGAGGGAGGCTAGGATCACAGTTTACCAAGTTGCAAAAACAATAGATAAACTGCCATTCAGTATATCCTGCAATACAAGAATGAGGTGGACACTTGATGAAACCAGTGGAAGATAGCCCAAAACAGATAAAAGTAGAATTTGCTGTCACAGGAGGCTGTGGAGGCAGAAATATTAGCAGGTTTAAAGACAGGCTAGCAAATTCAGGCAAAATGCATGGTGCGTACTGAGAGGACTGGGAAGCAGATTCCAGAAAAGTACACAGGCAAAGGACCAGAGAACACAAGCACTTCCTAACTTGCATCTCCCATTGTCACCATTGCAGATGGAGTACAAGGACTGACAGATCGCCACTCTTGAGCTAGAAGAGTATTTCTTACACTTTCCTGTCATCAAGTGAGAAGTCTCCCAAAGAGCAAATAATCTTCCTTTTCACTAGCATGTCTTCTGAACACTATGGCACTTGATATAGAAGTGTCACTGACCTTCCTATCACAGAAAGAAAAAAAAAAAAAAAGAAAAAAAATCCATGATTATTTCAGACAAAAGCCTTAATATTTACTAGATATCAGCTTGCTTGTTTACCTTACCCTGGAGTTGGTTTTAACTGGAAAAAGATATTTACATCAGCAGAGAGATTAGAAGTTAGAAATAAGGAGTTCCACCATAAAAAAAAGGAGGAAAAAAATCAAATTGCCCTTTAAGAAAAACAAATCTTTCCTCATAAGGAAGGTGGCCTGCATGATGCTGGTCTCTCAACCCTGTAGCAATTAATTCTGCACACACTGACCACTGCAGAACTGTACAAGCAACATGAAAACGTCTTGCTTTTTGCCCTATGTCAAGTTGGTATTCTGAAGGCACAATTCAAGGTTACTGAAATCCAAATCTCACACTGCCTTTGCATTAAGTAGGTAGTTCTACAGTCAGTTATACCATGCAACTTTGTTAAACTGCACTGAGAGAGTGGCTGAGGTTACATCCTACATAAAGAGCAATCACAAAAATGATACTTAAAAGACATGCTGAATCCATATTTGCATGTCAAATTACTTTTGCCAGAGCACCATAACAATCTCTCTTTCAAGCTAATCAATGAAAGATGCATGTCACATCAAATTCCCTTCATTTTTATACCCTCATTTCCCTCAAAGGCAAATATTTGGCATGAAAGGACAAGCATGACTTCACTAATTATAACAAAAACTTGACTAATGACTACTTTGTGTTTACACTATAAATACAAATATGGGAGATCTGAGTCAATTGTACCAAATGCTTAGGATTTGTGGCATTTACAAGTAAGACTGAAGTGGTTTTCTTGTTTCAATGAAAGAACATAAAGCATATTTTCTAGTACAGCATTCATTGAAGTAAACACAGTATACACAACACAATATTTGGACACAGGTTTTACCACTCCAGTTGTGACATCTGTCTTTTGTGTTTCATACTCTTCCAGTTACAGCAAGCAGTGTGAAATGCCAGATTTTACAACTAAAATAAGAAATAATGAATTAAAAACTTCAAAATTAAATTATCAATTTTAATGTGAAGAAAATAAAGACAACCAAAATTTCCCACACTTTTCCAGTAATACATAAATATCTAAAATCATTTCATTATTTCCTGGTTTAAAAAAATAAATGCTTTCAAAGTTACATGCTTGTCAGCTTATCCACACATGTATATAACTTACTAAGAAGCTAAAGCAACCAAACATGTAGTGTTTTGAAAATGTTCAGATTCTATAAAAATTTCTAAAACTTGACAAAATGATTTTGCTGCACAATACAGCTCAAAAGAGATAAGCATCATGAGTGACCTATTAATCTCTCTCCTTTCCTGTAGGTAAAGTGTTCAGTAGAGATTATTCTCATCACAGGAAAACATAAGTTCTTTGATAGCAGAGAAGTAGTTAGCAAGGAGGTAGGCAGATGTATATTTAATATTAATAATAATGGCTGTGCCTGTACCATAGCACTGATGCACTCAATGTCCTCATTCCTGAGCACATTCCTTGCACCTCTTAAATGTATGTGGGACACAGCATAAGTGCACATCTTATATAAGCTGGTTTCTTTTGGGAGGAAACTCAGCCACACGGAGAAAGGAACAGTCATTTAGTAGGTGTCCCAAGGCATACCATTGGAAAACTATCTGTACAAGACACCAGCTGGTAGGTACCCACATTACAGAACAGAGGTTGTCTTCAGCATGTATATTAATAGAAACTTAAACCCATCAAGCTCAGTGCTCAAAGCAAACACAAACTCTTGTCACTTTCTAGCATGTCCTCCAAGTGACATAGAAACAACTGGTGTATTGTGGGGATCTGACAGCTCTGGTTGAATTACTTCGAGTAACTTCTCAGGCTAGGACGGAACCAGAGAACTGCACATCCATTCAAGAGGGCCCAAGTCATAAACTGATAGATATAAGCAAGGCAGACAGAGCCCAAAATGTAACAAGTAATCATTACAGGAGAGATATTTTGGAAAGCTTCTTTAACCTGGCATTACTTGCAGAAACAGACAAATAATGACCATCAATCTTTCAGGTAATCCAGGTGAAGGGAGAGCAGCAGAATTCAACTGAAAAATACAACAACAACAAAACCCAACAGCTGACCAGATTCAAATTATTTCTGTATTTTAACTTACCAATTACTAACGTCAATAGAAAAAAATAATCTTTCCCTTAAAATAATGCACAAAAACTATAATCTAAGGACCCATAAATGAACTTTTATTACTCAAAGATGTACCTATAGTAGCTTCAGTTCATAATTTCACTATGCACAGACTTCTCAAAGACCCATAGCATTTCAGGGTATTACAAACATTTCCATGGTCATCTCGACTTCTGAATTTCTCTACAATTAGAATTACCACTGTTACATTTGATGCAGCATTCTGAGGAAGAAGTTTTTACTGTCCGTTTAACACTTGACACCAGTCAGTCACAGGGACCCTGAGACAAGTCTACCTGAAAGAGTGCACAGGAGGTTCTCTTTTTTTGGTATGTTTGCCTTGCACCTACACTACTCCAATGCTCCTCTCTTCACACTGCACCAGTTGTTTACATAGACCTACCTTCTCTGACCAGAGGTATACCTTTTTTAGTATGACATTTTCTTTCTTCCCTTGATATTATTGGTCTTTAGAGGCCACTTTTGTCCTTCCCATAATAAAAGAACACAGACTTTATCACATTCATCATACTTTGTTATATGTAACATATTTATTTTTTCAAGATAAAAGAAAAGGTACAGATAGATTGTAACAGAACATTGATAAAGCAAGTTCTTTTTTTTTTGAAGAAGAAGAAGAAGAAAAATGCATTAACCTGAATTACTTGGAGAGAAACATTTTAAACATCTAAACAATCAGTTCAAAACAAATTGAAAATAGCAGACTACCTCCACATGCATATAATGACAATACTTAGGAGACAGAGTATGCTTTATTATAGCAACAGTTTTAGAAGACCTTAGATTTCTCATCTTCTTACCTCAACACCGGTATCACCATCAGTACACTGACTAACGACTTCACAAACTCTCCAAGAATAGCTTCATTGGAAAATGCTGTCTGATGTCATCTCCCATTTATTTTTGACATCAAAATGACAGCTTAACAAACAATTACTTCTTGTAAAAGTTTTATTTTAAAACTAACAAATGAAGTCATGAGAGCTTTGAAATGGTTACACAAAGATTTTAGAAACAGAAATTGTTTCAAGAGTCAAACAATTTAGGCTGTGACTAGCCTGATGGTTGTTAGCATTATTTGCTAATGCTTCGATTTAATTTCAGTTGTAATACTATTGGTAAATTATATATGCATAAATATAGCCTACAATTGCCAGTACTCCCTAACCGTGAAAATAAGGGAGACCAAATGAAATGATAAATGCTATATAATGGGAAAAAAAGATATAAAAACCTGACAGACTTTTTCTCTAAAGCTCAAAGAACGCATCAAGGGACAGTACATTAATCAGATGTTCTGCCTCAGAAAAACTAAACATATACACACATCAAATTTGGCAAAGTAGCTTTCCCTTTATGAAAGCATGAATTTGGCAATATCGACACATTTTACAGTAACGTTTTCAAAATAGGAAATTTCACTCTGAAAAGTCCAAAGGTTTCATTTTTGACATTTCCTATATAAACCATTCCAACTTTTCGAAATATATGTCAGCAAGTTGAATTCCTCTCATGAGGTTTTCAGAAGTCAGAGCCATAGAAGAAGAAAAAAATATTATCCTATCCCTCAGCTTATATTCGAGTCAAACCCTTTTATGGAAGGTTCCCGGTTTTGGCTAAGACAGGACCACTTTTGCTTTAGTAATTTTTCCTATCAGGCAATTTTCTTCGAAGTAATGCATTTTCTGAAGTTGGCTACGTTTTTCAGACAGTGACTCCTTCCAGAACTGATAACACCTACTGTTTATATTTTTACTGAGTTAATGGTAGAAACAATACACAAAAAAGGCCCATGTTTATATTTATTACTATAGCAGCCAAAGTCCCTTTAAACTCTTGTATGTTCCACAAGTGAAGTGTCATAAAAGGATTTTCCCTGCACAAGGAATAAGCAGAACAGGTGACCCAAATTCGACCAATAAAGTATTCCATCCCATACACGCCATACACAGTTTAAAACTGAGGGACCATGAGGGTCTTGCTCTCTTCTTTCACAGACGGCATCCATGTGGGAACCTACCTGTCATTTTTCTGGCTCCAATTCCAAGCTATGCATTCCTGAATCCAATTCCTGTCTACTGCTGAGTCCAGTCCAGGATTTCCTGGTGTCTGGCCCACAGCTGCTGGCATGACAACAGCCTCCAAAACATCCAATTCCATGATCATCCCGGAGAGTCAACATTGGGTTTGTGTATTTTGCATTATCTTTCTTTTATTAGTATTATTATCAAGATGTTCTAATTTTACAACCCATAAGTGTCTCTTCCCATTTCAACTTTTCCCTTTCCCTGGTGGGGAGGGCAGGGGTTAATAGAGAGCATCTGTCACTCCATTTATTGTCGCCTTGCCTTAAATGGTGACAAGAAGTCAATTCCCACTCTTACAGTGTACCATCTACCAAAGCTATCACTTTTGTGATTAAAATGTTCTGGTCTTAATAAAGAAATATAGAAAATCTCAAATTATTGGTTGTAGAGAGTAGAGGAAGAAAGAAAGTATATTTTTCTTGCTATATTAAAAACATATATGACCAAGAGGAAAAAAAAAAAAAAAATTTGGATTTTAATTCAACTCGTGAACCAAAACATAGATCTTGAAAATTATTTCCCTTAGTTTTTTTCTGAATCAAAATGGAAGCAAACTTCTTTCAGAAATAAGGTCCAAAACACACCATGCATTTTTGGAAACAAAAAAACAGGACACTCTAATAAAACTGAAAACTTTCATTTTCAGGAACCTGTACTAAAAGTCAAAGGAACACAAAGTTTTGATCAACAAAACTGCCAGAGGCAGCAATAGCAGTGGTAATAGCTCTCTTTTTACCCTGTAGAGCCTGCTGTTTCACTCTGCATGGGCAAGCTAAATGCCACCAACAGTAAAATACTGCAAACAGATATTAAAAGCAACACATCCTATGACACCTGTGTTGATCATACCCAAAAACACACACAGAGCATCTACCACACATTTAAAATTATACAGTATCACTCTGAAGGCATAGAACATCTACTTGAAATTAAGCCTTATCAAGGCTTGAAAATACAGGACAAAACTAATCATGCATCAAATTCCTTACCAACAGGAATGTAATCGTTTTCAACCACCAACACTCTTCCAGTGGAAATATATACAACAAAATACAAGTTACTGCTAATCAGCTGCTAAGATGTTGTGTGAGAAAATGGATGTGGAGATATGTGCAAGTATCATGGAAAACACAGCTCACAATATTTTGTTCAAATATGTTCTGTTTGGAACCAGACCATGTTATTAAAATCTCACCAAAGAGAAGTCACTTTTGATTTAAGTGACAGGATGTAATGAGATAGGGGAGATCTCACAGTGAGGAAAAACACTTTTTATGAATAATAAAATTACTGGGAAAGAGATCAGGTTTAGGATTATCCATTCACATCACAACACAATGAGGGGCAAAATACACAAAATGCAATATGAGTGGATGAAATGTTCCAGTACATGACCTACTAAGTGTTCCTACTTATCTTCAGAAAAGCAGAGCAGCTCCAACAAAACATAGACATGTTAACGTTTTTATACATTCCAGTTAAGCACAGACTCCTTTAGCTTACAAATAAATATTGAGATAGAACCCAAATGTGACATTTAGGATATAGAAAGCCTGAATGAATTTTCTCCTTAAAAACACAGTTCCTATTATCTTCATATCATCATAAGAAATAAAGCCAAAACCTCAATTTAAGGGGTGACATGCTGTAACTGGCATGCTCCAGTTTGCACATCTGTGCAGTAGTGTCTTCTTGGTGGGCAGAGATTTCTTAAGATAGATGGTAGTACAGTTTCTTAAGGCAGACAGCAATGTAGTTATTTTTAATCCTGAGAACACATGCTAAAACAACTTTACATTGCATTGACAGAGTAGATGGGCCAAAACAGACATTAATAATTCTCACAATTACACAAGTGAAGAAATGAAACACTGAGAAAAGAGTCCAAGAGGGTGTCCAATGAAAGACTATTTCTTCATTCAACACTCAGGTCCAAAATTCTGCCACTCCTCACTCCAAACCCAAATGACAACCAAAAA
Source organism: Patagioenas fasciata (assembly GCF_037038585.1). Lineage (NCBI taxonomy): Eukaryota > Metazoa > Chordata > Aves > Columbiformes > Columbidae > Patagioenas > Patagioenas fasciata. The sequence continues at coordinate 71,767,179 of NC_092521.1, read as the reverse complement.
AAAGGAGGGAGAGTAAAACACCTCAGGTGGTGAAGAGAAACCCTGTCTTCCCCAAAATAAAATAGAGTCTTATATTAATTTTAGCTCCAAAACTTATTACTTTTTATACGTATAACTGCCTGGACACTATTTAAATTGACTTTTTTATGAACTGTAACTTATTTTTGGAGTAGGGCTTATATTTCAAGCATCCTCAAAAATCCTGAAAAATCACACTAGGGTTTATTTTTGGGGTATGTCTTATTTTTTGGGAAACAGAGTAGGTGATGTGGGGAACAAAGGACAGAAATATTTGAAGACAGAGTTGTTTATGAGAGAATAATCCACACGGTACAAGTTGTGTTGTTGACATGGAACAAAACATCACCTTTGCGAATACAATGACAAAAACTCTCAAAGAATTGGAAAAAAAAAAAAAAGAAAAAAAAAAGTCAAATCATCACCTCAGCCTGCACAAAAAAATTGAGCTTACAAAATAAAAATAGCAAAGGCTCAAAAATTATTATTAGCCTCATTAAGAACCAGACCTTCCAGCAACTACAATCCAATGGAAAGGTAGCATGGCTAAGAAGGCTGCTCCTATTGATAAGCACCATCTGAAAAAAAAATCATGCCCAGCCTAGACAGAGACCAAAGAAATGCAACTCTAAAGTTGAATGTCTCCATACATTCTGGCATTGGTGGAATAGTGAAGCAGGTGGCAAAAATACATGTATTTCATTGTATGGCCTTGAGAGGTTTCTTCGTCAGCTTCAATCAAAGAAACAACCAGTTGCTTACTCTTCTTGATGCCTAAAAAAACAGAGCAATAACACTTGACTAGCAAAGGAAGGCAAAAATAAGCCACAGCTTAATAAACACTTATAACAGACAGTAATGCTGCAAACAAATTCTTCATTGCCACCTTTATTAAGAACACTAAAGAATACATTACTACCAGACAACAACCTGTGAGTTTGTCAATACAGGAAAACTAGAACACATACAGCACACTGAAGCCTTACTTAAAAGAATTAACAGCTACTACTTGTGGAAATTAAACAAAAACACAGGTAAACAGATCATGCTGGAATTAGACACAAGTCCAGTGACAGTTTTTGGTCGTGGTCATAGCCTTCGATGCTTTCCCAGGAATTTCCATCCCAAGACAATATCACCAGATTTTCTCAAAATGAAAGAAAATAGGAAAAAAAAAAATCAAAATGCTTCTACAAACACCAGCAGAACTTACAAAATGTTGTTAATACGCTCATCAACTCTTTACTATGTTGCATTTTCTTACAATCTTTCTTTCTTCTTTCCTTCCCAGAAAAAAAATCGTATTCTATGTCCATACCACTAATATCAATACAATTAGATAGCTAGAAATAAAAAGCAATTCAGACAGCACTATACCCATACATCCACGTTCATACGTACTTATCTATATTCAGACAAATATATCTGCTTTTGAATACCACTGTTGTGTAATGTATGGTACATATGACTTTGTAAAAATAATGTATATAAGAGTGGGTAAACACAAGGCTGCAGCAAGACCCTCCCCAGGACTGTAAGACTGCAGTAGCTTTGAAAGTGCTGGAATAGGATAATATTAGAATCGTTACTTAATGAAACTGCCAGTAACAGATAACACTGGTGGAGCTTCCTTTAAAGAGTATTTAAGTCTACAGCAGAAACAGTCAATTACAGTTAGATCACCTTTTGGAATCAAGTAAGAACACTTGGTCACTCTAATACTCTATCTTGTACTCCTATATATGTCATTATTTCTGGGTTTTGCATTTGCATTTTGCATCATAACTGCATTTTGCTTTTGCTCTAAGTTTCTATTGATTATATTTCTTTGGTCTAGTTGTCCCACACCAAGGAAGTGCTGTTAAGTCTTAATGTTACAATTTCACCACATGAAGTCATCATGACCAAAAATGTCTTCTCTGGTCCACTTTATGATATGAATTATTTAAATTTGCAGTCTTCAAACACAAAGATTCATAAGTAAAAAAACCCAGTCAGTCATTCAGACACTTAGAAATAAGAAACGCAAAGGCATTTTTGAAAACAAATTCTCAGGGACAATGGAAATTGATTCTTTATCAAAGAGCTGTCTAAATATCTCTCTCAAAAAAGTCAGTGGAGAGCAGACCTATTAGAAAATCCAACAGTTTTCTCTCAAACTAATGCTATAAAACTTGCTCTGTCTTATTACAACATACCAAAAAAAGCTGGTTCATCTAGGAAGAGAAAAGAGATGTCAGTGACTACTTTAAAAAAAAAAAATATAAAATTTAAAAAAAAGATGAAAAGGAAGTAACCATAAAAGAAACTGAGAGAAATGAATTTGACTGCATTAAATAAATCTTCAGAGTTTTATAACCTGTATGTAGGAGGTTTTAAAGGTTCCAGCAGAAAAAAACATCAGAGCAAACTGAAGATATTTGAAAGTACAAAGAAAATACAAATTATGCAAAATGTCCTCAAATTCACTGGACAAAAAGAGGCGACTTTAAATGAAAGTACACGTCTTTTACCTCATTATTTTAGAAAAATACTTTGCAAGCTACAGAGCAGCTGTTTTATGAATTTGTAATGTAAAAAGACCAATATTGGATATTATAAACCAGGATGAAATAGGCTTGCCATTCAACCTGTTCTGTGCTTTATTTTGTGATAGTAATTAAGCTTAATTTGACAATTCTGGAACAAGGTTATGACTTTAATAACTGTAAGATTAATAAACAGAGTAAGCATTTTTCAAAAGTAGATGTTAATCCATATTTGTAACTTCATGTTGAAGCTACATTTGAACATGTTAAAAATGTTAATGTTAAACGTGTTCAATAATATTACTATTTACATTTCTGCAAAATTATATGTCTGTGGGAATATAACAGAAGATTGGCAAGGAGGATTGTAAGCACACTAAAGTGACTTACACCCGGGGTGTAGAAAAACACATATATCATACTAATTGTTGTTTAGTCTTGTGTACTTGACAAGTAGAACCTCTGTGTTTATATAACACAGTCTTGTGATAGACACAGAGGCATCTCAAGATTCTTGCCCTGCTGTAGAGAAGATGAAAGCACAATGGAAAAACTACACATGCATGAATCTTTGAAATACAGGTGAAAACTGCAGGTTTAGTGACCCTCTAGCAAGGAGGGGTTAGTTCTGTAAAGGGAGTAGAGTTGGTGGCAAAACCACCGTTTTTAGAGAAAAGCAGTTTGTCTTGGCAAGAGTTCAAGCCGTGTACAGGAGTGCTCTTCCATTACAGCAGTAGGACAAAACTTGTGACCTTGCAAGAAAAGCATCAGTTCTCTTTCCTCCTCCCTATCTACATCTTCATGAACAATCAGCTCAGAGAAGGCCTTCAAACAAACTTTTGACTGATCCCATCTCTCATTTCCAAGTTTTCTTCCCCCATCTCAGTCAGAACACAAACAGCTTCTACAGTGAGTTCAATTATCTGTCAGAAAGAGCTTGGGGCCCTTCCACGGTATCTATCCATGCATGAGCCACAGCAACTGTCAAATACACGGAACTCATTCCATCAAGTCTCAAATGTCTATTCACAAAGTCTGGCCACTCCATGAGTACACAGCCCAAGAGCCAGGTTCTTATTTAGAGTTATGTGAATATCTACCAAAACTAAAGTTGCTGCTTCTTTCTTTTTGGGGGAGTGTAGAATGTTTTTAGACGTGTCCTGCTGCTTTCAGGAAAGGCAGCTTCTATAGCAATTTTTGGTTCTCAACCTTGTTTCTAATGGCTAAATTCATGACATTTCAGGAGTTTCCCAAGTGGCTTCCTTTTCCCATTTCCACAACTAATAGTGTTGTTTTCTGTATTTGGTCTGGCTGGGATGGAGTTAACTCTCTTCAATGTCAGCCCATATGGAGCTGTATTTTACATTCATGAACAAAAAAATGTTGATAACACACCAGTGGTTTAACTGCTGCTTAACAGTGCTTGCACACCACCAAGGCTGCCTCAGTTTCCCATTCTGCCTCCTCCAGGGAGTAGGCTAGGCCTGGGCAAGAGGTTTTGAAGTGACACAGCCAGGACAGGTGACTCAAATTGACCAAATAGATGTTCCATACCATATAACATCATGCTGAGCTATGAAACTGGTGTGAGACATTTTTTCCAAAGTATCCATTGCTCAGAGACTGGCTGGGCGTTGGTCTGACAATGGGAGGTGGTGAGTGACTGCCTTTGCATCACTTAGTTTGTTGGGTTTTTTTCCTTATTTCATTAAACTGTCTTTATCTCGACCCACAAGTTTTTCTTACTTTTGCCCATCCTGCTATGGGGGAGTAAGCAAGTGACTGAGTGGGAGCTTAGCTGCTGGCCAGGGTCAATCCACCACATCTTCAAATGGAGTGATGTGTTTTTTCCAGAGATCAAAACTGTAAGACTTCATGGGTTTACTAGCTTAACAGATGCTAGTAATTCAGAAGTCAGTATTTGTTGGTGTACATTTTTCTGTAAACCTTTGGCACAGGTTTAGTGTAAAAATGTAAATGTTTATTTTAGCAGACACCTGATCCTGATCTGCATAGATTTCTACTGTAAATGATTCGAACTACTGCTATGACAAAATCAGCAAATAGACATCAAGCCCTGGAATAAGTGAAGCATAACAGCACCTCTAATCTTTGGAGGTTCTCCTGCTTAAACCCAGGTGTTTTTTAACAAATTTCATGAAAGAACTCCTCTCCTGAAGTCGTGACATGCAATACTGTCACTTAAAAGACTCAAGCTAGATGAAGAAAACAGTTGAAGACTACCTATCTGATGCTCTGTGATTAATAAAATATTTTCTGCAGTTTATCTCCTCACTTCAAATGTGACTGAGAAACATTTTCTGTATTATTCTTAAAAAATCAAAAACATATATAGCATTAGAGTGATTATATCAATACTGTTTTCCAATTAGCACACATTATTCATACAGACTTCATTTTAAGAAAAGGGTGACTGCTATATGCAATGCTTACTTATAATGCTTCCAAGAAAAGCGATCAAACCAGGATATTAACACGTGTTTTGAAAACAAAAAAAAAAAAAAAAAAGAGAAATCCTGTATTTGTCAGATATTTGTCAGATGAGTTACCATGACTTCTTTTTGACTTCACCAGCTTTGCATTCTTAATGCAAAACTTATCATGTTTTCCATCAAAAACTGCATTCCTCTGGGCAGTGAAGAGCTCAAGAGCCTTTTGGATTTATAGACACAGACACACCAACCATCACCTGAGCAATCTCTCGTAGCAACATAGTTTTTTGTGTTGAGTTTTTTGTGTTTGTGTTTAGGGTTTTTTTGTGTGTTTTGCTTGTTGCTGTTGTTGGTTTTTTGGTTAAAACAAATAAACAAACAAACACCAAAAATATTACAGACAGCTTTTTACTTATTTTTACAACTCTGTTATTGATGCTGGGAAAGATGTTTAAGAATAAGCTCACTTTTCTTCATCAAACACCATGCATTTAGCCTGCTGCAAAATAGGAATGCTTGATGGGAATATATGGTTTACTGAATGAGACATCTACAGAATGAGGAAAGGAATTATTTGGCAGTTATAGGTATATTTTTCCCAGAAAGCCAAATTCATCCTGCCAAAACATCCATCACCACTTCTACTTATGTCCACAGTGCTGAAATTGGTCTTCCTATTGCTCCATCTCTAGGTCAATAAAAACATCCCTTTCTGTAAATTAACCCAAAAAATCCAGAAGACTAAAAGTCCTACTTTAAATGACATAAATTACATTAGCCCGTTGTCCTCTTTTACAAATTATGTACTCTCATTCTGTAATAAAAGCATTAATACTATTGAGCTATGTAAAAATTAATTTTGTATGTTAAAGTGTTTTGTTGAAACAAACATACATAATGAACAATATTCCACCATTTATCAGCTGATACAGAACTATTTCTGGCACTGAGGATAAACAAAACAAGTATTACCTGTTTAATTACCTGTGATCCTGTTTGGTGCACATGCTTCATCCCTTATTTACAGAGTCCACACATCAAATTATTGCTGGTTCATGATACACTGTGCAAGTTAAATATATAGAATATATACACATACACATAGGTTGTTGTTTTGATGTTCCTCTATACATATATTTAACTACTCAGACATGAATTAAATATAAAAATGTAATATAGCTTTAAACTAGCAAATAATTCTGCTTTAATTAGGCTTTCTGGTAGCTCCTAGTAGTTTAATATCACATAAATATTGTTCCACAGGGTTGTTTTTGAAAATTGGCAAAGCCTGACTGATTAAATTTCCCGTAAAATATCCAAGTATCAATTAAGGACAGAAAAATCTGTTCAAGCCCTTTAAAGTGAGAACAGGCTAACCTAAGTATGCTACATCATCTGACCTCCAACGACTTTAAAAACATTTATTTCTTCTGAAACCATGACATACAGTTGCTTTCTGTATGTCAATAATTTCCAACAGCTATGCAGCTTTAAATCATAAAAATTTCAGAAAAGAAAAATCAGACAGAAAGGTCAAAAAAGCATCTGATACATAGCACCATTAATGTGAGTTACCTATTGGGGAATTTGTAAAGAGGCAGGCAGCAAGTCTCTCAAGAATAAAGAGCTAATGCATTCTACATTAATTTTCACAAAATCACAGAAGGGTTGAGGCTGGAAGAGACCTCTGGACGTCATCTCCTTCAAACTCCTGCTCAAGCAGGGCCACCTACAGCCAGTTGCCCAAGACCATGTCCAGATGGTTTTGGAATAGCTCCAAGAACGGAGACACTACAACATTCCCAAGCAACTTGTGCCAGTGCTCAGTCACCCTCACACTCACTGAAAATAACATTTCCTAATGTTCAGAGGAAATCTCTTGTGTTTCACATTGTGCCTGTTGCCACTTGTCCTCTCACTGGGCTCCACTGAAAAGAGCCTGTCTCTGTCCTCTTGTGGTGGAGCACTGGAACAGGTTCCCCAGGGAGGTGTCACAGCCCCAAGTCTGACAGTGTTCAAGAGGAGACTAGATAATGCCCTCAGACACATGATGTGAACTGTGGGGTTGTCATATGCAGCGACAGAAGTGTGATTCGATGATCCTTGTGGGTCCCTTCCAACTCAGGGTATTCTATGACTCTATGATGATTCCATTCTCTTTGCACTCTCCTTTCAGGTGTTCACATGCATTGACAAGTTTCCCCTGCAACTACTCCAGGCTGAACAATTCCAGCTCTCTCAGACCTTCCTGATATGTGAGATGCTCCCGTCCCTTAATCATCTCTGTGGTCCTTCTCTGCACTCTCTGCAGTATGTCCACGTCTCTCTTGTACTGAGGGAGTCCAAAACTGGACCCAAAACTCCAGGTGTGACCTCCTCAGAGCTGAGCAGAGGCGAAGGATCACCTCCCTCTACATTCTGGCAATGCTTTGCCTAACGCAGTGCAGTATATCTTCAGCTTTCTTTGCAGCAAGGGTACACTGCTGGGTCGTGTTCCACTTGGTGTCCAGCAGGACCCCCAGGTCATTTTCTGTCAAGCTGCTTTCCAGCTGGGCAGCCGCCAGCATGTACTATTGCCTGGGGTTGTTCCTCCCCAGGCGTGGGACTTTGCGCTTCCCCTTGTTAAAATTCATGAGCTTCCTGTCAGCCCATTTATCCAGCCTGTCTTCACCTCTCAGAAATTAGCCTCCCTTGAAGATTTTGTGTTACATACAACAAAAATACTTGCCTAACAGAACTACAGGTGGTGTTGGGGGTGAGGGGGAAGAGCACATGCTCATGCACACAGCTAACACGTGTCAGGTTACCTTTGGAGAATCCACTCTTCCCAATTGTCAGGCGCAAACTTTAAAGGTCTTTTCACACCTAAATGTACAGATTTCAAGGAAGCTAAACACCTATAGATTCAGTTATATGAGTTCCTAACCTGTTCTGATGTTTCTTGATAAGTTAAAGCATTGCCTTCAATTTACTTCTAAGAACTGTAGTCAGACTACTGTATGCTTATAATAAATTTTATTATAGTCAGATACCTTAGAGTTTTTCACAAATATTATTTTCTATATATGTATCTAAAGCAATAGAATATTTAATTATGGGAACTAGAACAGAACCAGAAAAATTTGGCTATTATCATCATGATAGAGCACTTTCTAAGGTAATGCACAAGCACTATGGGAAGGGGAAAATAATATATTGTGTACACAACTACACAAAAGTAGAAAAATACAAAATGCATTCTTATAAAACACACAAACAAGCCACATTTAAGAACACTCCTTAATTTGCACACACAGGCAAAGTGTTCAAGTGTTTGAAACCTGAGAGCTTATTTCAACCTGGATGTTTGGAGCAAGAACACAAAAGTCAGTCCTAAACACACATGCATATTCTGTTTTGTAATATTTTCAGATATTGTACTTATAATTTTCTTAATTAAACCAAACAGGTACAGAAAGTCAAGAAACTATGAAAATGGTGAAATAAATATTCTGTTCCCTAATACTTAAAGACATTATCCATGTTAAAAAGGCTGTGGTGTATCAGTGGTGTAATCAACAAGGATAACCAAAATTCCATTTATGTGAAAATAAATGTGTGACTAATTAGTTTGTAATTGGTTTGATATAAATTTTACCTCAATTTCACTATATCTAATGGTCTACTGGAACTTCAGTCAGTATGGTGATGCTAAGTGCACAAAACCACTCAGAGAAAAACATACATGTGACTCAAAGTGCTTTTTTTGCTGAAGAGCAATCAGGAAACTTGATATGCAACTCATCTGCACAATAGGCTGTTGTCTTACAAGTTATGCACAAGCTACAGCATCAGGGTTTCAAATATCTTAGTTGCATTCTTGTAGTATTAAGCTATACATTGTATGTATATCTCTCCTTTCAAAGGGTACTAAGCATATAATGCATGAAGCAAGTTAGGTGCTGGATGCTTGTCTCAAATATGTTTTCATTCTTGGGATAATTCAAGGATCTAAAATTCAAAGCGATTTACTGAGCTGTGCTTCTATTTCCTTCTCAGATCTAAAATAGTACCTGTTGCCAGCAGGTCACATGTCCACCTTGTTTACACATCCTTTATAAAGATTCTGCTTTTCAAATTTTAAATGTGGATAAATATAGTTCTGAATCTGAACCCTATATCCATCATAAGCAGCTCTTTTATTATTGTTGTAAGTCCAATTTCACTTCAGCCCATAACATTTGTTGTTTCCATGGAACACTAAGACCATATATTCTTTTGTAAGCAACTAAGCCCATGATGCCCAGTCACTTAGTTGGATAAGCACAACAACTTATAATTTCAGTGTTACTGACTAGATTTGGATTAGGTACTAATGTAATTGACCATCCTGAAGCAGGAAACCAAATTCTGATCCTTTTAAATCATTAAGAGGATGACAGCCAGTTCCCCCATAGGACATGTATGTAAGTTCTTGGTTTTTTTCCCTAAGCTTCTTTTGCACCACAAGTATTTTCACCCTTTTTACAGTATTGCATTAGGTAGGCCATGCCCCATCCAGTAGAGAGTCAGAGCAGTAACATACTTGCTGAGAAGATTTGGCACAGAGGGAAGATGGTTTTAACTGGGCAATCCATGCTTCCAAATCTACTAATGGTTTTCTCAGGCATTTACTCTTGTTTCTGCATCCAGTAAAGTTACAGATTACAAATTAAAGTAATGGTTCAATTTTATTGCTTTTACTCTTGGTACAAAGCAGTGGTATTTCTAGTCCACATAGAAAATGTTGGTCTAAATTTACAGCATTTTTGCAACTCATTTGCAAAACACAGACTATGTTCTGAAAGCCTCTTCTGAAAAGCAGCATCTCATCCTTGAGTGGGCTTAAGATTTTAATTTTCATCTCCTCTGTTAATTAAGCACTAATGAAAGTAAGTAGTAAAAAGACAGAATTTAAGAGCTATTCAGGAGCAATCACTCTTTGAACAGTTGATTAATGAAGCATTAATCTGTTTTAGTATAATGTAGTAAGAAAAAGAAAGGAAAAAAAAAACACAACACAAAAACAAAACAACAAAAAAACCATACTGTTTTCTAAAATGTCAGCAGAACCTGCAAATACAACTATATAGCTGCACAGATATAATGCATATTAAAACCAACAGTTTTGAGCATTTGGAAAGAGTAAAAGGCTTGAAAAGACATCTGAAATATTTAAATGTCAGAATGCAAATAAAGATAAATCTCCAGTGACTCCCTGCATGTTAGACTAACAAAAGCACTGGAGTGTGTCATGAGGTACAAGTGTGAAGACATGGGATTTGGTAAACACAGAGGTTGTACACTGAGAAAGCCATAAAGTAGTCTTCTGTCATCTTGTCCACTAGAGGATAAGCTGCAAGTATTTATCTGCTGCTACAACAGTTTCTCATCTAAAGATTGTAATGTTTCTTTTCTGGATTTCATGCCCATTAAGTCTGATTAATGCTACTAACTCAATTTTTCTGTACATTATCAACTTGCCTTGGAGGTTGACTCAGACACTTGTTCATCTTAACCACAGGAATCAAGTATGAGTCTCTGCCATCTCCTGACAGAAATGCTGGTTCAGCCATAAGGACTAAACAGCGGCATGTATCCTGGTCTGGCGATATGCACAGCCACTCCAGCAGTAGTAGTGGCAAGCACATTAGGCACTCAGGGAGAAGGATGTCATCTGTGCAGTGTCATGGTGCTTGCAAGGAGGCTTTCAAGGAAAAGTTTTCTGTTAGCATCCTTCTTATTTCATTCATATGCCTTAAATTAGAAGTGGAGGAGAGTGCTCTGGGCTGACCAAAGGACAGATTGGCTGTCTACGCATGCACAGAACATGCGCAACCACTTGGATTATCATCCCTCTTGTTTTCTATTTCAGTCAGCCAGAAATGTTTACAAGGTGAATTTCAGGTCATATTTAAAACATTAAGCATGCCTGACATTTATAGCTCTGTCCCACAGGACAACTGTTACTGGCACTGCCTGGCTTAAAGGGGAGAAAAACTGAAATGATGCTACTACTGTGAGTTTGTCTAAAAGGTGCAGTCTTGTTATCATGTGATCCAGGTTGCCCAGAGAAGTGGTAGATGCCCCATTCCTGAAAAAGTTCAAGGCCAGGCTGTACAGGGCTCTGAGCAACCTGATTTAGTTGAAGATTTCCCTGCTCATTGCAGGACGGGTGGGTTAGATGAGCTTTGAAGGTCCCTTACAACCCAAACTATTCTATGATTCTATGTTACAGAGAGACAGGTGCAGTGACAGAACCTCTCTTCTTTGTCTCTCTTAACTTATGCAGAGGAAAACAAAAAGGGTACGGGTAACAATACAAATAACAAACAAGCTAAGACTGCAAAAATGCAGTAATTACGTACATGAACCATATTCAAAGCTAAAAGGACTTGTAACAAGGTACCTGTTGTTTAGTTTATATGGTTATTATTACTGATTACATTAAACAACCCATTTATAGTCTAAGCAGATACTAGGAGCTTTTGGGGGAGATCTCGCTACGCAAACTCATAACAGTCTCAGCTCCCAAGAGCCTTTCATGCCGAATCAAGAAGTCAGGCCAAGAAAGAGAAAATGCAGTAGCTCAACATCAGACAATAAACGCAAGCTGCCCAAGGAACCAGACAGCCTTCACTCACAGGTCCACCAGCTACGCTGCCTTAATTGAGAATGGCTCCAAGGTCTCTATAGAATTAAGGCACTGAAGTTAACACACTCAAGTCTTTCATAGGCCAAAAAAAAAAAAAAAAGAAACAAGTTTCTAACACATATTTAAACGAGTCAAGCACCAGCAAGCACACAGTTGTAAAATCAGGTTTCAAGGGCCCTTATACATTTAACAGGCGTACTCCAGCTCCCTATAGGTCAATGGAATTATTTCCACTGTTATCAAAAGCCTGTGAACTATGTCCATTAGGGAAAAGTAAGCTTTCCAATAGAGGAGTTAAAGGTCAGCTTTGTTTATTCTGTTAGTGAACAAACTGCCATCAGCAATTACAATATGGGAACTGCCCACACCCATCTCCAACTTCCCGTTTAACAAAAGACAGGCTCATGTCAACATGATACTGACAGCAGAATACAATATTTTTGCTTGCACTACAAACCCTGCAGAAAATAATTTAGCAGTAGACTGCATAGCTTTCTTGTCATCAATAGTCTTATGTCAAGTATTTTCTAGACTGGTATTGGTGACCAGTGGTAAAAAAATATTTTCTGAACATCTTAGCGTTATGTGATAAAAACCTCATCTGTACGAGCATAAAGGTGTACAGAGGGACAATAGCAGGTGAGGCAGCCTGGATAATACTCTGTCCCATCTCCTCCCAGACTTGTCGCAGAGCCCATCAGCTCATCAATAGTCCATCTCCATAAGGCCAGATTTGCATAGGGGAATAAGTGCAATCAGGAATCCAAATTAACAGACACCCTGTTCAGGGTGTTCACCCTGCTGCAGGGCTGTTCCAGGAGAGCTGTCAGCCCCAGCATCCAAGTGTGAAACCAAGGTGAACCAAGAGGAGGCAACTTTCTGGATTTTCTTTTGGACTAAGGGGGTCACTGTCTGCGGGTATGGAATACATTATGAAATATAGAGGGAAAGCATTACATCTATGTACACAGCGTATACCTATGTTTGTGTGTGTGCAATACATTCTCAGCCTTGCTACTGGTTGGACCTAGGGACATGGAGCCATTGCATCTCTATCGGGATAATGGATTAGCCTCCTACTATTGATTAGCAATTCACATATAGCAATTTAAGTTCAGTACACTTCTGTCCCTTTCTATTCCATTGTCCACAACATCTGTGCAAAAATTTTTATTTCTACAAAGCTTGTTGACAAGTTTTTATGATGAGCAGTACTTACTCAACACCCTGTATACACAAAACAGTATCTATCAGTTCTTGCACAGCCAGATTTGTGTTTTTAGAAATGAGCAATAGTAGCTTAGTGAAGACCTGCAGCTTTAGCTCTTGCAAAAGGAAAAGCTGTTCAGAAAGATGCTTATGAGGAAAGTGATATACAAACCTACACCAGGGCCCTAGAACAAAAGAAATTTAATATAACAAAAACAGTTCCATTACCTCAAGTGTGCAAAAACGCTCATGCATCTTGTTGTTATTTTGTGTGAACTGACCAGAAAGAACTAAGTGCGAAGCCTGCTAAACAGCCTGGATCCACTTGGCCTGTAGGCATTGCTCTAGATATATTTCTGCTTCTTCAGAAAATGAGAAAAGATTTAGAGTTTACATAAAAATTCAGAGTTGAATTGAAACAAAAAAATCACTCTGTACTCTCTTCATAGTTCTGATTTTAATGATTCTTCTCTGGTATTCATTTCATTTAGAATCTTTAGGTCATAGAAACAGAATACTTTGGTCATCTAAACACAGACAACAAACACCACATTTGCTTTAATCACCAACTACGCTGTTGAAAGGGCCAAACACAAAGTAATTAGATCTTAGATTTTATGAAATTAATATCTGCCTTTGAATTCTCTAAATACAAGGAAAATATTGGCTGAAACAGGAACAGGACTTCACTTTTTTTAGTTTCTCTTCTAACTAACACCAAACAAGTTTAGTCAAAAACATCACATGAAGAGAGACCATTTACCAGAAGAAAATGACAATTTGCAGCAAAATTTCACAAGGAAGTGGCGAACATATGCTTCCATAGCCACAAAGAGTAAAAAGATTTACATAACATTGAGCATTTGGCTAGTAATACTTCGGCAAAATAAATTCGGCTGTCTTCAAAGAACTGCAAATTTTTAAGTTCATGTGCAACAGTGAAGCAACGTGGAGCCTAAAAGCCTGTGAATGATTAAGAAAAGTATAAGTGACAAGCTTTCTAAAAGAAAGAGAGGTTTTCTTGAAACCCTCAGCCAATCTTTTCCATGTGGAAGAACTTTAAAAAAAAAAAAAAAACCACAATAGCACAACACACGATCATATTGTACAGAGTTCTTTGTTCCTCTCTAAATGTAAAAAGCTTTTAAAGGACAGAAATGACAGAACTGTTCTTTGTTTGCCAGTCAAGCTTAATGCATGCAAAACAAAGGTGTAAAAAAATTTGTAGGGAGAACAGGAACCGATGGCAATTCATTCAATGTAATTACACTTTTAAGTTATTGAGTTACTCTCTCAGTTTTCCCAAAAGTCTTTTTTTCTCTTTCACTCTTCTATTTTCATTAATAATGATAATTTTCCAGGACAGGGAAAACAATTCATGTGCTGAATACATAATGCAGATTGTCTCTGTTGTTTTAAACCATAGTCATTTTACATTACAAATACATTTTGTAATGGATTGATAAAGTTGCCAAGAACAGCATGATTTTCCCACTGATTCCAATGAACAAAAGTATGGTCCATAAATGATATAATGATCCTTGAAATTCTGTTTTGAGGAATCTCTCTCAACTGTGAATTAGTCAACAAGCCATAAAAAAATTCTTTTATAAGGTTAGAACATCATGAAACCAATGAAAGAATTATCAGTAGCCTACGTGCAAACATCTTCAGTGAGTTTCACAAGATACTAAATCCCAACTCCCAGCTTCACTTATTTCAAGGGACTACAAAATTTTGTAATAGTGAACAAACCAGAAACAAGTTCTTTTCTTAGAAAACTTCATCTATATTTTTTAAAGAAAGTCCACAAAGTTCAAGAGCCGTTTCATGACAATTACTAAAGCACAAACATGGCATAATACCTCTTTCAAAATGGGTTTCCTCTTTGCTCTCATCTTTGTAGCTATTCTCACTCCCTCCACAGCACATTAACAGACATGACTTATAACCTATTTTAATCACTTTCACCACAATATACTTTCAGTTATTCTTATCCTCATACCACAAAAAAGAGTTGTAAAACTGGAATTTCTAAGTCCCAGCATGACTGACTTTGTATTTTGTCTTAAAATTGAATGCTTCAATGGGTCACACCATCTTCACAGTGGCCTAGGAATCATAATTAATTTTTAGAGGAAGGGAAGTTAAAAAACTCAGGGAAAAAAATTCCCGAAACAGTATAACTTTGCTGTAACCATCAGCCTTCATTACCTTCCCAGTGAATTATATAAGTTTTCAAAAATCTCCATTGCCTCTGTGTTTACTTGGCCAAGTACAAGTGACACTCCGAAGTACGAAGAACTGAAATGGCCCCAAAGCTATATCTGGAAATACCACCTATAGAAGGTGCAGGAAAGAAAACATAGGATTCAATTTCTTTATCATCATCAGACACAGGATAGCTGTGATATGAGATACTTTATTTCATTAGAGAAGTATGGAAATTGTGATGTTGCTATGATAGAAGCTTGACCCACTTTTCAGAAAACTGAGTGTTCTACTATAGCCAGATGGCAAAAACAATAATCGTAAGTACTAAACCACTTTTTTACATCTTCAGAATCATTCATAAATCAACATTTCTGAAGAGAGAACTAGCACATTCTCAAGAGTTAGTGATAATTCGTTACAAATCCATATTTTTATAGGTGTTGCTGTGGTTTAACCCCAGCCAGTAACCGAGCACCACAGAGCTGCTCACTTACCCCCTCCCCATCCCCAGTAGGGTGGAGGAGAGAATAGAAAAAGCTCATGGGTTGAGAAAAAGACAGTTTAATGGGATAGCAAAGGAAGATTAATAATAATAGAATATACAAAACAAGTGAAGTACAATGCAATTTCTCACTACACACTGACCCACACTCAGCCCATCCCTGAGCATCTGTCCTCCCAAGCCATCTTCCCCCAAGTTTATATACTGGGCATGACCTCATATGGTGTGGAATACCCCTTTGGTCAGCCGTGTGGGCTGTCTCCCCACAACATTTTGTGCACTCTCTACCTTCTCATTGGCAGACCAGTATGAAAAGCTGAAAATTCCTTGACTACCTAGCAACAACTAAAACATCAGTGTATTCTCAGCCTTATTCTAAATCCAAAACGCAGCTCTATACCACAAAAAATCTTCACGATTACTTTTTGGCTTTGGATGTCAGGCTTTCAGGTTGGGTTTTGTTCAGAGCTTGGGAGGAAAGCATTTAGGCACAGAGGGTGAATGGACAGACCAACCATTTCCTTACTTAAAGCAGGGTGGCTGCAGATTGACAAAAAAACCCAACCCCAAAGCAAAAATCTGTTGCTTTCACCTTTAGTATATCACACATCCAAAATGCCTACAAAGTACAAATTTATTAGGAGCCAATAGATATTTTTCACATTGCAACCAAATAGATATTTATAATGGAAACCTATTCAGTTGAAACATCAGAAGGAGAAAATAGGTGTTTGGGGTTTTTTTGTTTGTCTTTTATAAATAGCAAGCTGTGACTATTTTATTTAGAAAGCAATTCCTACAGCTAGGGGAAACTTCTAGAAATTCAAGTCATGTGGTTCCAGCTTTGTAAAGATGTACTATGTAGGCAATTGCATACAAAAATTCCCTCTTACTTTAGTGTTTAAAGTATAATTAGAGTTTGCAGGAGAATGGCCAAAAGCTGGAAGTTAAATAGGAAAAGGAGCAGGGCCCTAAAACAAACAAACAAAAATATCTAAACAAAGAAAGCAAAGAATAGCAAAACTAGTTACATGAGTATTTCCATGTTTCATTTTCCTCTGTAAACTATGGAATTAATAGCATACAATTTACAGGTTTATTCACGTTGTGATTTACAGGATACTGTTGTTTTCCTCACCACAGTATCTTTACCAAAATGTTTGCTCTCTTCAGGAGAAACACACAGTTACACTCTCATACATGCATATATTTGTGAAGGTTCATAAACAATACCAACCTACTAAAACCAATGGTAGACTGACAACATTTGTCATCTCTATGAAACCCTTGAAGATCTTATCTCAGTCTTCATGATAATCCTGGAATATTACATTTTAAAAGAAAAAAAAAAAAAAAAACACACGCAAAAAACAACCAACCAACCACCACCACAGGTTTCATTCTTTCTTTCTCCTTGTATCATCTAGGGCCCAAGATAAACAATCTGATTCAGTCCACTGCAGAGAGAAGGTGCTGACACAAAATTCAATTCAGAATCCAAAAAAAAAAGATTTCTTATAGCATGTTAGTCTCCATAATCCTTAGATATTCCAAAAAACCCTCACTGATCAGCTATACGGCATTTTAATTCAACAAATGCATGCGCATACAAAAGTGAAACAGATATGACTTGAGAGTTTGTAGTGTAAATTCATGGGAATTCATGCCTGGCCTTTAAAAGACCTGTGATGTAGCCTCACCATCAAGAAGACAGGATTGAGTTTTATGCAGTTAATTAATTTGGACAGTTGATATATCAAAGCATTCCCTCCTCCCTAAGCGTTCCTTGTACCAGCAGCTCCTGACAAAGTTATTTCAGAGATTAGAACCATGCATTAATGAAGACATCATTACCTGATAACACAGCCGTTAACATGTCTTAGTCCTAACTAATTTTACTGTTAGAAAACAGATGTCTATGGCTACAAGTTTTAACAGGAAGATATCGGGAAAAAAAATAAAAAAGACTGTCCTTTAATGTTAAGCCTACAACAAAAGGAAAAGTTTCACTGTAGAGATGAATAGCTATAGCTCCTTGCTATAGAACTTTAAAGACTAGTTCATAAACTTACCTAAAGGAACTGCATATATATACTAAATTTTCTAGGATTTTTTTCATAATCATAACTTCATAACATTAAGAACTTCTAAAGGGAAATTATTTTAACAAGTATTCATTTTGGTGGTGCATAATGCAGTGACAGCTGTGCTGGATGGGAGTCTTTTTGGTGACTTTATAGACTATCAAATTGATCCTTAATTGTTTTGTCATTATCATTGTGACTTTTATTCAACATGGCATAGCTACAGGTCAAGTACATTAGGAATGTATACATGATACCATACCACAGTGCAAATGGACACAAACAATAATCACAGTCAGGCGTTGAATTTCAAACATGTCAATCCACTAAAAGAATCCCAATTTTTCAAGCAGCAGTAATGGCAGTTACAGTACTCAATAATGAGGGATTGAGAGGGAAAAAAACAAACCTTTGATTTCTGTTTCTAGAACATGATCAATACTATACAGTCAAAATCACGTACTTGAAGCTTACTCTTACCCTAAGTCTGCGGAATATCACCAGCATGTCACTTAGTTGAATTTGGTTCAAAAAAGTAATTGAAAAAGACAAACTAGCTATACCGTGTAATCTGTGGTTTTATAACTACTTTTGGGGAAAAACATTTAGAATGAAAATTCCTGTAATTCCTCTATCACATACTCTGAAACTAAGAGAACTTTTATTTGAGAGCAAGAAAATCTCCAATATGCTAATATGCTGTTAAGAAATATCTCTCTCTCTTTTTTTTTTTTTCTTTTTCCCATCTGATTTGTGTGTTTAGTTTCCAGGATCTTCCCACTCCTTTTTTCCCCACTTTTGATTTTATGGCAGTTCTGGAGCTCCTGTTCTTTTCCCGCAAGTTATCCATATATCAATACTTCCATTCCCAAAAGTGCCTCATAAACTTCCATTCTGCTGAGGAAGAGTAAAATTGGCATTTTAACAATCTAGCATCAGTCCCATAAGACAGATGTGACACTGCTTTGCACACAGAGCGTTCATTTGCTTCTAGGCATTACCAGTGTGAAACACACTGGCGTGATCTATTTGCCTGTCCCAGCCCTTTTGAAAAGCTATAAATGAACATGAACAGATTATAACACACCTAATCAGTCTCTGATACAGGTCACAAATCCCTAATATCCACATATTTAATGTGAGATACAGACCAAAATTAAGAATTTGGTGGAATACGGAATAGGTGAATCTTGTATCTAGAGGGCAGTGCATCTTTAACAACAATCATGAGGCTTTTCAGCCTGAACTTTACACCAGAAGAAAGTGAAGATCATCTAACTTGTAGTCCAGAGATGCTAAAAGGGAAGATATCATATCTTTTGCATAGAAGTAGAAGGTGCCTTGATTTTTCTACTGTTCTCCACTTCAGAAGGAAATAAGAGAACTTCTTAAAGACAAAAACAGGATAAGAATTAAAGATAAAAGAAAATAAAGCAGTGCTGAGATGGCAAGTGTTACTCCTAGTCTCCATACTTAGTACTAGAACAAACCTTCCCTAAAATTACAGCCCTGGGCAAACATTTATCATGGAAAGTTTTTGCTTATGTCAGTTCAACATTAAATACACATTTCTGTACATTTTATATATAGCAAGTATCAAAATCCCTACACAACTAAAAAAACATCAATGGCATGAGGATGCCTTTTTTTCATTAATGTCAAAACCATGTCAGTAACAAGCCTTCATACCTCTGAAAACAAATATTAAACTGTATTTCAGTTATGTGATCAAGCTGTCAGTCATTAGTTCAGAAAAGCTTTTTCCTCCTACTCTGACCATCTTGAGTTTTCTTTTCTCAAAATCAGACTAGCCACTAATTTAATGGGAAGTTTTTCTTCTTTTTTTTTTTTTTTCCTCTTATTATTTTTCTTCTTTTATTTTTTTATTCTAAGAGTCTAAGTTTTGTTCACAGTGCTGTCAATTTGTGTCGTATCGACATTCAGGAAGTCTTAGTGCTCTTCAAAACTTTAAACAGCAAGAGCTCTCTGTCATCTTTCTAGCAGGGTTGTAGGCTCTGTTTCAGATGTTCAAAAGACTGGAACAACCACTCTAAATAAAACTACAATGCTAGGGAGGGTAGTGTTTGTGGGGTTTTTTTAACATCTGACAAGTTCTTACCTTCTCTTTACTTGAAAAGTCAAGTCCTCGACTGGCTTTCCAGACTCTCAACACTTCAAGCACTTCACCTTCCCTTGTATATTTTCTTAGTCATCTCTACAATCTCTGGGCAATTTTAGAATTTCTGTGATCTGGAGCTGTTTGCTTGATTCCAGGATAGATGCAGGACTTGTGAAATTTTACTAAAGAGCTCTAATACACAAGGCAGGGGTTGAACCTTATCACAGAGGGGTTTTATTAAACTTTAAACCTTTAGAACATTTATATAGGCCAGACACATGGCAGAACAAGAATAGTTTTGGTGTTTATTCCAGGAGTTTTACTCTTTCCTAATTGATTGAAACTATTTCATTGACATCAAAGAATTTCATTGTCCCAATAAATAAAAATGGCTCATAGGCAGCAGCTAACAGTTATCATCTGAATGCTTAGACTTTACATAGAAAAAAAAACAACCAACCAAACAAACAACAACAAAAAAAAAAACACTACCAAGATTATCAGTACTAATGGCTCTCTTAGTGTTCTTATGGTTTATTGTTCAAATGCCTAATGGTTGTATTACATAAATATCACAGAACAAAACCTCCTTTATTTCCTAATGTATTACAATTTGGCACTGCAAAATAAGACCAACTTCCCTTCCTAGATCTCAGAGACCTTCAGTCTTTTTCCACTTCTGCCTTCATTTGCAGCTAGTCTGGCTTTATCATTTCTCTCTCAGTTACCTCTTTGGCTACACTTTTTTTACTTTTAGCTCATTATTTTCAAGCTAACCCTTCCTTGCCACATAGCTAAGTCCAGTGGACAGCTTCCATTTCTTCCAACAAACCTTTATTGCACACACACACAAGTAGTCCCTCAATCCAGATAAATGTAGTACCATATACTGGAAGGACATTTCTGTAACGAATTAAACAAAAAAGATCCTGAGAATAATGCACGTTTTTGACAGCATAATTCACATCAATGGGCAATATCGACATACTGTATAAAAGATACTGCAAAATGTAATCTGATTGCTTCAAAATACATCCTCTGTCTCATCTTAAAAATCTATTTGTCCCAGAATAAATGGTTTTGTTTTACAGTATAACATGTAAATGGACTGACAGTACATTAAAGGGGCAAATAATGCATCTTCCTGCGTAGTACCTGCACTGTCTAGTCCATAGCTGGGGTGTTCTATTAGTCTGTCTTCACGAATACCAGTGATTTACTCACCTCCATTCTTCCAAACACAGTAACAACTACTTTTCACCATTAGTCTTCTGGAGAAAAATGGATAAAGTCAGTATGAAGAGAGGATTTCTTTCAGCTCCAACATTTGTGTCTTTGTATTTGATTGGAAAAAGTTATGCCACTGGAAAATAAACAAGGCAAAATCACAGTTCTTCCAGTAAGAACCATGAGTAAGAGAGATTTCTTTATATTTCCTCTAACTAAACAATAACAAAAAAAAAAAAAAGGCCATAGAAGCTTCCAGTGGAAAAATCCTGTGCTATTACCCAAATTCAGTTCTCTCAGCATAACAGCATTCCAACTCTCCAAGTGCCCACAGAAGGAAATAATTAAGGTAATCACAAGAAGGACTAACAATAACCATCTTATAACATGGTTGCATTAGTTCTTCTCATGACAAAATTCAAATCTCTCCATTAAACGTGAGGCAGTTCACACTGCTCTCTGGGACAATGGTGATTCTGAAATTACTTCCTGCCGAATGATGGACTATAATGCAAAGGGCTGATCCAGTCTTTGACGTACATCTATAATATTTCACAGCAGGAAATGAGAAAAACAAGGCAAAACAAGATCCCAGACACATCTTTTTATTAGGAAGAAACTCATAGCTTCATGTTTAATACACTAAACATTCATAAGAGAATAGCCATTAAAAAAAAAAAAAAAAGAAGGAAAAATGTCTTTCTTTTATTACCTTTTCCTGAGTAAGACTCGAAATTTCATAAGGCTAAATAAAGTTTCGGAACAGGAAGAAATTATTTCCACTGAGATGACTGAGCAACTAAAAGAAACAACATAATTTTTTAACCATAAAACTGCTATCAGTTCTCATTATTTTGAAAACTGCAAGCATTCAGATAAAATTTTTAAGTATCTTCTTCTGTAAAATTTTACAATTTGGATATTGTATTTAGAAGTCGTCTCTTAAGGTTTTCTTTTTCGGTTTGCTTTAACACTGGTTCAGCTTAGTAGAAGATGAGTTTGGAGCTCCATCTACAGGTACAAATATAAAGCTCTCTTTGAGAAACGTGACTGAGGCCAACTAATCAAAGCTTCCCTTTAAGCAAAAAAAAAAAAAAAGAAAGTGACCAAGTTTACTGATTGCAGCAAAGACAGAGCAAATGGACAGGAAAAAACCAAAACCAAAACCAAAACAAAAAAAAAAAAAAACCACACCAAAAGCAAAAAACAAAACAAAACAGTAACTCCAGAGCCAGCAGCAGTATAGTTCTGCCTCTATCATACTGCACTTGACCTAATTACACCTCCAGGTTTATTATCTTGGGTTTGGTGCTACACTAGCACAGCTACAGAGCTGTAGCCAGGTGGCATAGCTTTGTGTACTATGTGAACACTTGAAGGGATGGACCTACCTCAGGTATCTCCCTATGGAATCCCACTGCAGCCCAGCAATAATCTCAGATGTTTCCAAAAAGCAGGAACATGTGAGATTTTTTTTTCCTCTACATGGCAATTGTCTCTTGAGATTTTAGAACTCACTGAGTCTAACGAGTCATAATTAAATGGCATAATTATGCCCAGAATATTAAGCTTAGATCAGTGGAGAATGGAACATGTCAATGCTTCTGCTCAGCTCACATGCTCCAAACCTCGACATTACATTTTTGTTGTTTGATCAAATACTTGCTTTGTAATTCCTCAAATTAAATCTATTTATATTCATTTATCTTACGTTCTTATTACCCATGCAGCAAACGTGCTTCAGTTATTTTGTTAATAACGATGATTAAACAAAGAACTAAAGAATAATTTGATACATAACACTAACTCTGTTAGAAAGAAACAACAAAACCAAACTGGATATTTGTACTATCGAATATTGTTTCACAGTTGTGCTGCCTAAAAGCAGATCTAACATTAATTGTCTGGTGCTGTGCTCATGGCAACATAATATTCCAGGTGCAAGACACTCTTCATTCATGCAGCTGACTACTGCACAGACTTGCGTAGTTGTTGCAGCTTCAGAGATTCAGTATTTGTCATGTGAGATTGCTATTAGCGCAAGTATTAACCCTTCTCATGGGTTGCTAATGAAATACAATTAGTGAGAAAGGACATGTAGCAGCTAGATGATGTCTCGTTTTATGGCATTTAACAAAAATGGCATGACATTTTATTACTTTGTCCTTTTATTATGCTACCATTAGAGCAGACAAACAAATTTAGGCCTTGGTCAAGACTGACTACGCCTTAGCACTATCTGTAAGGAGCTAGAATCTGTGTGTAGAAGCTCTTCACCCTCCCAATGTTTGCAGTACTCTCTTGCTGCATTTCAGAAACGAAGTCCACAGGTACATGAAAAATATTCCAGTGAAAAGTAAGGTATCTTTCTAGTTTCTTTCTCCCTGAACATATTTTATATATAATTCACAGATATTAAATTCAAAAAGGTCATCTTGCTCATCATATTATGCCCTTTCTTCCGTTAATATCTTATGCTTTAGAATAGGGAGTTTCTAAACATAAATACTTTAAATAAGACAAAAAGTGAATGGGTGCAAAGAAGACAAAAGGAAGGATGCAGTCAAACACCCGAGAAAACAGTAGCAAAGCACAGAAGGAGGTTTCACGTAGCCACAGGCTTAGGTTGGACAGATGAATTTTTAAAAGGTGTAATTTCAAATTGCAGTAGCAGGTCATGAGAGCAAAGACTTCTCTCTTCACCACATTTAAAATGATGACACCCAGAATCAATGCTGGTTTTTTCGATTCTGTGCTCTGCTACAGAACCAGCAAAGGAAGCAGAAAAGTTCAGGCACTCTTCATCATTCCCAAAGGAAATATACTTTTGTGTGAAAAATGTGAGAGTGAAACAGGAATGTCTTCTCAGCTAACTCAGTTTACCTCTACAGGGCTGCTTTAATTTACTAAAGTCAATTAATTAATGAGGTATTCAAAGATATATCACTGTGCCATGATATCCTAGGGATACACCTGTGGACTTTAAACATCAAATAATTTTAACACCTGAGCATTATTAGTGACTAGAGATCACAAATAGAATGAAGAATGGAGATGGAAGATAAAAACCATGCAACATGATGAAAGCTGCTGGAATGTGTGCGGGAAGCGTAAAATTAGAGTCAGAAGAGTGCTCCAAATATTAAGTCAGAAAAATGATGAACATATTGAGCAGAAAAACAGCCTAAAGTGAGGGAAGACCACACCAGCTGGGACAACATAGAACAAAAGTACAAAACTGTACATTAGGAGACTAACAAAGAAAAAATGGAAATAAAACAGAAGAGGCAAGAAGATCAGTGAAAATTCTTATTCTGACATAATCCAATGACCATCAAAGGAAATTACATCCCAATTTTAGGGTTTTTTTTTTAATTTTAAGACAGTAATCAAATAATGGTAAGGACAAAGCAAAAGGAGGGATAGGGAATCAACAGCTAACTGGGAGTGCAGTAGGCATTCAGTATGGGAGTAGGAAAAACAGAGATCTGGGGTAAGCTAGTAAAGTTGCATTGGAAAATAAGGCAACATAGGCATCAGTGGAAATAGATCATTATGCAAGTAGGACTTAGTGCTCTAGTTATCTTTAATTTCTAAATTGATGATTGAATATACCAACAATTTTGAAAGAAAACTTCTGTCAGTTACAGAAAGAAAACTCTGAAGAAGTTGGTCTTTTTTTACCTTTATCAAATGACAGATAAGAATAGTAGAACTAGAAGCAGAATCTTGCACATTGAGGTAATTCCTTCTTTCCGTGCTTTCCTTCTTTTTCACATTCAGTATACAGCACAGGTCCTCCTAATTAATCACAAATTACTTTGTAAATTATTGCATGCATACTTTGCTGACAGAGAACGTGGAAGTATAAAGATATTTAACTGATGTGCAGAAAAAAAACCACACCCTTACATATCCTAGAATCACAGTTACTTCATGTGCTAAAATACAAACTCTTTCCAATTTAGTGTTGAGCACAGCAACAGATTCAGTGTTCTGAAAAGAAGCTGGAAGATTTAGGCCAAGTTGAACTAGAATTGTAGATTATATTCAGCCCCCATGTCTGCAAATGTCTGAAATTGTAATCAAAACAGCTTTTCTACTGCAACTACAAAACATCATTCAAATATCCTGAAGAGTTGACAAGCAGACCATTACAATTCTGGAGTTGGATTGGGATACTGACACACAGATTTCTCTGTTGTTTCATTTAATCTTACAAATTTCTCTAAATACTTTTATTTAGACGTTGTGGGGAATTACACATGCATGCGTTCTTGCTCTGTATGATCTTCTGCAAATGTACTTTTAATTGACAAGTATATCTTGTTCCACCTCTTTCAAAGTTGAATGACTTTCAAAAAAGGCATTTAGCAGTTTTATGTAGGTAATCACTTTATACAAAGCAGCATTGCTTAAAAATATGCTTTATTGTACAGTTGAACATTTTCTTTTGAAACCTGTACAGAATCTTCCTACCTGCTGTGCTTCATTACAGAATCCAAGATTATCACAGAAACAAACAAAAATCAAATACCTTTTCAACTGTGCAGAAGATTTCATCCAAAATTGCAAAGATTTTTCAAGAATGTTGTTCACTCCTTTTTTCTCCCCACTTTGCAAACTTCTGATCGGTTTAGATATATTGATACTGAATCATCAACATGACACTGAAGGAGTGTGTAATGTCTGTAAGGTACGAAAACTCTGCAGCATAATGATATAAGTAACGGAACTCCAATGAATCATTACTGAATAAACACAGCAGACCAAGCCAAAGAATCAACTACTCCATCCAGGTAGGACATAGCAGTCCAGCTGGGTCTACCAGATGCTCTCTGCTGGATTTGCTGGAAGCGTCACTGTTTTTTCACTGGTCAGAGACAGTGCCTCATTCCTGTCGTACCCCTCTTCATTTCCATTACAAATACTGAAATCACCTGAGACACTTCCATGCAAAGTGGCTCTTGTGCACAGGTAAAATGTTCTCCCATAATAACAGGTATGGGAAAAAAAAAATTATCCTGAGTGAGAACCAAATGCATCAAATGAGCAGTCATCAAATTACTGTTTCATAAAGAGAGGAACCATTAACAAGGAATGACGAAGGATAGTGGGTATCAGACTTGATGCCAAAATGCCATTTGGCAGGGCCTTTGTTCATGGACTTGTCAATAATTTAAGACATCCCTCATTCCAACAGAACTTTTAGTCCCACTATGCTTCTGCACATGCAGTTACTGAATGCATTACACTGGGACACCAGCACAATTTCCCCTAGAAAGAGAAAACTCTCCCTGTCAGTCATGTCTGAGAGTTGGTTGTTGGAAATGCCTT
This sequence comes from Patagioenas fasciata, assembly GCF_037038585.1. NCBI lineage: Eukaryota > Metazoa > Chordata > Aves > Columbiformes > Columbidae > Patagioenas > Patagioenas fasciata. The sequence continues at coordinate 71,740,815 of NC_092521.1, read as the reverse complement.
CCAGCCAGACCACTGCAATTAGATGATTTTGTTTAGATATTTGATGCAATTATCAGTGAAAATATGCATGGGAAGAAAAACAGTTTACAGTTTTCATTCATTTGGTTTTCAACATGTCCATGTTTGAGTGGTACACCACCATTGTATCATCTATTTGACCACAAAATCCTTGGTGGAAGCAGTTAACATCAGCCATGTTCACCTTCCATAATTTGTTTATCCACATACTTTTACTAAGGAGCGCAAAACCTATAGTCTTATAGGGATAACAACAGTGAAATCACCTCTAAGGAAACTAACTCCAAATCAGAAACACTGTGTAGATACGAGCACTGTATCAAGAGACTTGAGGAAGATGTATTCGATCAGTTAGCTACTCTGTTAGCTACATTTGGCCTTGTGTACGTGAGTGACTGCTTTATAATCTCAAGGCATTTAAAAACAGAAGGGAACATGCTGGAAGGTTCTGGATATGTACTGATCCTAGATACAGTTCCTAGACACATATAGCTAAGTATGCTTTTGTGACCATCGAGAAAGAGAGAGCATTCCTATCTACCAAAACCAGATGTATAGTTTTGGTTTTTTATACTAGGTATAAGGATCTACAGCACCGGGGCAAGAAGGAACCTTTCCATGGATGTTATGTGTGCAGTGCATGTGGCTGTTCACCAAGGGTCCACCCGATGCTGCACAAAAGCATCTGAAAATACACAAGATTTACTTAGTACCTACATTTGTCTTCCTATTTCTATCTTATTATTAAGGCAATTTTATTTTTCTACTATTTGTAGTTGTGCCGTTCTTTTTAAGATCCAGAAAGATCCCTGCACCCATTCAGAACAGCAAGCAGCTAAGAAACACCAGTCAGGTCTACTATTCAACTTCTTCCAGAGCTTTCTGCTGAATAACCTGTTGTCAACATAAGAAATCCTGCACTAGGTATGTGTGGGAAAACTACAAACTTATATCTTCCCAAACATACCCGAAAATCTCTTGCCAGAAATTATCGATCAGAGACTTCCAATTTCATGCTTCTGATGCCTTCTGAGTCTCCCAAGTTGGGACAATAAAGCAAAGGTACCATAACAGCCTCCTGGAGGTGAGCAAGTTGCCATCCACCCACACAGGACAGGCTGCTCCCCTCAGGCAAAGAATGCACCATTAGAAGCTGAGCATTCTGCTCCCTATACACAGCCCTTCAGCACTGTTCTAGCACTTGACCAGAGCAACAAGCATAATTCCAAAGCAGAGCTGGCACTACCGGGTAGACTGCACTGTTCAGAATACAGCCATTTAACTTAAAGACCATTGAAAAATAGCTGTACTAAATTTAAAAGTGGTCTTGAACCATACTTAAAAATACTGCTTTGTTTTGCCTCCTGTCTTTTGATATTCAAGTTCCACATTTGAATCTTGCTAACTTCTTGGCTTTAGCAACAGCCCAAGGCAATTAATTTGATTGCGCAAAGTTACCTTACCTAAAGCTTCACAGCATCAGTACTATGTCCTTTAAACATCATCCTCCTTTGATGTTTCACTTTAAAAGCATCAACAAAGCATCATTTTCTTGTTTATTATCAAATTCAATCTCTCACTTTCTGCTCTCAGGGAGTCCAAAAGTGCTTTAAGAGTGACTAACTTCATTCTCTTGCCTATGCAGTATTCCTTTTATCATTTTAATTGATAACATGGGTCCTGCTTCCATTTTCAAGGGGTGAAAATGAAGCCATATTTAAATGTGCTAGTGATTTCCTATCACATCCCCTCTGCAAAGTCTGAAACTCTCCCAATTTCTCTTGACCTTCACTAACAGTACTCTTGTAGTTACAGTTAGACAAGTAGCTCCTCTTATCAACAGCCCAAAATAGAAAGTTATTCCAGCATGGGGTTTACCTTTTTCATTGCTTTGTATTATCCTTAACTCATCCTTCTTCATTAATTTCCTTCCTAAAATAGGTGAACCTGTTCTGATTTACATCCTTTAACAAGGATAACTACATCTTAAATTATTTGCATCACTTTTTCCAAACCTCAGTTAGTAACATCAGGGGAGGAAGCTGCCAGTACAAGCAGTATTCCAGATGAAACTGCATTTGTAGTTTTAGAAATTAACATTTTTTTCTTTTTTTGGCTTATCCACTGTGGTTTTTGCATCTACTGTATTCCATTTTCTTCCTCAGACAAGTCAGGAGTCTGTCTGCTTTTTTTGACTACATGTGAACAACTAGCAGAAGCTCTTTGCAAAATGCTCATACAGTTGTTCAGGTCTGTTAGCTGACACTGCTCATTTACTACAGCACAGAAAGGCATATGGATCATTCCTGGTGTTTGGGATTTTTTTGTTTGTTTGTTGTTTTGTTGTGGTTTGTTTGCTTGTTGGTTTGGTTGGTTTTGTTGTTTTTCCTTTTTCCCCCCCTCCTTCTACAATGTATTATTTTGCCTTTATCAGTATTTTGAGTTAACACTGCTGTGACATGTCTACTTCAAGACCTTCCACATACATATAATGACACAGTAGACAAAGTCATTATGGTACCACAGGGCAAGAAAACACCTTGGTAAGCACACATTTGCTTTATAATTATGAGCTAACTATATGGAGATGCTGAAGTATTTCACATGCTAATTGTACTGAATTATCATGTGATTACACAGGTAAATAGAGATCTGCAAAGTTGTTTGAATGCCAAGCAAGCCCAGCAGCAACACATTGTATAAATTCACATTTTAACAGCATGAAACTTGCTCCCACAGGTCTGCCATTCAGTTATTTCTCCCAATCGAGCTCTTAGTATTATTCAGTGTGATTCAGGTGCTTATATGTATCAACATTGTGATATTTTCTCATTCTGAAAGGTAAAAAGATTGGTATACACCTAAACATGTAAAATAGGATTTTAAATTTGAGTAATTATACTCTAGCTATATATCACCAATTGTAGTGGTAGTAAATTCGACGAATCCAGACGCCGGCATAAGCTCTTTGATCGAACGGGCGGGCCGGGCGAGAGTAAGGAGTCTAATTCAATGTGAATTTACCATCCGTACTCTTTAATGAACTCTTAAACAACACTGAATATCAATGTCCCCGAGACCACGTTTTTCCAAGCCTTATATACTCTATACCAAAAGGCCATGCGGCAAGTGCAGGCTACAATTGGTTACACTCACAGTCACTCATCCCCCCCCACTATGGTGATTGGCTGCAGGGCACTGTTCACAGACTGTTCATGCGCAGCGGCAACGCCCCTCCTGCAGCCTGGGTCGAGGGCAGAGCGGCTTCTGTTTACTTTCCTTTTGTCTCTGGTGTCTCAGGGAAATCCTTCCGTGTAGCACAGCCGCATCAAGCCCTGGCTTGTTCACAGCACACAGCCAGAGACTCTCCACAATTCCTCCTTTTTTTTTTTCTTTTTGGACAAGCCAGGATTGATTAGCTGTGTGTTCTAATCCTTTTTTGATATGTGATAAAAAAACAACTTATACATAACATATAAATAACAACAACAATCAACGTAAACAGTGCACTTTGCAATAAACCTGAGGTATTCCATTGCCATTTAAATATCGCAATGGATTGATTAAACAAATTCCAAGAACTTTGGTTTAAAGATACTCAACTTATAACAAACGATGTGCTGGGTGTTGATAAACTTACTCAAGAGGTAGTGGTGTTTAAAGATCTACTTATATAACTATAGTACGCATACATGTCACAGCTAAATCAATGCAAAGGTTACACCTCACTCTGTGACCTCCGAAGGTTCTGCTGCAGGGAGTTGATTTGGTTGAGTAAAAAGAACTAGTATAACACCTTACAGCTTACAGGTACTGTTGTACTATGCTAGTAGAATTAAACAGGAGTACAGAGACTGAATATCACTTTTTATGTGGAGACTGAACATGACTTTTTCTGTGGTAAGTTTTAAATTAGAGGTCTTTGTTTCCCTGAATACATATATTTTACATATGAGACATGATCAAAACGAAATTTCACTCATTCCAAACAAATGATTCAATTACACTCACAGAAAAGGTGCCATCTTAAAAAGTAAATAAATTCCTTTGGGGCAACTGTAAAATGATAGCCCAATGTGTAGCAAAATAATTCAGTGTCAGGAGAATGGAAGATGTGTGACTTATCTTTTGAAGTAAAATCTGAAAAACATTCTCGGTATAATTAAAACAAAATTGATACTCAGCATCCATTGTTAAACATTCAAATATCCTGTAAAGGTCATTAGCACGAGTAGCAGCTCTTGTTCAAATTCTAGTAGTGGACATTGCTTAACATCATATGGTTGTTCATAGAACAGGTAGCCATACACAAGGGCTTTTTTTTCCATTTTATTCTTCCCACTTATTTTTTTTCACCTTTTTTAAAGAAACAAAAACCATCGACAACTTGTTTCTGTTTGCACACTTCAGCGTCAGTGAACAGGCCCACCTACAGCTGTATCATGCCTTGGGAAAACATTGTCCAGAGGGTCTTCTGGGGCACTAATGCTTCAACATCTGAGAAGAGAGTAGCAAAACAGCCAAAGGAACCTGGTATAATGGTTATTTCTGAATTCCTCCAGGTCCCCTGGCATCCTTACTTTTGCAGGAACCCGGCAAAACTGCCCACAAGTGGTCCTACTTTCTTCTCCATATGACACATGTCCCTTCACAGTGACCTTACCAGCAGGACACTACAAAATAGTCCTTTGCACAGTGATCTCTGACTGTAACATCTCTTTTTGATAAGATGCAGCAGGGAGAGGTTTGTGAACATTAAGGAAGAATATTGTTACAACAGACACCAGCATGGAGAATAGTCTAGAGTCTTATCACCTGTTCCCTGAACAAACCAGCCATAAACTTCATTCTATTTACTTCCTATACCCATAAAACAGTAAAATCCCAACTCATTTTGGTGTCAGAGGCAAAATGTTCATCATCTTCTGGAGGCAGGCATTTATGCAGCAGCAATGATCACCACCAATCTATACAGCACACACAGTGTGCTGTAGAAATAATTGTGATTTAGACATTTCAGTGTGCTACTTGAATTTCAGGATCCCTGTTGATCTGCTGCTTTGGTTTTAGAATCACATCTTCAGGAAAGCTCATTGTTTTAAATGAATTGAATTTTATGATTCAGGTCTTTTAAAATAGTTTACTCCAATCAATACTAACCACTAAATGTTGCTCATACTTTTTGTTTCACTCTCACACCTCTCTAAAAACCCATTGATGAATGTTAGATATGGGCAACGCACAGAGGAAATACACAGCATGTACAGAAAAGTATGGGAAGGACAGAGATACATGGCATCCAATGTCTCCACTAGACACACTTGCAATTCAAAACCAAACAAATCTGCTTCAGTTAGAAAAGGGTACAGACATCCTAAGCTCTGAAAGAACAAAGGGAGAGCATTGAATGGCACTGCAATAAGAAGTGCTGAATATAGTCTTCTGCGACAGTACCAGTAACACACAAGCAAGATGATATCTTTACCCTCAACAGCTAGAAAAAGTCCTCTGCCTCCAAATTGCCACAGTGTACAAGATGTGAACCTTTGAAGACACAGGCAGGTATTAATCTCTGTTGTGTTAATAACAAGAGAAGCTCAAACCAGAAAATTCAGATTTAACATTGTGAAACTTGCAACTTAGAGGTTGTCAGGGAGTGAGAAGTGGGGGAGGGAAGGAGGAAGGGAAAGAGGCATGGAAGAGAAGAGAGAGTAAAAAGTGAATGAAGCAGTACTATACATTTCAGAGTTTGTGGAATAATTTTGGTTCAAACATTGTCAGAGTAGTCACAGGCAGATTTAAAAGTAATGAACGAAAACTCAAGAACAGAGAAACAGGTCTGAACGTGGTTGAAGTACCTTTCCTATAAGAAGGGATGAAATGATGCTTGACAACGTTACTCATCAGTAGAACTGGTATTAGAATGGAAGTTTAACCTGGTGCTTTGCTTTAAGCCCAAACTATGCACCACAGCACCACACAGACATAAGCCTCCCATACTTTTCTGAATAGTTGTAGCTTCAATTTTTCAGAAATTGTTATTTAGAATTATAGTGAATAAGAAGATAATCCAGTTAAAAAAAAAATCATTTGCAATTACTAAGATTTTTATGTAAGAACAGCATGACTTGCCATCAGTAGAAACACACACCTGTTCAGAGGAACATCTTTTTGGTGAGAATAGCACAAAAGAACATTTTTGATTTTATGTTGAAACTTATAGTTAGGTATGTATGTGGCACTGCCTCAACAAAAGGCAGAAATAATCTCTTATTTAAGTGTTTTCCCACATCAGTGTCTAAGGCTACAATGTACCTTCCTTACTAGACACAGGACAGGAATATTAAAATCTTGAGTTACTGACAGAATGCAACCTGGTGGGGTGGGGGGGGGGGGGGGGGATAAATAAATAAATACAGAAACAAACAAACAAAAAAACCCACAAAAACTTATATTGGTACTTATGAGTAATTGCACAAAATTATTCCACTTTCTTTCTCCTTCCAATGTGTGGCAAAACGTGGAACACTTTATGATGTTGCAACCCAGGGCAGGTGTGTGACAGAGGAAGAAAGTAAGAAGGGGTGCCATATTTCTCGAAGTCCACATATTCACCACAAAAAATCCCAGAAGACATGCTGGTACCTATATTTTCATTCTAGTGCTTGGATGCCCTCATGAGCAGGTTCCAAGTAAAGTTCCCTGTCTCAAGTTAACTCTGGTTTGTAAACCTTGATTTCATGGCTGAAAAACAGCATAACTTTAAGAGAAGAGACAGATTCTTCCTTAAACTTGTTTATAGCTATGTTTTCAAGCATTTTATTCAGACCAAAGTCAAAGGGCTGGAGAGCACAGGCTTTCAATTTATATTGTATGTTCTTGCAGGGGTAGAGAGAGGGGTGTGTTTGAGGAGGGGTGGATGGAACAGGTGACTAGAACTGACCAACGGAAGTATTCCATCCCATAATCATCATACCCTCTATATAAGAGGGTGATCACAAGGGTCAAGCTCTCTTCGACTGCGGCCGGCATCTAGAGAGGACCCTGTCTGTCTGCCTGTGACCTACAGGCCTCAGGCCCTGCATCCCTGCAACCAGGTTCTGGGTTGCTGTGAAGTCCCACCCATGTCTTCTGGGGGCCTGAGCTGCACCTGCTGGGGCCACCAGCTCCGCACACCCAGCTCCTGCTGCTGGAGTGATGCCAACTCAAAATCGAGCACTTGAGACTGGTTTTGTACATTTTGTATATATATTCTCTATTTATTAGTAGCATTAGTAAACCCTTTAAAACTCTCCAACTTGAAGTCTAAATCTCTCTTCCTTTCCCCTTATCTTTCTTATCATCTTTCCGATCTAAAGGAAGGGTGGTGGGAGGTAAAGGGGATAACAGGGAGCGTCTGCCACGGTTTATTGCTGCCTTGCCTTAAACCTTGACACCGTTTAATAACCTTCTGTTATAAATACCAAATCTTCTCAGTTGCTTGAAAAGTGATTTAAATCCTGGACGCAAGTATGTAAACGCCATTCTTTCAGTTGTATTTAGGTTGTTTCATTTTCACATCACAGCAAATTAAAATAAAAATTATTTGGGTTACAACAATGTAACCCAAACAAATAATTTATTTCTCCCATTGTTAATTATATTACTCCCATCTCAGACTTTTTAATGTGTTAGCCTTACTTACACTGTTACCAAGGCAGAGTGGTACAAAAGATAGCTACATACCTATGAAATACCAAAATGGCTGTCTGGCTTCTGTCGTGTTATCTTGCTAACTCAAGGTTGTATGCCTGTTCAGTCACTGCTAAAATACTCAGTGTCCTTCACGCTGGCATAACTTGATGCTAACCATTGACTGCCCATCTTTCAGCATTCTGCACCCTGTTACAGATAGTTAATGGAAATCACTGCTCTGTGCACAGATATTTTGGTGCACCTCTACAAAGCTACATCAAGCCTGAGAAACAGTGTCACACCAAGCCATGGTACTCCATGCTATTTTTTTTCCACAGTTTTTCTGAAAACAACTGGAAAAATCTAGGTCTAGCACTGAGGTTTGCTTGTAGTGACTATTTTGAATCTTGTTGAAATTTTAAACCTAGAGATTCAGTTTTTTTATCTTTAGTCTAGCAGTCTCCACATAGACATCAAGTGGCAGGTGTCACCTTTCCCCCATTACGCACCATGACATCTGCCATCTTAACAAATAGTCTATCCCTTGTCAAAACAAGACACACAAGCAAACACCTTGCCCAAAAATCTATCATGTCAAATCTGACCTGTCAATTATTACAATAAATTCTGTACTATGGAAATGTGGTAACAAGAAATGGTTAACACAATTGCAAATTTCTGGATAAGTTTGCTCTACCAGTAAGAAAAGATCAGATTTTCTATCCCTCCAGCAGGTCACAAATATTGTGTAAATTCGGGATCATTAAAGAAATAGACACTCAGCTGTTTTTGTAAAGTGCTGCTGGCAAAATGTTTTTCAGACACTGAAACGGGACAAGGAAATTAATATTGAGGATTCCAAGAAGGCAAACAAAATGCTTTGACAATAACAGATTTAGCCAATTCAGAGGCCAAGGCCCTCAAATCCATTCATTACAGAGGAGAGATTGATACTCTCTTAATCTTATTGTTTGATCTCTCTGGGACAAACAATATAACTTATTTTAAGTCACACGGCACAAACATTGGATTGCTTTATAACACCACTGGTGTCTCATTGTTTCACTTGGATTCATTTTGCTCCCCTTGGAGGATAAAGAGGTTTGAATCAAATGAATTTAAGAATTCACTATATTCTCAATCAATTAATAATCTCAACATCTAATACTAATTTCTAATGGCTAACTGACAAGTTTTTGAAGCGCCTCTACATAATCTCAACATTCATAATATCTGGTTTAATAAATGAATATAATCTCCTTGGGTCCATTTCCATATTGCTGCCCCCTTGGTAGGGATTAAAGAGATGCTGCTTTATTATGGCTTAAACTAAGGCACTAAAATATCTATGCTGCCCAGATAGCATATATCACTGACTTACCACCACCACAAGGAGTAAGAACTACAGAGTAAATTCAGCGGCAATGTTAATTCAATCTATACAAATGCTAGTGGAGAAAAAGAGGACAAATTGAAATTCAGCATTTACTGTATTATATATCTGCAATAAGAAAAAAATATAACTTGCTGATAATCTGATGGTACTTTACTTTTCAAACCTTTGTGAAAACTTTGAGCAGATTATTTGCTAGTGAATTATTATTTCTCTGAGGGTTTGCTTTTCTCTCCACTTCTGGTTTTTTGCTTGTTTTCTCTGTTTTTTATTTTACCTCTGAAAAGACATGAGTTCTATGCACAATTTATTTTCATCATTTTGCTTAAGCCATGTAAATACTATGAAACTTATTTCTATTTAAAGAAAGTAGTCAAAGACCACAGTATAATAATTTACTCCATATAGCTGGGGAGAAGGCACTTAATGTTAATCTCCACTCAGTGACTGTCCTGTTGATTAGCTGACGTGATATAAAGATGTCTCCATTGAAGCCTTTGGCTAAAATCACTTTCAAGAACTCACTTATTCATTATAACTGCAAGCTAAATTAGACCCTGGAATAAGTGCCATAGATTTTAGCTATTAATACAACCAATTAAAACATGGGTATTAGCCGCAATACCAGTAATAAGGTATCACATTCTTCATGTTCTTCTCACTTTGTCCTTATTTTTTCAAAAAATACTCCTGTTCTCCCAGACATTCTCTTTCTTCCTTTAGCTACTTTTACTACCCAGTTGGTAACTGGGTCAAAGTAATGCTGTTTATGACTTGCATACCTAGAGTATTGTGTTCTAATCTAAAATACAACTGTGAAAGCTTTAATTGCAGTATGTCCATTTTAATTAACACAAATCTTAGAAAATAGGTGCTTGACTGGTAAGTTCTTCTTCATCAACAGATTTCTTTGGAAATATTCCAGTTTCTTCTTTTCCTTTTAAAACAATACAGTATTTCTGTGATTTATGTTTCTCTTCTAAAAACACCTGCTCTCATTTCAGCATCAAAAACATCTGACACCTTGCAAACTAGCACCTGGCTTTTTGAGTAACCCACAGTGATATCTCTGGATATATTTTGCAAAAATATTTATTTGTTTGATCCTACCAATGCAAAAGGTGTCTGTTATGACAAATTCCTCTCTTACATAACATCTTCAGTACACCATATCATGGATCTTCTGCTGGTCCTAGAAATTACTGCAGAAAGGAAGTATGGATGCAAAAGACACCAATAACCAACACTGCATCGGGTTTCTGTGAATAGGGAGTACATCAAAAGCCATTCTTTCCAGGTAGAAAGTGGCAAGGGTGCTTCTGGTCCTGTATGAGTAATGAGATGAGATAAGATAATCAAGGGGAGAAGAAGAAAAGCCTGAAACTGCACCTTCTCTGTAAACAAGCTGACTGCAGTAAGAAAAGACCAGTCTTGCACAAGAACCTATATAATAATCACAGGAACTCAAGAAGTGGAACAGAAGAAACAAATGATGGAAAGTGGAAACCTAGAGCCATAAGGTGAAAAGGGGCCTAAGGAACCCTGATGTGATGCATCAATTGGAAAACAAACTGGTCCACCAAACTGCTCCAAGGTACACTGCAGCAAACCCAGAAACTATTTCTTGGAGAGCTAAAGGACAACAAGAGGTTTTGACATCCAGTACAGAATAAATGTATCTTACACCTCTTCCTTCTCGAGGAAGGAGAAAATCTGACAGGTATATGAAAGAAACCCAGCAGAAAGTATCTCTCACCTGGAAGTACTTCTTATAGTTCTTTTGCTTAGAAGACTTTCTAGAATTACACTTACCCTACTTACGAGTGCAAATGGAAATCTTAGTTTATTTATTAGTGCCTGTGCCTCCACAAATACACTTAGCTTCATCGCAGAAGTACTTTTAATGGTTTACTCTCTCAAAAATATATGTCCTGGAAAAAGCTCATCAAGAATCTATATTGAATCATGCAGTGATATAACTCAGACTTCCCCATAATGCAATGAACATTCTTTCCCTGAATAATGAATACGGATATTCCCATGTATTATACATTCCTCACCACTGAAATAGAGTGCTCCCTCTGGGATGAAAAAGATTGAAATGTTCCTACTGAATGAAGTCGCAAGTTCATATTGCAGTATTTCATCCATGCCCCATAGGGACCTAGCAATTTTTAGTGGTCAGTTTGCATTGACTTGATGCAGAGTGAAGGTTGCATATTGGATCCTTGCATCTAAATATTCTTAGAAACATTTTAATTATTTACCTCTCTCATAGTAGAAATGTTCTCAAGCCTATCAAAATTTAGCCTTGTTTGTGTTATGAAAAGTGACATGATCTCTAAAACATATGTTCTCTTTTTCTGGACCTTCTCTTAAGTCATGTAGCATTAATGTAGCATTAGCAAATAGATATGGTGTCTATTAAAAAAAATATAAAATCTGTGTAGAGCTGCTAGGTAATCTGTTTAACCAATGGAGTTACTAACATGTACTTATTAAAAAAATATATATATCTATTTAGTATTATTTTTTGCATCTGCAGTGTCAGGTTGTATTTTACTCCTTAGAAGAAGTAGACAGTCTAAGCTACATTAAATGAGTGTTAAGCTTTAATATTTGTATTTATATGATATTTAAAGATTTATCATTATTACATCATGTACCCAGTATTTCCAAGATGACAATATTAAAAAAAAAATCATATGGTAGAAGCAAAGCCTTATGAGAGCTGACATTTCATCTGAAGTAATTGAAGGGTTGAAAGCTAAAGTGTTCGAAAGATAAAATTAGTCAATGTGAAACTGCGCATATTTCATTTCTGTCATTAAGAGTGAAAAAAAAAATCAGTTGTTGATTTTCTGTAAATTAATAATTTGAAGGGAAATGCCCTATAGAGCAGTTCTTTTCGCTAGAAACTAAGTGTAATCTAAGTTCACTGGTGATAGTTGTGTACTTGTTCTACTGTCAAGCTCAGCCAAAGCCAGCTTAAGCTACTTAAGCAACTCTAGATTAAACCACTCAGGAAAAATTTTGCCTCATCCCATTTTGCTGCTGCAAAGCTGTTTTTAAACAGTATTATCTTTTTTTTGCCTTTCTTGTAGTTTTAGATACTTGAATTTAAGAAGTGGATGAGAGAGAAAGCACCTGCTCCTAAGTAGATATATATGGAAATGCGTAGCCATACTGAAAAATTAATGCTGTCTTCAAAATCTGAGGAACTGGTATGTTCTTCATTAAGCTTGGCATTGCTACATCATGCTTTTTGTGCAACCCACATCTACCCAGTAATACATCAGAAGGAATTTTCTATAGTCAAGATCCAGAATAGAGAAAGATAAAAGAAAAAAAAAAGAGGAAAAAAAAAAATCTGGATATTCAGAAACAGTTGGTGTCATTTGGTACATAAGCTTACATGAAGGTAAATAAGGTGATTAAAAAGATCACAAGAATATGCTAAGTTTTACAAATGAAGTTCAAAATTTCTCTAAACAAACAGCAAAGTACAAATCTCCGTAATAATTATGGAAAGATATAGAATGTCAAGCAATATCATACAATGCTGTACAATTTAGATGAAGAGCATCCTCACATCTGTTGAAAGAAATTTGCTTGATTACCAAATGTCATGTTGATTTTTCATATTTTTAGAATACATACGTAATTATGTACTATTTTTAAATGAGATACTGATTTTTGACTATTTACACTAATTGTTTTCTCTCCTTCCTCCCTCCTAAGCTTTCCTTTCACAACCAAAAAAGTATTAAAAATTCCATTACTCTGAAAATAATTTTCTTAAATTGTGTTCTGCCCAGCCTAACTTTGTGATATAGAATCATTTTGGTCAGAAGAGACCCTCAAAATCATCAAGTCCAACTATTAACCTAACTCAGGCACTGAACCAGAACAGTTTTTGAGAAATCACCTGGATTTCTCAACATATTAAATAATTATCTCTGAAATTCAGGTCCCATAAACCAAGGTTGAAATACCAATATTGGACACTATACTAAAAAATGTAAATCAGATAATCTGTTTCAATGTTTTTGTCATAACTAAGCTGACAAATGAAAAGGGAGGAGTGGGAATGGGAAGAGTTTGGAAGCATTACAACCAGCATTTTGTCAATGAGACAGGTACTACATTTCTTTACAAGGATCCATCCAATGATTTACAGTTGATCTTCATTACTTTCATAACTATGACACTGTTTCACATCCAGTCAAATGCTTCACTTAAAAGTGACAGGCACCCTGAAACAGTAAACCTCATTGTGAACATGAAATAATTTAACATATCAAAAATTTGAGAGTAATGCACATGGTGTTTACTTGATACATGACAACAGTGCAGATCAGATAGTCTCACATAGGAGATGTTCCTCAACAACTGCCTGGAATTAAGCCACAACCATTAGTATTATACTGAAAGTGAGCACCAAAAAAAGGAAACAAAAAAAAGCTTATTAAGGTTGCAGGCAGATGACTAATCCCTGTACCAAGTCTTAGCTAACTGAACAGTATATGGGGAACTACTGGAGGTGATACAAAAAATTGCTGGACATAAATGGATAAGATCAAGCAGCTAAAACATGTTACTGTAAGCACCATAAGGGATAGGCTGATTTCACAGATGGTTAAGAGGGAATTATGTGAGAAATGGCCAGAATTCAGTTGGTAATTGGAGGTGAGAATAACGGATCTTTTAGAAGGCAGGTCTTCAAAGACCAGAAGTACACAAATAATCCCATTAGTCATACCATATTTTGTGAGCTGAGTGGGTGTATTTGTGCATTTCACGAGTATACTTTAAACCCAATTAGCTAGAGAGGAGGATCAGGTCAAGCCAGCAGTTTTGTTCATGTTTTATGTGGATGCTATTTGTGTTTCTGTGGATGTCCCTGAAAGTGCTTTTCTTCTTTCTATTTTAATCCCTGTACAACCATTTTTGTCTGTATTGTATATGTGCATCAATTAGAAGCACATGCTCTGTCTCACAGGATCTGGAAATATCTAGCAGACAGAGAGGGGAGGAATAGCTCTTGAAGCCAAAATATTCAGCTACTCCTAACAATATATATGGAGATCTGAGAATGTCAGAAAAAAAAATGGTTTACTATTTCAGAGAGGAAAGGAGAATGTCAATAATAAACAGATGCATGAATTTCTTGGTTTACCAAATGGCCTTTCCAATTAACTAGTGCCTATTCTTATGATGACACTTTCACAAAACGTACTGCTCACCAGTGAGTGAATTATAGCAACATAAAGTCAAAGCTATAATCTTTTATGGTACATGTTGTATTGGTATACATACTTGATAAAAGTTTTGCTTTTTTACTTAAACATTTTTGTGAGTAAATTCATGTTGTTACATTACTTTGGAAAAAAGCTAATTTGCAGGAGCATCTGCTATCATATTTTGGCAAATGCCTCCACAATGCCTCCTCTTGGACAGCACAGGTCACACTAATAAAGCAAAAGGCAAGGGTCTGATGAAATTTGTTTATCATCAAACCAAATATCCTTCCTTATTATATAATGAGAAAGGTTTACTAGTACAGAGCCCATAACTGCACATTGCTAGAAACAAACATTCTGTTTTCTAAAAATAAATGCAGCACATTAATAAAACTCCCTGATACTCAGTTTCTGTTAGCCAACACGAGAGAGAAGGCCTTTTACTACCAGAAGCATTGGTTTCTTAAATACTTAGGATTTGAAGCAATCACATATTTTGAAAACTAAAACACTTGTCCTCAAAAGTATTTCAAGGACCCTAAATCAGACAGTCTTTTACAAAGATTAGAGAATTAGCACAGAATTATAAGGAAGGAAAACATCAATCTATTTTGCAACTTCGCCATGTCTTGAGTCAACAGAACAAAGTATAAGCTGAGTTATTATGCTTTTGAGTCATCAGTAAACTACTACAGATAAGTATCTAATGAAATACGATCAACTACTAATGGAGCAGTTATCTTTTTCAGAGACCTTTTTCTCTGTGGCTCACATCAACCACAGTGTTGTTCTGATTCTTAAGAAACGGTGAGTTTCAGTGTACCTGCATATTAAATATTCACTCCCATGCTCCGTGTTCTCTCACCACATCTCTGCCCAGTTTCCAAAACAATTTGATTAAAACAAACACCACATTTAAACAGATAATTGTATTCTACCACAAAAGGAAAACAAACAAACAAACTGTCAAATATTGAGTTCTCCCATAGCCAAGTAGAGAAAACTTATTCCATTCTTTTTAAGATGGAAAGGTGTCACTAGACTTGTTTAAATATTTTGGAGGTAAATTCTATAGAAATGTACCCCTTAATCCTATCACCTGCACGTTCTGTTGGTCTACACACAGAATACCTGTAACACAGAAAAAGATTGCCCAAAGAGTAGCTTTCTAAACCAGAATGACACAGAACTGGCCCTCTGGAGAGCTACCTGGAGAACTACTTCAACAATCTGCAGAATAAAAACCAGTCAATTATAGCTATTTACAAGGATGCTTAAATACTCTTTAAAGGGCTTGCAGATGCAGTTGTGGCAATGGGAAAAGTACTTTTTAAACAAATCAGATTTTATATGAGTAGTTAGAGAACTGTTGTTGATCTTATAATTACAGGGCTAAGAAGTTCAAAAACAAGTAAATTAATTTTACCCAAGGAGCAGTCCAGCCTAGCAGCCTAGTTCAGAATAATTTACTACTATCCAAACTTATTTAGTTGTCAAGGTGAAACACCACACACACAAACAAACAACAACAACAAAAAACTTCCGCACCCAAATAAAAGCAAAGTGGATGCAGCATTGTCTCTGAATTTTAGGAAAGAAGTACATATTTCACTGAAAACTTCATAAAATTTAAAGTAAGGCCTTCAGAAGCCTGTTGTGCCTGTGTTTGCTAGGTATCCATTCCACTTACTCTATCAAAACGCACCCTCAAAAAGCAGTCTACTTCAATGGCTAAATTAAAAATGCTTTCAATGCAGGATACTTACAACAGAGAACAAGCCATGTTCTCAGACTGTGTGGAATAGAAAAATTCTCCCGGAATTGCTTGCTGCAGGGGAAGCTGTACCTTTCCTAGGCCATCACGAGCCAGGCCAGTGTAAGAATGTCTTCCTGGACTAAGTTTACTGTTGCACTTGCTGGGTAGCAACAACGCAAAATGCAGCTGGCTGCATTTCAATCCTATCACATGTCTTATGCAGAGCACAGAGGCAGCGATAGGGCCTCAGCTGGACTGGAATGACAAATTAAACCTTCTATGACTGATCAGACATAAATTGTCTCCCTGGTTCCCCACTCCACTCTAATCTGGGCCCTGGTCTGTTATGGGGCTGAGGGCAATGCCTATAGAAGTTTGGAACAATTACGTAATGTAGACAAAAAGGATAAATCTTTCTTTTCTCAAATTCTCTCATTGACTTGCTGCCACCTACAGGGGATATAAATTTGTTTGCTGTGCCTGACGCAGAGGTGGTCAGAGCAGCACCACACTTGCAGCTGATTATTAGCTTGAGAAAATCTTGTTTCCAAAAATATGCTGATGTCAATATTGCAGAGTGACACAAAACAGTGTTTCCTGCAGACAGTCCTACAACTCTCCTCAAAGAAGGTACAAAATTCCTTCTTTCTTTCCACCATAATCAACACCCAAGGCAAGCATTACTTTCCCTAGCATGAGTTCACTTACTCCTTATGTCCCTCAGCTCTCAAATACAAACAAAAGTAGTTAGAAGGAACTGCTCTACCCTCCCTATCTAGGAGCAGAGCTACCAATTGGAGTGATTGTCAATGTTTTGGGAAGAATGCTCAAATGCCAACTGTATGACGTTTAAACACAAGTCAGAATCATGCGCATGGGTTGAAATATCTTAGGTGAAGAGAATGGTGAAGGGATAAAGAAGCAGCTATCTGAAAGCCTGTGAAGGCCAACACACTCACAGGCTATATACTCCACAGTTATTCAGTGATGGACTACTGAGAAGATATAAAGATGTTCAATTATAGGTTAAAATACGCTATAGGGCTTCTGAATGAGCTTTCTGGAAATTTCTGAGTTGCACAGAAGTGTTTAACCGAGACATTTGGCAGCACTGGTACATACAAACAGCTGCCCTTCTAAAAAAAAATCCATGGATACAAAGGAATAGAAAAGCACTGGTGAACAGAAAAAACATTGCCTGGATGCATTGCCAGAAATACATTTTGGAAGTAAACAGACGTCTTCCCTTAAGGTGTTTCAATATTCTGTCTTCACAGAAGACAGCTAAGTCACAACTGTTCAAATGTATCAAAGTGAACCATCCAACAAATCTATGGACTTTGGAACAGATTTCCAAGCCACAAAATATTACCTAGAAATTCTATTGTGAGATTCACAGAGCTGACTGATGTTATTTATGAGCAACATAGTGACAATTTGTGTATAAACAAAACTTGCAATCCCAATAGTCTTCTGAATTTCTAGAATGAATTATTATTCATTCTCATTAGTAGGACAGAATAGCATTCATCTTCTCTGCAAAAGACAAAATGACAAGACATCAAAAATAGCACAGAGAATCAGAAAAGACCAACACCAGCCAATCTGGGGACTGACAGGGACTTGGTACCTACCAATAACTGCATACAAAGAAATCAAGACTGACTTGTTAGAAAGACTACGTGAATCGTAAGATAGGATTATTCACTGTATGAAATTAATTAATTTAACCCAGTTTGTCTTCACAAGACACAGAAGTAAGTGGTAAGTTCTGTAACCAGTTGTAAAATACAATACAAGCCAGTTATTTAAAGTGCCATCTCAGCTAAACTGTACAGAAGATAAAAACCACACCACAAGTTGAAAGTGCACACAAAACTAGTATTTAACTGACTTACGTGGATACAAACTAGGCAGTAATAATAATTAAAAAAGCCACAAAACAACAAGCAAATTTACATTCAAATGTTACATATTTAAAAAGCAGTATAATACAGCTTGAAGGACCAGTGACTGGAGTCAATACTTCTAATTAACCCTTGAGTTTTGTACAACCTTAAGGTAAATCTTCTACTGGATATAGTCCTAACACACAAATTCTTCTTCCTAGCAAGAACACAAGACTGGATTTGTTCTCTGGAGATGATAGAGCAGAGTATTAAGATACCAAAGTTCTATTCAGCTGTTTCATACTGTTTTCAAAAGGTTAGAAACAAGTCCAAGCTCTTCATAGAGCCATCTTACTTATATGCCACATTTTCCTCCTACAAATGCCAAAGAAATATTGGCACATTAAAAAAAAAAATGAGGAATCAGGAAAAAAAAAAAAAAAGAGAAGGAAGTTTTTGGTTTAAATAATTTTGCCAAATGACTGAAACACCTCCATTGTTTATACTTACAAATACAACTGAATCTGAGAAGATGTAAAGTTTGCAAATGTTATCTACAAGTTATTTACATTCTCTCTCTTGTTTACCCACAAACCCTCATTGCTAGGTCTTGCTCCTTCCCAAAAGGGTAATAAGATCACTACCAGAACAACAGGTAAATGACTATTGCCTATTCTTACCTCTAGTTTCAAATGCACTTACAATTAATTCTTTTTAAGGCCTCACTTAAAAATATTCTGATTTTCATTTTTCATGTTAATTTGCTTTATCTTATAAAGTGCTTAGCCACACTTGACTCTTCTACTTTCATAAGACCATTTGGCACGCAATTACAGTGGACTATAAATCACAGCTAAGAGCACTATGCTGACAGCTTTTACAACACTCCTCTTTAACCACTTCCCAGTTTTTCAGTCATTCAGGCTGAATTTAAGAAGAAATACACACATGGACAGAACACTGCTTCAGACTCATCAATTTGAAGTTGATTATCTTCATTAAAAAAAAAAAAAAGGCACACATAAGAGTCCACAAATTAAGAAAATTCAGATAAGCTGAAAGTTACAGCTCCAGATGCTACAAAACCTTAGTTACAGAAATGGCAGTTAAAAAAATCTCTTGGAATGGCTCCTAATTCCACCTCTCCTTCCTGAATCAAGCTATTCTTTCAATCAAGATTTTTGGAAGTTTGGTCTGTTAAGTGTTCACATATCATCTCGCCAACAAATTAGCAAAAAATAAATACTGCACCAATATACTGTAGTAGTAAGTAAGGAAAGTTGAGATACAGTTTTTTTAACTCCTGAAGAGAAAGTTAAGGGTTTTTTTTTCCCCTTCACAATAATTAACATATAACATGGTCTCCTTCAAAACAAAAATAATAGGTCAACATTGGATTTCTTGTGCTTGACCATAATATGACAGATAATAGCACATGCATTTACTTGCATCACTCAGGAATGGCTCTGCCCACACATCTCAGATGTGCAAGTGATTTTTTCTTATCAAAATCTTCCCCACAAACATGACACATTTAACACACCAATAATCATTTCCACTTGGGTATGATATTTGAAAAAATTATCTCTCAGCAAGACATAGGTGCACTAAAAACAGAAGAATAATGAGTTATTGATCCCATCTAACAGCATCAATGATTTGCACAGCAGCACTGAATTTGGGGCGTGAGGAGAAGAACAACTTAAAAGTTGAGAGTGGAATGAAACAAGTTGGGGGGAAAAAAAGGCCCTGATAAGTAGTATTACATTTTTATTGCCTATAATTTTATTTTTTTTAAAAAAGGTAAAAAAATAATTTTAAAAAATTAGAGCTGATGAAGTATTCGGTTTCTTACATTTAGACACAAAATAGAACACAATAGTATAAGGATTTTTTCCTTCAGATAATGGAAAATGTTGTGTTCACTTTAAATCTCCCACGGAAAATTTAGTTCTTCCTTCACTTAAAATTTTAAGTGGCAAATAGGTTAGAGGACTAGCTAGATTTCACCATTAGTACATTTATTGCGAACCAATTTGTCCAAATCTCTTCCAGGAATACCGAAGAATAACTGCTATTATTGATTCCAGTTATGGTATTAAGAACTTTTGAAAAGTACTAAATGACATTGCTGTCGTAATGGCATTGTACCCAGAGCTTATGTAATCATTAAAGAAGCAATAATATTTTATCCAAAAGCACAGTTAGAACTGGACAATAGATCAAGAGTCAAACATGGTTCATAACCTTTCCAGTGCTCTCCCTGCTAGGAGGGTTGGCCAAGGGCACAAGTGCTTTTGCCTTTTGAGCCAATCAGTAAGACTAATGGGGTTAATATGTCACAGATATGTGGCAAAGACAACATAAGTATTCATGAAGCAGGAAGCAAACGAACAACAAATAACTAGTTCACTCAAATTCTACAAGAAGCCATCTGTTATTTTCCTCTTTAAGAAGGAGAATAGCCTACACTACCACATGTAATCTTTAAAGGAGCTTGCTTGCTTACAGATTAGCTCAATTGCTTCAAATAATCTACAGTGTTCCAAACACATACATAAGAAATACTGTTTATAGCTAGGATTTAATATTGACAAGGGCATTCATGACATTCAGTTCTAATATGGAAACATTTGCAGCAATTCAGGCTGCTGAGTCAGAGATTCATTTATTTATATCACATCTAATTCACAAACATCCCTCATTTCATTTACTGTACTATTTCTTTTCTTTACCTGGAAAAAATGCTGAATTTTCAAGTAAAGGTGCTTTGCCATGCCTCACTAATTACCTCTGTCACCAAGCATAAATCCGTCTACAACACACTGGAGTTGGATATTCCTAAAACAAGGTTTCTCAAGCAGAAAAGTGACATTTCCAGACTAAGCATTCAAAAGTTTTATTACACCAGTTATAAAGTTACAGAACTAGGATTTCAGCCTTCAAAGTGTGTAGAAGAAAACTTACTGCCTATGTGAAAGAAGACAGTAAGGGTAAATAGAAATTAGGCAAACTAGTATCAAAATAATATCTCTGGTTCTGCCCATCTCTACAGCCAACTGGACTCCCAAAATGCCGCCAAATGGCTTCAAATGGTACAGGCAATAGCAATGTCGTCATCTCATTCAGCTGTACCTACATGTTTTAGCAGATGGAACACAGTGCTCTTGTTGTTTCTAAGCAGACCTCTGTTCTATCACTTGTGCCAAAAGATTTGTAAAAAAAACCTCACCACACTCTTCCTACAGACCTGAGATCCATCTCTGAAGTAAATGTCACAACCAGATTTACAATTTTCCAGGTGGCAGCAATGAATACAAAGAACATGCACATATGTGTCTGCCATATTTACACACCTTATTTGTTCATACTCACAGTGAGCGAGATGTGTCACCTTCCTCCCCTCTCCAGCTACTATCAAACACATCAAAAGCTACTTCTGCACCTTGGAATGAACCCAACCAGCAAATGTTTACATACTTATTTAGAAGTTTGATTATAGCATGGGGGGTTTCGTGGGATTTTTTTCCCACAGAGGTGAAATACTCTCAGGCTTCTAAAGTCTGAAAGTAAAGGTTAGTACAGATGGGGACAGATGCAAGAAAAACAATCATCAGCTGGCCTTAATACAACGTCCATTGTATGCTTTTAGTGCAGTTATTCTGAAGACACAAAGATTAGCAAATCAAAGATTAAGTGATTTTTAATAATAAATTCCAGGCTGACCACCACCAGATGCCTTCACTCCCAATGTCACCCCCTCTCCCCAATGTTCTCCTCTCCTCCTTCTTCCCTAGCTTTTTTTGCTGGCCACAGCATTGTATGTTATGCAATAACCCTTTGTTCTGTTTGGGTCAGCTGTCCCAGTTGTGTCCCCTCCCAACTCGTTGTGCACTCCCAGCCTACTCACTGTTGGGGTGGTGTGAGAAATAGAAAAGGCTTTGATGCTGTATAAGCTCTTCTCAGCAAGTACTGAAACATCCAAAACCTCACCATACAAGATACTATGAAAAAAGCTAACTCTATTCCAGCCAAAACCAGTAGAGCCACATGTCTTAAGTACTCCAAGACAACAAACTATCAAAAAGCTTTATATAAACTTTTATACAAGAGAGAAAGATCTGTCAAGCATAGTCAAAATATAATTCTTCCTGTTAAAACCTTCAGAGCAGTGCTAAAGATACCACTTGGTTCGGCAGAGTTCACTCGTTCTTTCACAGGTGAACGTAACACACACAGCCTGCTGTTCATGAGAAAAACATGTCTGAAACATAGACCTGCCCATGAAAGCATCTCTCTAATAAGTAATTTTGGCTTTGTCTGAATTTTTACCTGGTACAACTCCACTAAATATTCCTCACTAGGTATATATTTATAAGCACATATCTAAGTACACTATAACTACACAAACTAAGTAGTTAATTGAAGGAAACTCCCCAAGTCTCCTTCAAAGCTAAAGAGATTTTGATAAAAAGGAAAAGGTTTCCTGAGGTACTATACATTTTGTCACTTCCACAGCATTCACATCTCATTTGTGGCTACTGAACTGAAGGATCTGCTTCGGTCCTCATCTGTCTCAGCAAACCACTGTTACTAAGACTACAGTCTTCCACTGCGCATTTAACAGAAAGAGAATTTCTTCTGTGGCATTATTCATTAAGACATGTACCTACAGAGCAACTGCCAAGACAAGGAGAACCCTATAATATAGATCTGAAGATGTAGTGGAAATTTATGTCTGTTTCAAAGGTTCGTAGTAGCTTCATGATGAATCTCCTCATAATCTCCCCATGCTCCACAAAGTATCCAAATTGTTTCATATCAGATTCCAGATTGACTTTACAGTGTTAATTTTTGACCTGCAAAATTCTAAAAAACACTACCACTTTATGAGATACTGGAATAGTAAAATTAGGGCAGGTCCCAGCACGGAGGTGTTGAATGAAGTACCCTATCCAAACTACTACTACTTTCCAGCCATGGTCTTGGTCCCTCCAGTCTACAAGCTTGTATTGTCACACCAATCTCTTTGTAAGATCACTGCAGTGACGATGCAAGGTAGGGCTCCCTGACATTGCAACACTGCAATTGAAAAGCCTGATGTAGAAAGAACCTTTGATTTTGAAATTCATTTTAGAAGTTAGCATAGTTTCCTGGGACACTGTAACTAGTAATTAAACTAAGACACCCAAACTTCAAAGACTTCGTAGGTAAGAAGGGATGATACGCAAGTGCAAGGCTTTCAACAATATGGTAATATTTGCTTGTGGGAACGTTTATAGCTAACCTTTGGATTACAGCAGCTGGAATTTCTACAGGAACAGAAGTGAATGTACAACATAGTGGAAGGGTTGATTTGGGCATTTAATGTTTAAGGATCTCAGGCACTTGGATTGCCCTTGTAAAGGGAAAAAGAAGAAGAAAACAAAGATTAAAAATAAGAACATTATGCCACCTCCCAGAACCTCCCCGCATTGAATGTTGCAGATGCAGTAGAGCATAGAGGAGTCTCTGTCACTGTGAAGAATCAGTAAGGAAGAACTCTTCATTTAATTTAATGAAAAAAGCCACAAGCACAAAAGATATCTTCAAAGCAGTCTGCAAAGACTGAATGCCCTACTGCATGAAGAGGTGAGAAAAAAAGGCCCATTGGAACACAGGCTAATGGTCAATTAAAGAAACAACTTGCACAGTTCTCTAAAGAAGCAAAAATTCCTTCCAGCATATCTCAAATTCTTAAGAGAAATAAGCAGACATTACTGCTACCTTCAAGAGAATCAAGTAGTAAAAAGCAAACTAAAAAAAGGAAACATCTTCAGCCAAACAATACCCAGCATTCTTTTTTTAAGGCAAGCCCCATTTACTGGCTGTTACTTTGTAATGAGTGGGGAAAAAATATTAAGGAACATGGTCAGAGACAAATAAAAGAAAAGGGGAGAAAAGAAAAAAAATGGTAAGCCTAGCGCTTTGGTCTTCAAAAAGAATAGTGCTGGGTTTGTCTCAGTTAGTTAAATTATCGATTCAGACTTATTACTTACAATAAAGCTCTCAAACCAATGCAATTATTTTAGTCCTACTTACATTCTTGTAAAGATCCGAGTTCATTGAATTCAGTTGTTCTTCCTAAAGAAAAAAAAATTCAAACCATAGGGCTGCTGTTATCTTTCTCAGAGAAAAGGAAAAACTAGCAACCATTGGACTCCCTAAATCCAGAGGTAACACCTAAAAACCTCAAGTTCAGTTGCAACTTTAATGTAAATGGAACGGTTCAGAAAAGCATAGAAATGAGTCAATATCATTTTACTGCAGAGCACACAGAGGAAGACAGTACAGTAAATGAAGTGGCAAAAATAGTAACCCTTTCCACCAGGTACTCCAAATGTGAACTGTATTTCAATAAGTGACTGTAAGGCACCAAAACCCAGCATTCACAATTTTTAAAAATGAGCTATCCAGAAAGACACAATGTTCTTAGAAAATTAATGTTTTCTGAGAATTTGATAAACATTAGTTACCCACATTTCAAAATATCTTGTCCCATCCAACATATATTTATGTAACAGTGCTCTGTGTAAGTTATCCATAGTCCCTCTTTTTTTTTCTCCCCCACCACACAATTATTTTAACTGTTCAACACATGGCAGATGCATATCTAATTTCAAAAAAAAAAAATAGCTGTAACGTTAAGATAGCTTTGTAATTAAGACAGCATATCAATGGGGTATGAAGTTTCCTAACTGCATGTTTCTGAGGTTAGTGTAATCTCTCTGTCAGGAAGGACACTGCTGGTCCTGTTCAGCGCAAGTTCCACAGTAGGTCACAAAGTTTCTGCACTGAAGTTCATTTTTATAGAGACATACCCAAGTCCAAAGGAGAGGGAGAAAGACCAAAGTAGAGGTGAGTATGCAACAAAAGATGAAAAAGAGACCCTTGATCCCTACCTCTTGGCATCCTTAATTAGTGGACTGAGCATTCAGAAGGAAAAAAAATAGAGAACAGCCTTTACGTAGGAATCAGCTAATGGTTCTTCGCTGATTTGGGCTTTTTTTTGTTTGTTTTTTTGTTGTTGTTGTTGGTTGTGTTTTGTTTGTTTTTGTTGTTGTTGTTTGTTTGTGTTTGGTTTGGGTTGGTTAGTTTGAGTTTTTGTTTCTTTTTGTTTGTTTGTTTTGGCTTGTGGACTTTTTCTGTGGTTTGTTTGTTTGTTTGTTTTTCCCCAGTATGAAAGGCCCACCCGTGTTTCTTGTTAGAGACCACCTATACTGGGTGAATTGTTACTGCACACTTCACATTTTGGGGAAAAAGAGTTAGCATAAACAAGTGGTAAGTGTTATTAATATACCAAATAAATCTCAAGAGCATCTGATTAGAGGTGGCATAAGGAAAACTATCATGGTTCAGGAAGTAAGCATTCTTATCAAATAGATACAATAAGAGAGGGCAGACACTAAATGAAAAGAGGCGATTGCCCAGTGTTGGGCTGTTTTAAATTCTTCTATGCTGATGTCTAAACGTGAAATCTTTTTATGCCAAAACCAAATGTGCAAGAAGTCAAGGAAACAAACTTGTGAATTAAACATTAATATTAGGTTTGTAAAGAAAGACACTAAGCTTAGTGATAACCAGATTAATCACTACAAATATACATTTGAATAATCCAAACTTAAGTTTACTATTCATGAAGGTTTTAAAAAGTAATACCAGAACTAATGACAACACCTAAAATTCATAGCAAGATTTGATCCAAGAGAAGAGAGGAAGATGGGGAAAAAAAATCCACAGTTTAATTCAGAATATGCAACCTGTGATCACCTCACTCTCAATACATCAGTGGCAGAACTTCAGAGACCAAAAGGTCATTATTGTATTAGAACCTTGAAGATCTCAGGCCAAAGCCTTGAACTGCGTGAGTGTTAGTGCTGTAGATAGGATGGTATTTTTCCAGATAAATATTTCTTTATCCTTGGATAAATATTACTGATAGTTTTGCGTAACTGAAAGACTCAAAAGTTCATCATTTCCCACAGAAATTCATTCAAACCTTGAACTTGATTTGAGGTTATCATGTCCTACCACCCAATGTACTAAACAAAAGTAGAGGAGTAAAAGTAGAAATAAAATTAAAAAAAAAAAATTAAAAAAGCTCCCCCAAGTCTTATTAAATTTCTTAATACTTCAAGCTCAAAGCATTTCTGCAATCTAAACATAGTAATTGCATTTAAATTTGTGTTGTTTCAACTCCAATGGCAACAATACAGTTGCATTATTTTAGTCACGTTGCATATAAACAATATTTATTATGGATCAAATAAAAGGAAAAAAAAAAGGCAAACACAAAAGTGTTTGTTAGAATCTACACCTTTCTCTAGAGAGCAGCTCAACAGAATTGCAGAACAGTGTTTATAGTGCTTCTCACAAGAAGAGAGGCAGGGAAAAGGGAGCAGGAAACAGCTAAAACTTCATTCCAGCCACAAGTTCTACTAACATCCTATGGGTAGCGGTGATCACTCCTAACCTATTGATGATAGCAAACACCACTGAAGAAGTACAGCAATGTAAAACACTAGTGAAATGGGTGGCTTCAACTACGCTGAATTACCATGTTTCACCTGTGAGCTAAAAGTTAAAAGGTAGGGCCTCTTTCAACCGTGACAAAGATTCACTCTGGTTTTCCTTCCCATTCTCGTCCTCCTTTTTACATTAGGTCTAGGAATACAATCAGTTTTTCAAATCACAGGAATAGATTTCCTCTTGTCCAGCTAGAAGGATAGACACATATCATGCACAGCTAAGTGGAAAGATTCCCCTCAATTACTTTTTAGTCGAGTCAGTACCTTGTTCTTGTTTGTTTGTTTATTTGTTTAGGAAATAATAGTAAATCAGGATGACACTAAACTTTCATAAGTCTCCCTACTTTCTCCAAGAGTTTACTGTTTTGTTATTTATTTGCTTTTTGCCTGATTTTGTTTTTCAGTTTCAGTATTGAGACACTGGCTCTAGTGTAATATTTCCAAGAGCTTACTGAAATACTCTTCTATTACTGAAGTTTTCTTCTCTGTGCAAATACTTTTACAATGATCTTAACCTTTTCTTTTTTATGGCAGCAGTAGAAGATGACAATAAAATGCTGCAGGCAATATAATCACAGCATACAAACACAACATTAAGTATTTTCTATGTAACCAGATCACAAGGGTGTTTAACTGTCAAAATCTTAAGGTTAGGAAATATTTCTTAAATTCAGTTTTGAATTAGGATAAAAATAAAGTTTGACAGAACTTCTAAAATCCTATCCTAGAGAATATAAACATATTTCTGTTGTGGAGATTTAGTTCACCTTCAAATATTAAAGAATGCAACATCATTCAGATAGACCAATGTTTCCACAAGGACTACTGATACTACTTGGAATATTTTAATTTTTATCTGTTCTAAAAAAATGTATTGGTTTTCTCCAAAACATCAGGATCATCTTCTTCCTTGTGACATTTTATATGCGGTGTTATATAACTACAAAGGTAAACTTATTTATTTTAGTGTATTTTTACCTGATTTAAATTTAGAGTTTCTCCTACTTAAATATTTATATTTTGTGCTCTCTCACATCCCTCTCAGATATCCTACAATTTTTCTTACTTCTCTCTAGGCTTTCACAATCATCCCACCTTCCTCAAGTTGTAGGTCAACAAATATTAAAAAAAGTGTCATACCACATACTTTCAACCTATGCTACTACTTCAGTGTACCTAAAATAAGTGTAAGTGTTCTAGTTAAGTCCTCTAAATCTGCTTTGGAATTAAGAAAACTTCTCGAGTTAGAAAAGATTATTTGTTTAGTGATGTTCTTTTGGCAAAGAGGTGCATTGCTGGCAAACGTCTTGTCCTTATTCTCGTTACACTACTGCATCCAAATCGTCATGCATATCAACTTCACTCCTTGAACATCAAGTTACTGTTCAGTTACCTCCCTGTGTCTCCTTTCTGGTAAAATTATGGCCTGAGATCTAGAAAGCCCCTGAGCAAACAGAACAACCTTCCACCCCAAACAAACTCATGGGAACGGAGAGGTCTCTGAAACCCAGGTGTCTCCCAGCACCACCCTTAATTAGGTCGATAAAGTCTTTGGCAGAGGAACTCCACTGAACAGCCAGAGTAGTTTATGGTGTTCAGAGCCCTGGTTCTAAAGGTCTTCCGAATTCTGAAATATTTCCAATAAATTTCCACCGATATTGCATGTTAATTGTTCACAGCTACAGCATTTTGAAAGGCTGCAACTGAAAGCCCAAAACCCATTTATTTTACCAGACGCTGCCCCAGGGCAAAGTGAGGAATACCTGTTTGAATATTTCAGTGCCTCCTGCAACCCCATGGAATTGTGCCTCTGCTTCCTGTGAATTATCTTGAAAACAGAGAGGCTCTCATATCAGAAAAATAGTAGCAACACACTTGACAGAAAACAGCACAGATTTTCTTTTAGATCAATATAGATCTATAGATCAACACAACACAGTTTCACAGTTTAAGAATATTACAAACTCTTGAGTGCTCACATGAGCAGTTTCAATGGTCCAGTGTGTCCCTAACAATGAACTCTGAGACTCACAGTGCAGTTTATACTTATTACTCCATAATGAAGCAATGCTGTTCACTTTCTATAACCCAGAGCAATCTAGCTATCAGATCACTGAGTAGTATCAAATGACAGTGTTTTAATGTTGATAGCACTTCCTGTCTTAGAAATTCGGATTAAGCACCAACAATGACCAGAGCTAAATTTAAACATTTTACTATTCTCTGGAATAGGCACCATGTGAGCTTGCATTCCTTTTTATGTTAAGGGAAACCTGTGCTTTGACAGAAAGGGAAAGGTAAAGAATCCATCTTTCTAACGTCAGAACACAGTGCTAGGAACTGGAGCTCTTCAGGTGACTCACAAATCCATCAGTCAGCTGTTCACTTGGTTCTTCACGATCCTTTACAGCAGTAATAACAAATCTCTGGAAGTAAAGAGAAATCTAAAAGCCTTATAGAAGTCATTTCAAACTAAGGAAAAGCAGTTTGAAGACAACACCTTATTTTGCTATTTAATGTTCCCAACATAACAAGTGTTGTAACCAAGGGACACAGCAAACAAAACTTTTTTGTCCTGGAAAAACGCCAGACTAAACTTTCCACAAATCATTTTAGAGCGAGACAGAAAATAGGTTTTTGTTTTGTTTTATTTTGATGTTTGTTTTTTTAAATAAACATACAAGAAACACATACAGCTGAAGGACTGTGCTATTACGCTCTGAAGCAGACTCATGTCTGAAAGACCCTCCATAATGGAAAGGTTTTTGTCAGCTGTGCACAGAGAAAACACGCGCCTGAATGTAATCATCTAAGTAGTGGATATAAGGGCATAACCTAGGAATACAGGAGGATTATTCAGTTCAAAAAATATGGGTCAGACAATATTTAAAGTCACTTCTTACTAAACATCTGTTGAGACAATAACTAAAAACTACCAGTAAAAGAGAGGACGGTTTGTGTAAAGGAATACTGCAGGACCAAAATAGATTTTTTTTTTTCCTCATCACACACACATCCCAAGAAGGAAAATGACAAAAATTCACTTGTGTCCTTAAAGGATATGCTTTGATCATTTCTTCCCAAATACAAATACAGAGCATATAATTGTAAAAAAAAAAAACAAAACAAAACAAAACACTTCTATACAGAATTTCTATACATAAGGGAATAGATCTGTAAAACAGGAAAACAAACAGTCAGAAATGCTACCAAAAGACACCTAGAATAGAAGGAATGTAAAACTGAAGTGACTTCCAAAGCTCATGAAGCATCCAGTCATACTGTTACAGGCAACATATATTGCTCATGCTACAATAGAGTCATTGAGTTGGTCAGTTGGTCTGAAATTATTTGAATAACAAATTTTAGAGGAAACCACCTTTTTAAATTCCTTTTAGAGGTAAGAGCAAAGCTCTCCTTGGTCCATGATGTTATTTGCTACACTGCTTGCAAAGATAGACACAACCTTACTCTAGCAGAGGTGGCTGGCAAAAGAAACCCAAGAACAGGTAAATCTTGCATCTTGGACATGATTTCTGTCATAGCAGGAAGCCTCAAAACTCCTTCCCGGAAGGAATTCTGGACTGCAGTCTGCCTGAAATGCTGACAGTTTTAGAGATCCAAACAGCCTACCCATTCCAATCACAAGGAAGAAAGGAGAGCTTAACATTTAAAGATAAACTGTTTATTGATTAACTTACAGACAGAAAGGATATAACTGATCCTCACTTTAGAAGCTCCTGGCAGGAAAGCAGCTCAGGAATTTAACTACAATTTGAAGACAGTTAGGTATCCATAAGCTGTAAATACTGACGAAATTCCCTTGCAACCCATAAACTTTAGTGTTGCTATATTGTACATAAATGCGTTCCTGCAATTACCTACCTCAAACTTCAACTGTTTTTCCAGAAACCACTGTCACCAAGTGTGAGTTAAAGAACTTCATCACCAACCGCATGAAGTTCAACAAGAGCAAGTGCCAGATTTTGCACCTGGGACATGGCAACCCTGGCTGTACATACAGACTGGCGGATGAGATGCTGGAAAGCAGCTCTGCGGAGAAGGATCTGGGGGTTCTGGTCGATGGCAAGTTGAACATGAGCCAACAGTGTCCCTGGCAGCCAAGAGGGCCAACCATGTCCTGGGGTGCATCAAGCACAGCACTGCCAGCCGGGCAAGGGAGGTGATTGTCCTGCTCTGCTTTGCACTGGTGTGGCCTCACCTGGAGCACTCTGTGCAGTTCTGGTCAACATGGGATATAAAGCTACTGGAGAGTGTCCAGAAGAGGGGTGTGAAGTTGAGTGAAGGGTTTGGAGGGGAAGCCGTATGAGGAGTGAGTAAAGTCACTTGGTTTGTTCAGCCTGGAGGAGAGGAGACTGAGGTAAGACCTCCTCATGGTCTACAGCTTCCTCACAAGGGGAGGAGGAGGAGGGGTAAGCACTGATCTCTTCAGAGACCAATGACAGAACCTGAGGGAGTGGCAGGAAGATGTGCCAGGGGTGGTTTAGGTTGGATATTAGCAAAAGGTTCTTCAGCCAGAGGGTGGTGGAGCACTGGAACAGGCTCCCCAGGGAGGTGTCACGGCCCCAAGCTTGACAATGTTCAAGAAGAGACTGGACAACACCCTCAGACACATGGTGTGAACTGTGGGATTGTCATATGCAGGGACAAGAGTTGAACTTGATGATCCTTGTGGATCACTTCCAACTCAGGACATTCTAGGGTTCTATGATTAATGAATTACTGAACAAACCTCATTTAAGACTGAAAACTTTTCAAACTGAGAAGTCAACTTGCCTTGTGCATCTGAGGATACAGGTAACCCCCAGCAGTGGATGACTAAGACATCTGCCCCAAGCAGGTATGTGCATGTGCACACACAAAAGCTCTTTCTGCTGTTAATTCTAGAACATCTTGAGGAAACATACAGGACTTTCCATGTAAAACAAACAATTAGAAGCAAAGTCCTAAAATAAACATTTCAGAATGAATTTCAGTAATACAAGTCCAAATCCATTATGATCCAAACTACGAAAAAAAATAAACCAAAGGCTTAATATCAGATCAGTTAAGAAATGTTGATTTGTTACTGCTCTCTTCAGAAAGAAGAAGCCACATGGGCTGGCTCTCAAGTACTAAATCAGAAAAATAAATTAAGCTGTGGGGTTAAATAAACAAACCAGTAAACACTCATTCAGGAACATCACAGTAACAGCTTCCTACCATAACTGTATCACAGGTCTTGTACTGTACTTTGAGATACCCGAAGAGGACACACGCTAAAATACCAAAGGAGATGATAATAATTTTGTAATATTTTCTACATTAGTATGGCCACAAGAACAGGTTTGGAGTTTCGGAGTGTTCACATTACATCGTTCAGCATTACAGTGTTAGGCTTGAGTATACAGTTCCATCACGTATTTGAGCATGTTTTAAAGTATTTTTTTCCAAAACAACACCTTCATGCAAGTGCTCTTGTTGAAAGACACAAAACTGTTAAAAGAGGTCTTTTTATTGTTATAGATGTAGTACTTAACTGTTCATCCCAATTTGAAATAACAGTCTGCTTTTGTCACAAAGAAAATATTCAGACACATTTACATCTTTGTGTATTTTAAGATACAACCGTGATCCATTACTTACAATAAAAAAAATATCATCCCAGGACATTTCAAGTTTAAATTCTGATTCTATAGCCACAATAAAATACCATCTGTTTCACCAAACTAGAGAGACTACTAAAGAATCAAGGTGAGAACTTCCACTGTAATAGGACAACAAAAAAATAATTCTTTCCTAATTATTAATAGTTTTGATTTGGGTTCCATCCCTCAAACATTTTCTGCCACCTGCATTATCTATAACCATGAATAGTCTATGCTGCTGTCCCTGCAGCAAGCAAAGAAACCCAAAGCAGAGGAATCCTCATCATTATTTACTTGACAGCAGTCATATTTTTCTTCATTAAAACACAAGAGGTGAGGCTGACAAAAACCTAAGAGAGCGAGTTACTTGAATTTACTTCTACACAAACATGGTTTCCAGGAATAGCTGCTCAAAACTCTTAAGTACAAGAAGAAATGTAGGTTAGGTGATGTCACAAGAAATCCTTTTAAGGTACCAGCTCACACCTGCCATTCAATCTCGGTAATCAGTGTAGATCTGCCTTCAGCCAGTGACATGAATCACCTCCATTAAGAAAAAGAATGGAAAACAAAGGTTATTACTACAAAGCAGAGAGCAGTACCCATACCCAAACTGCCAGGAACAGTGATTCCTGATAATTAGAGTCATCACATTGATTTGTAAAGAATGGCATGCCCCAGATTTCATCAGGATTCATTGATATACCCCATGCATTGCCTTGTCTCCGCTATCCTGCTTCCTCTTCGTAATTATCCAAGTCAGAGCTATCAGTGAAGATCACAGAATCACAGAATGGTTCGGGTTGGAAGGGACATCTGGAGATCATCTAGCCCAACGAACCTGGTAAAGCAGATACACCTAGAGTAGATTGCACAGGAGATGCTTAAGTGTAGGCATAATACTGAACATGAAATGTACAACACCACCATGCAGAATGCGAAGTGAATATTCTTCCACTGAACTAGTGTCCTTTCCAGGCTTTTGGTAAAATGAACACTTCTGAAGATGGTAGGCATCCCTCTTCACAGCCCCAGTCAGCTACTTCTTAAATTAGAGAAAAGTTATGCAATTCCTTGCCAAGGTTATAATGCATATTAAAAATCTTCACAAGTTCAAGAGAACACTGGACACATTCATGCAAGAAAATCCACTAAGGGTTACCTAAATAAGAAGAAACCACAGAGTGGCTCTGGAATTCCTTAAGAAAAGATCAGTCAAAACTAGACAACAATTAGGAATATGTATTGTAGACACTTGCCCTACTCTTTTACTCTTTGTGGCTACCCACTCAACTTATTTATAACATTCTAGCCATTTATCAGAGATAGGATATGGGTACACAATGACTGGATTTGATCTAGTACATACGTTCCTATGGTGTTTCTAGGGCTCTTGACATGGAAAATCTTATTTCCTTGCAATTGTCCTGTTCAAATAACTAGTATCTTTGTAATGGCTAGGAATTACACTTCTAGACATCAGCATCAGCTCTTGTTTAGTAAAGATACCAGACAGAAAAATTTCATGGTTTAAAAAAATAATAGCAGCACTGCAATTCATAAAGAGTTTAAAAAGTAGTGTTCCTTATTGCTTTCAGAGTACAGTTTATTTTCTCAATTAATCCAATGAACAAATGCCTGAGAAAGATTTTTCCCAGAGACATCATCTCAAAAGTTACTGTCCACTTCATCTCAAATTAATGGAATTAAACTTCCACATCACTTCTCTCAACACACACCTGTCAGTTCCTATTTTTCCTTCAGCTGTAATGGTGACTGAAACTGCTAACATGGTCAGCTGTGGTTCACATGTTGTCTGCAGTACTTTTCCACTCATATCTGAGTCCATTTGTGAGACATATCCCTAGCTTGTTTGCAAATGGCAGTCACTCTGTGCATATGACATTTTGATTCTCTAATCCCTTCTGGGTGCACAGCCTTTCTTCTTTGCCTTGATGCTTCTGAAATATAGTACCTAAAACCAATATATTCTCACCACTGTTGGAAACATGGAGACCTTTATGAACTTGTCTGTAATTAATCTGCCCATCATTCCTAGCCATGCAGTCAAGCACAGCTGCTGGCCATACCTACTGTCTCTAGCTCTCTCATTTTTCTGTTAAGTCTGAAAACACTGTCTTTTGTTTCATCATCCATGCCATTGCAATGAGGTCCAAAATTATCCTTGGATTAGATGCTCTTGAGACAATATATAGAAACAGAGGAAACAGTTCTCTACACTGACTCAGACTGAAACAGTAAATAGTAAGGAAATTATGTTTGCAATGTATACGGATAGTTAACACCGACAAGGACCACTAGATTTATATTCCAGTTCTGACCTATTCTACCTTCACCTCACTGTTATATTAAACCAGGTTAAAACCACTGGTCTGATGGCATATCCATTAAAAAAATAGAGACAAAGCCATTTCATTCCAAAGCACATTTCTGTGTGCCAGTTCACGTAACTGTAACCAGATGCAAGCGCTTGCCACAAGGAGAATTTAAATACTTCTAAGACATCCTTATTCTTGTTCAGTTTACTGCCTAAACACTTTTTAAAACTCATTCCCACAAAGTTTACACCAACACTCTTGTTGTGTTTAGAATTGCAATAACCTGCAAGCTTCTGAACCTGTGTTCTCTCTTAATTTTTGTGGTCATAAAAAGGGATGAGGGACACAGAAGTGCACATGCATGAACACACATGACTAAAGTATATGTTTTAGTAGCAGAAAATGACACATTTGCAGTTTGACAGATGCTTCCCTCATGGAAAGGAGCAGCCCTGCAGAATAGCTGGTAACGCTCCACAGAACAACACCTGTCCAAGACTGGAACACCTGAGATCGTACCATCTGAAAATGTCTAGTATAAATAATTTCAGCCAAAATAATAAAACAACTACTCTATCCTTCCACATATTATACATCTGATCAATTGAGAGATTGACAGTGGAAGACTTTATCTCAACATTTTTTTGTATTTGCAGATTATAGGGCTCTCGTGTATATTGAAGACTTACCCATTTGTATGTAGCCAAAGCATTCCTTTGTTTGCAATATAATCCTGAAATGCCAGCGTCTGAGTGTCATTAAGTATTTTATGTAATGCAACTTCCAAGGAATTCAACTATTCAGAATATTGCAAAAATTAATTCAAATAACATATGATTTCCAAGTGCAAAAGTCATTTTTTTCCTGCAGTTAAGAGTGATCCTGCTGAAAGAGTGTGTTGCCACTGGCTTCCAACCAAGTTTTCTATCTGCTAGATAGTTTATGGAAAAGAGCAAAAGTAATTGTTAGGGTGTGGGGTTTGGGATTTTGGTTTTGTGGGTTTGGGAAGTGTATATTAAACTCACACGATTCTCTACTAGTCTACAGACCTTGCAGATTTGTAATTTCATGCATAAAAGCATGCCCAGTCTGTATTTTTGTTATTATCCCATGTAAACCAGTATGTCTGCTACTTTTAAACACCAGGAGGTCAAAGCTAAGAACTGAGTAAAGCAAACTTACAATGACGGATTTCATGCTTAGCTTCTGCACTAGACAACAAACAGTAGGGAAGACTCCTAGTTGGACCTAGAAAAGAGCAAGTCTTGGAGATTATAATAAATAGTCTTATTTCTGGAATTCCATCATGAACTCTGATTTCTCTCCGATTCTGAGTTAATGTGATTAGCTGAGTCCCTCTCACTTTGTATCCCTCTTCGCAAACTATTGCATCTGTTGGTTGTCTCATTATACTGACATCCCCTTCTTAGACTGCACACCTCTTGTTGGCCACATCTTGCAAATTTTGCTTCATAGGCCTTCTGAACTTAGGTAATATAAGCAAAAGTCTTAGTCTCATTGGACTAAATAGGACCCTCATAATAGATTCCATCTGGATCAGAGTTTCAGCATCCATTTAAGCATACAATGAGTAGAATCGCATGGTGGTGGTGAGGAAACAACAACAAAAAAAACTACACATCAAACAGGTTCTTGACAATATTTGTGGGTTTGCCAATTAAAAAAACAAACAAACCAACCAACCAACCAAAAAACAAAACAAAACAAACACAACAACAAACAAAACTGCAGTTTATAAAAGCAAGGACCTTCAATTTTGTGAGTTCACGGGCAATGCTGCCATCACCTTTTCTTTGAAAGTTTCCATACATACTCTTTCCCCTATTTTCAAAAACTTGACATCTAACTGTAAGAAGGCATTTGGCCAGTTTGCCCTCCCTTCTGGCATCATACTAACGATTCAACAACTAAAGCAAGCCACTGGAAAGGGAGTCAAGGGAAGCAAATAGATTTTATATGGAGACATAGAAAATCATAATGAAAAATTACTTTCGCAGATGCATTTAGGAATAAATCTTACAGAGAACTAAGTCACTGCCTCTGGAAAAAAAAAAAAAAGAAAAGAAAAAACAAAGAAAAAATAAACAAACAAATGATAAACAAACAAAAAAAACAGCAAGCATTTCTTCTTCCTCTCAAGTTTATACAAAGGCTTGAG
The DNA here is from genome assembly GCF_037038585.1 of Patagioenas fasciata. NCBI lineage: Eukaryota > Metazoa > Chordata > Aves > Columbiformes > Columbidae > Patagioenas > Patagioenas fasciata. Next base: position 71,704,109 of record NC_092521.1, on the reverse strand, counting down.
ACTCCTGGTCTTTCCAGTCCCCTACCTAGAGGCTGATGTTCTACATTTACTGAGGCTATTTCAAAATAAATTTTACTTTAAAAAATATATGCACAGACACGATAGCTTCACTATTGGTGGAACAGAAAAGCCTCTTTCATTTTCTTGACAATTTCAGTAGCACTCCACATTTTTCTCCTTAATGGCAAAGCATCAGTATATGCTTTTAACTTTTATTTCTTGCCCATAGGTTTCCCTAGGGTTTCTGTAAGAAGACAATCATTTTATTTCTGCAGTAACCTTTTAAGATGTAATCACGCAGAAGCCAACATGAAACATCTGGAAAAAGTAATCAGAGAGCAAAGAGCAGACTTCTTTTCCATAGTAAGAAATTACCAAGAATGTTATGACTGTCATTATTTGAATCTTAAAAAATAAGTTAATGGACTATTAGCGGTAACCTTTTTCTAATATATTATCCTTACCTCTTTTCCTTTCAACACACCAGAAGTAGCTGTCTATATAAACTAGTTAGACAAGAGAAAAATGTTACCCTCTTTCTGCTACACATCATAAAATGTGGGGTTTTTAGGTTTGGTGACAGACAGTAAAAACACTTTCACAGCATTATGACTGCAAAATGCATAGTATGCGAAAGAGAGAGGGAAGAGGAAGGAAGGAAAGGAAATAGCTTCAACAGACAGTTACTAGGTACTGAGGAATTCTGCCAGTAAGTTATGCAATTCTGCATGTTTAGGAAGACAGCATTTCCTCTCACTGCCCAAATACATAGTTTGTAAAAAGTCTCTATGGAAGGTGTTTTCTTTATGCATGTGTTTAAATATAGTTATTTTATGCACACATGTAGTTATTCAGGCCTAGCTTTGTCATCTCTTCCATAAGATAAGTAGCAGAGGCGCTCTCCATGTTCCTGCTTCTTTCTTGATAAAGATCTGGAACTACACGTAATCTGTACCAAATTAAATTGATTTACATCATGTCGAGCAGTTTAGGAGCATAACTTTATTTTTAAAATAATTTCAAATCCCTTAGAAGGCTTATTTTCATTTAAAAAAAAAGAAAGTATTTAGGATTCATTCAGTGACTGAGGCCCTTTAGATAGATAATATCTGCTCTTAATGACAAAAGCTTATTTTGTGAGTTTTTTTCTAAACAGGTTATAGTATCCTAGTGCCACACTTTCAATCCTCCCTGTTTCCCCATGTTCTCTAGTACAGTTCTACTTTTGCCTTTCACGATGAATAGGAACAATGGTTAATATAGAAGGTTTTCAAAAGTTGTAAAACTGAGAACAAATGCTCTGCCAGCAAGCCATTATTCGGCTTTCAAATGAAGTCACTGTTGCTGTATGCACTCCATTTTTCTTGCCAGTATACTTAAATATTAACAGGCAGAGATTTCAAATGAATCTGTTGTGGTGTAAACAAGAAATGTGTACAGTTGTATTGGTCAGAATTGCTTTGTTAGTGAAGCTATAGTATCACATGATTCAGTTTAGAATAAGATCCCTCAGATGACATGAAGGACAAAGATACTTCCATATCACAGCACTTAGCCTGACTTGCTATTAGAAGCTAATTTGTGCTATAGGAGGGAAGTTTCTTATAATGACATTTACACATGAAAACCTGTATTTCAAGTTTCCTCAACTGAATTCAAACTAAATAGTGGGGGAGGGTTTTTTGTATTGGGGTTTTTTGACATTTTTCTGGTTTTGTTGTTGTTATTGTCAGGTGGGGGGGTATATTTTTGTTTGTTTGTTTGTTTTCCTCTGGGATAAACAGCGTTTCCCAGATGCTTGAATAACACAGACTTAGGAAAATTTCTGGGTTTGTTGTTATACTGCAAGAAATATTTTGGTCCTTCACACACAAAATTCAGAAGTGAGATGAGCCAATAAATTATCTGCCCCTCTGTACCTCAGCACACTCAGAAAGTTTCTACATCCACAGTAGGAAATACAATATATGAGTTGGTTATGTATTGTGGAATTCATCAGCCTCAAAACATTTATGAAATGTGACATTGCTGAAATACACACTCGTTACTCTGCAGAACCAATTTCACAGAATTTGTTCTAGACTATTCATGTTCTACACTTAACATATGTTAACTCATTAAAACCTCTAAAAATGCAAAAACATACACCATTATTTTTCTCACTAAGCTATAGTTCATATGGTACTTCCACATACACCAAGGATAAAGCAAAGAACTATGGCAAAGATTTTACTCACAGCCACTCAGCCGTAACACTCAAACTGTGGCATCAAAGCTGAAGAAAGGCATTACAGACAGAAATTTGGCATCTGGTTGGTAGAAGAATTTTTCCTTCACAGCTAACCCAGGGTCAACTGAAAAGCTTGAGATATGAAGTTGTCCACAGCTATGCACAAAATCAGACTTCTTGTTCAATTCAAGTATGTTTTATTTATATGTAATCCTTAACTAGCTCTTCAGAGAAAGCCTAATCAAAATGCTGCTCAAGAAGCAGCCTGAAATCTTGACTGCTGAAGACAGTTTCATGGAATGGAAATCAACACAAACTTTGGAATACTAATCCTTGAGGCAGCAGGCAGAACCTCCTTCTGTTTGAGCAAGGAAGAGAAAAAGGCAGTGGAAGGTGGGACTTAGTAAAAGCAGATCCCCAAAACCTGTGTCAGGATGGTTTGCTGCCCAATTTTTATGTTGTTTTTGCTGTTACTAGGGAAGTTGTGTTTTGCTAAACCAAAAGCTATAGAAAACTAGAGTTGGTTTTCCTCACAAGGTGCCACTTCTCCTCTCATTCCAATTTTGATATTATTTCAGTGCAAGAATCACACCAGCGGACTAGAGCCTGAGAAAAGAAAGATGATCTGCGCTTAAGCTACTACTTCAGCTCAAACAACTTAAAAAACTGCACCCAGTTACTTTAGAACAGGAGAAGAAATGGCAGAAAATAAGGCTGAGAGAAACAGTAAGAGTGAAGGACTCAGTATTATAGTTTAGTGGTACTTCATTCTGAACAAAAATTAAGGCTGATAAGGTTAGGATGAAACAGAGGACAAGCCCTAGATTTGTTTCACTTTTAAAGCCAAAGTTAAATCTCCATGCTTTTAAAATCTGAATTTAAAATTGAAAAGCAGAACCAGATACTCTTCTCTCCCTTAAAAGCTGAGCACTACATATTACTTAAATAATAAACACATTTACTCATAATTTATATTCATGTCTCTGCACTCCCACCATAGCTGTGGGAATTCACAGAAGTGAATAGAAAAAGTTTAATTTCCTTCCCCAATATTCAATATTTTTACAATTACCTGTAAATTAAAATATGTTTATAGCAAATACATTGTCACCACTGTCATTTTATGCTAACTACAGATGAATTACATGATTATACACAAATTCTAAGGGTGAAGAAATGAAATTGATCACTCTTCCGTATTAAACAGCTGACCCATTCATTGCATCTCCAGGGTACCACTTGGTAACAATAACTGATCCCAGCTTTGTTTGTTTCTTCCACTATTTCCCTTTATTAGATATAAATATTTAATGCAACAAAACTAGGAAAATTGCAATTGGATGTGAAGTAGATGGAGGTTTCAGGAACTGAGGCAAAACAGAAAAAACATACAAGCGTAAAAAAGTTGGTGGAAAGGTGCCCCACAAGAGATTAGAAGAAAACTTTCTTAATAAAATAGCCATTATAAGGTAATAATCAGTCTTGAAATAAAAAATGTATATCATATCTTCCATACAACAATAGAAAAAACATAAACAACTGTACTATGGCTTTGAAAAATACACCACTACTTCTAAAAATCTGAAAACAGTGGCTTTTGTAAAAAGGTAGGAAAACTTCCTAGTAGTTTGACACAATCACTGTTTGAGTGGCAAGTAAATAACCTTCCAGGTTTCTGTTGAACTACATCATCTAAGACTTGTTCCCACTCTCCTTCCACTCCCCAGCAGACCTTTATGAAGACTTCGGCAGTGCATTTTTCAGAAAACAGAGTCAGCAGTGGCACATCAGTCACCTCCACAATGAGCATATGCTACAGTAAAATTTTTTCCTCTGGTCTCATACTTTCAAAGACCTGAATTATTTTTAGGACAGTGAGTCCAGCAATGCGATGTTTTCTACATACACACACAGTGCCCCCACACACCACCCACCACTGGAGATAAGCATTAAACAGGTCACCTGCACTGATGAAGTGGATACAGCCTACCCTAGAAGTTCTGTTTTGGGCTTAGCACAAATAAAACATTTTTAACAGGGCTCAGCACCACTTTGTGGCCAGCACCAGTACAACATTTTTAATTGTTCAAGGGATGGTGGGTCCACAGGAGGTGAGGCTTGATCTCTATGATGTGTGATTGTTTTGCAGAACAAAGTAGTAGCCTAAGCATAGAAAAATGGTGCACAGATAAAGGTGATATAGGGAAAGGTACTCCAGATTTATAACTAAACAAGTGGAAAGTGGCTGAATTTACAGTGAGCCAGAGAAAAAACATGCAGGAAGACCACACAATGATTAAACTCCAAATAAAGAAAAGTAACTCGAGGGGTTACACAAAGTCTTTTACTCACAGAGCAAAAAAATGGATAACTCAATGTTCAGAACAGTTTTTGCATAATTCTGTCTCAATCTATTACCCCAGTTTCAATTCCTGTTAATTAGAGCAAGCTCCTTTTAAAGTATTAGTTATCTATGGATATAAATACAAGTTATGCCCATGTTCCCACTTCTGAATAGAGTTTCCCAAGTATGATGGAAACTATTAGAAAAAGCATTTAAGAAAACAAACAAACAAACAGTAAATACAGTATTTTCTGCTCTTACCATTATTATTCATGGTAAAGGCATTTCATTGCCCAGAAATCATAATTGCATCAAGGAAATCTAGTATCTCAGGCCCTAACTTGTACGTCTGTAGTTCAAATTTCAGAATTAGTCTGAGTGCATGTGAAGTTTTGCGCACACACACACACAAAAATAGCATTAAATTGTATAGAGAAAAATAGACAGAAATAAAACTATAAAAACAAGGACAAGAGCTGAAATTAACATGAAATGTCATTGATGGCATTTTTCTGTGCAATGATTTCAAAATGTGTGTTAACTCATTATCACAGAGTAATGTTTGATATTCACATTTAAATACATGATTACACACTCATTCATGTAGAATCAACACAAAAAGCACCATGTTATACATTCAGAATTGGCAAAGTTTTGAATCTCCACATGCCTTTCCTCAGGTCATTAATCTTTTACCATTGGTTCAAAAATTGCTATATAATCAGAAACATGAGCACATATATAGCTCTCCAGAAGGAATAAATCTTCATTATATACCTTATATTAATAAATATCTATCACTAGGGGGGAAAAAGAAACCGTTATGGAAGGATGTTACAGACTAATCAAGGTGTCCTTGGCTGACTTATACAGTGGTATTTCACATAATGAGGACCATGACAAAGTTTGTGTTCCAAAACATTTTATGTCATTTTAACCTTGCCATGGGCACCAAGGTTAGTGTTAATCACTCCAGTCAAAGCCATTAACTTTGAAAAGCTAAAAGCTAAAAAAGGACATTAATGAACTCAACAAAATACCAGCTGTTAATACGTAGGCTCTTTAACTGAATTTGTTTCTCAGACACTGCGCAACGTGTGTCTCTCAGGACCCTGCACTCTGTACTGGACAGAACTGATTTCACTCTGAAACATCACAGGCGAACCAAAATGGTCAGCCACAGGAGAATTTTTAATTGCCCCCACAACACCAGCAGTTGAGAGTGCTGTAGGACACCAAATGAATAGAGGCAGATAAACAGTAAAGAAGAGATTAGATTAAGTGTTTATTCTCTAGATCAGTGGTCTCCAAACTTTTTGATCATGTAACCCAACAATAAAAAAATTGAGCGTGCACCCCCATTATATGTATATCTATTTCTTTAAAAAATACATATGTTTACTACTATACTAACACATTATGTACATTTTAAAATACACACAAAACCTCTAAATTAAAAAGGATGAGAGATAGATGAAATAAATAATTTTTATATTGTACTTCTAAACGGTACAAAACAACCTTTTTGCTCTCCCCATCTTTTGGGGGGTTTTTTTGTTTGTTTGGGTTTTTTGTTTGCTTTTTTGTGAGAATTATGTGATTGAATATGCTCCATAATTTTAAAAATCTTGTTTTCATACCTTGTGATGTAGCAATTTAAATGTCTGGCAAAAAGTTCAGTTTATTTCAATACTGATTATTTCAACTGGTTTTTGGCCAAGTTCTTGTCAAATCTGATTAAGACATCATTGTTTTTAACCTCATAATGTGACTGATAAAGAACTTCTACTAGGAATATGAGAATTGTCAGCTCTGCCATTTTCTTGTTCTTCACTTGTGCTCACATTATTAATATTATATTCAATCTGCACTTCCTTCACAGGAATCTTTTTAAGACACTTGCATATTTTGTGAGGGTTACTTCAGTTAAAAGTAGATAATATAATGTTGAAATCCACACACAAACTGTAATACATCACTATATGCTTAAAATGAATGAATGAGTGGAAGCACTACTGTCAGCCTCTTCATGTCTGGAGCATCCACTCTTCCCACTTGTGTACCATATCTTACATGTGGCCATCTGACATATGGTCCAAGTGAGAGCACCAGTGTCAAGCTATATATTAAATATCAGTAAAACTTCATTTTGTTCTTTTTTTAATCTAAAAAAATAAACATTAATAGAAGTTCTAGTATTTTCTGCCACACCCTCAGCGGATCTTTTTACACACACCTTGGGGTGCACATACTTCACTTTGGAGATCACTGCTCGATCTCTCTCCAAAAAGATGCCATGCTGTGTTTACTAATAGAGGAATGACAACGTATTACCCAGTACAGCTACTTCATGCTTGATGAGGATATTGACTGCATGAAGCTCTTCCACAACACTGGCCAGCAGCAGGCCTGGAAACCCCTTGCAAAGGAGTCAGCATTGGTCACTCCTATTTAAAACATGGAGAATTAGCATCCAAGGAGGTAAAATTAATGGCACTACATTACCATTTATGGTGCTGACAGGACCATAAACAACCAGTGTGGACTTCTAGGCCAGGCACTTCTGAAAACACACATCAGGCTACTTTCCACTCTTCTCATCTCAAGGCTCAAGGGGAAAGCAGCATTTTGTAACCCCCAAAAAAATCTGGGGAGGTCCACATACCTGTTTCCTGAAATGACTCCAAAGTAACAAGTGTTTTTCAGAACC